>NC_084527.1:33883375-34237542 GCF_024500275.1 Phycodurus eques | reverse complement strand
ACTCCCAGAGGGACAGGGCCGAATGCCTTCTCCAAGTCCACAAAACAAATGTAGACTGGTTGGGCAAACTCCCATGCACCATCGAGGACTCTGCAGAAGGTGTACAGCTGGTCAACTGATCCACGGCCATGACGAAAACCACACTGGTCCTCCTGGGAGGCTGAGGAGTGTGATCTCCCTGTAGTTGGAACACACCCTCCGGTCCCCCTTTTTAAAAAGAGGGACTACCACCCCAGTCTGCCAATCCAAAGGCACTGTCCCCGATGCCCACGCGATGTTGCAGTGTCAAGCAGGGCAGCCCCACAACATCCAGAGCATTTTGGAACTCCGGGCGAATCTCATCTACCCCCGAGGCCCTGCCACAGAGGAGCTTTGTAACCACCTTGGTGACTTCAACCCCAGAGATAGGATAGTCCGCCTCAGAGCTTGCTTCCTCGTGGGAAGGCGTGTCGGTGGAATTGAGGAGGTCTTCGAAGTATTCTCCCCACCAGGTTAGGGTTAGGACCCATCCCCCCATCCGAAGGCAAAGAGAGGCTACCCTCTGGTCCACTGGGGTGAACCCCAATGTACAGGCACTGAGACGGAAGGGTCAATAAGTATACCCACACCTGCTCGGTGCCTCTCACAGTGGGCAACTCCTCAGTGGAAGAGAGTCCAAACCCTCTCAAGAAGACTGGTACCAGAGCCCAAGCCGTGTGTGTCGTCGGAACTTCTCAACCTCACACACCAACTCGGCCTCCTTCCCTGCCACAGAAGTGACATTCCACATCCCTAGAGCCAGCTTCTGTAGCCGAGGATCAGATCGCCAAGGTACCCGCCTTCGGTCACCACCCAGGCCACACTGCACCAGAGTCCTATGGCCCCTCCTACAGGTGGTGAGTCCATGGGAAGGGGGACCCACGTTACCCTTTCGGGGTGTTCCCGGCTGGGCCTCATTGCTGCATAATCCATCCATTTTCTGTACCGCTTATCCTCAGTAGGGTCGCAGGCGTGCTGGAGCCTATCCCAGCTATCTTCGGGCGAGAGGCAACCATTCGCACTCACATTCACACCTACAGACAATTTAGAGTCTTCAATTAACCTAGCATGCATGTTTTTGGGATGTGGGAGGAAACCGGAGTACCTGGCACGGGGAGAACATGCAAACTCCACATTGGCAGCTAACCAGTCGGACACCGTGCCGCTGGGTACAAAATAATAATCCTATTATTCATATTACTATTAATAATCTTTATAACAATAATAATAAGTAATAACTCTTGCTGACTCAGAACTAGATCTCAATTTGACTTGACATACTTACTGTACGTTTAAGTCATTTAATCTTGATGGTTTATGTCTCGATCAGACTAAAGGATTTTAGCCCCGATAGTAGCCCGATTAGCTATTGCAGGACCGACATAGTTTGTCAGGAATGACAAAACGTCTCGTAGTGTGGCATAATCCAAGATCAACGATTTGGCCCTATGATAGCCCTACGACAACAAAATGAAAAGTCTAGCAAGTTTGATTTTTTTTTTATATCTTCCAAGTAGTGTGACATATCAACGACAACTTTGCGACAGCATAGCTTGACGTCGACCAATAGGATTGCGTCCTGTGACCGGCGCGTCGCCTCCCGTGCTTGCTGCTGTCAACAGACTTGGCCGCCGTTGTCAACATTTATTCACGTGCACAAACCAATGTTTATCGAAGCTTTAGAGGATGACTCGACAGAATGAGAATGTTTACGTACATCCGGTAGTGGTAGCGCCAGCTTGCTAGACTAGATAACCTTTTGTTGCCTGCTTGTGGGGCCGTATCATATTAAAAGTATGTGAAAATACCTCAAGCAATCCTTGAATGAACATCCTCTCCTGAGCACCGGTGACCACCACTATACGTTTTTCCTCATTTACAATACATTGGCGCGATCCATTGTTGTTGTCGTCGCCATGGTAGCGGGTGTATCCGGTCGCATTGATCGGTGACACGTTTTCTGGTTCCGCCTCGCCGACAGTATTTGATTTGACAGGATAAAGCCCAGTGATTGGAAAAGACGGGATGAGGAGGTATCGGAATGCATGTTGCGTCGTGTTGCGACTGTCTGACGTGGGGATACTGCAGGATTTTATGGCAGTAGTCTGACACAGTGCAATCATGAAACACCAAATTTGTCTTGTTGTCTGATCCAGGCATTAGTTTTCAAATACAAGTTCATGAGGCCAATTCAGCTAACCACATGAGATAGCTGAAATAATGGGCAAGATTTGAAGTAAAATGCATGAACATTTAAGAATTCATCTGTGGTTCTGAGTGTGGGCCATTAATGGCGGGCCTGGTGATTGGCAGTTGTGATGTCAGCAAAGATGAAAGACTAAACTTGAACATTGATTCAAGTCAGGGAGTCTGTGTGTGGAGCGCTTGAGAGTGAGTTGTAGCTGATAGCAGCTCTTCTATGAATGTACATTCTTTCACCACTTGTGGCAATAAAGCGACTGAAGTGCATCAGCGACTGGGTCAACCTTGACCACATAGGAGGTCATTACAATATTTTTAATTTGAAAGTTTGTGGTTCATACAGTTGTACAATGTTTGAGTATGCAGTTAAAGTGTCAAGACCAGAACAAATATTCATGTTGATAGTTAAAATAAAGTAAGATGGCTGGATGGAGGTGTGGAGGAAGGGCAGTAGGGATACCTTTGAACATGGCGTGTATCTGTCCACCCAGGGTTCATCCTGTTCCTCGTGGCCAGAGTGTTTCTGTGGGTTCATCGTACGAGGGTCTGAGCTGACGGTCTCTCCTTTCCTCTTGCGAGGCCTCACTGCTTCAGTTTTGGAACCCAAAACCTGACCCCTTTTCTTTCCAGAAACATGTAAGTTCTCTCCTGGCAAATCGGTGAAAGCTGGATCTATCCAACAGTTCGTCTGCAAGAAAGATCATATTTCCATTAACTTTTAATTTGACCAGTTAAAGGTTTTAAACATTTTCAAATTCGTTGCAACAAAAAATAAACACACACACACAAACACAAAGGCATACAATTATCAGTACATTATGTTTTAAGTATTTTCCTTCACACACATCATTTGCATTTACCTGTTACTTTAAACACTATCAGCCAGTAAAACAGAGGCAGCATAATAAACTGTCGAACCGAGCCAGCTGGAGTCAGCAACTCAACTAATTGAACTTGGTTTGAAGGAAGCACTTTTCCATTAGGATTCGAGCCACCTGCCCAATTTAGGAATTGAAGTTATCATAACGTCCATTAATTACCTATTGCTGTCAAATGGAGTAGATAAAATGACAAAACCTCTTAAACTTACACTGCTTGAAGCAACTTTGTTTTCCAGTGACCGCTTTTTCATTCTTGACTGTAGGACTTCACATTGAGAGGGCACCAAGTCCTGCGTGACAGAAAGCAGTACACGACTAAGAAGTTGACTTTAAAAAAAAAAAAATTAAAAATAAAAATCTGTTGTCTTTCATACGATAAATTCAACATTCCCGATCGATGACGTAGGATACATTTCACAGCAAACTGGTGGACTGGATTAACTCGGCACACGAGGAGCGAATAACCTTATGTTATTTTTAGAATAATGTAAGAATAAACTTACCAAATTCAACTTTTAGTCACACCTAAGCATCAAGCCATATATTATGTAACCAAATTCGCCGATAAAAAAAGAAGAGGGTATGATTGCAAACATTTATGACTGCGAAGACGCAGGATACGAACGCCTATCAAACTCAGCCGACGCAGAATGCCGTAAATTACAGGACGGTTGACGTAAACATCAATTTACGGCAGCGTTTCTCTTGTGCAAAACCCAAAGGGAAACCCATCCGAGACTTCTGACACAGTAAATTACCACAAGGCTATTCCTGGAGTCATCTTTTCACGTTCGTTTGTCGCCGTAAATATTTCAGAAAATATTGAAAAGACTGAAGAATCTATTTTATTCTTGATTTCAGGTTGCTGTCAGGAGGACACGTGTTGGGTGCTCGCTGCGATGAAAATGAGGAGACAACCAAACATTCTGTTAACAGGTATTAAAGCCTTTTCCATAGTTACCTTTTATGGCTTTGTATGTACACAATTAAGAGACTGTTGAAAGTAATACAGTACCAATACCAGTGTTGACTTCATTCCAAATGTTAGTTAATTAATTGGAAGATGTTATCTTTCGACAGTACGATTCATAGATTCAAATGTACACCGCACGAAGGTAAGGGCGGTGCTAGTGGTGTTATTGGTTTTCCGTGAAAGCCATATCAGCCATTACTTGCGCCATACGAGAGCCCTTTTTCCCACTTTATTTTTCAGTAACAAAAGTACAAAGCAGTACAATATATAACAATATACAGATAGAAAATATGGTATTTGGCACAGTGATCACGAAAAACACACTATCATTATTCAATATATATATATATCCATGCAAATCAGTCGCTGTTTTGAACTCAAAATAGGCCTTGTCCCATTAGGGCCACAGCGCGTCATCCTTTTCCACGTAAGCCCGTCTCCTGCATCCTCCTCTCGAACCCCAACTGCCCTCATGTCTTCCCTCACGACATCCATCAACCTTCTCTTTGGTCTTCCTCTCGCTGATTAAACCTAACTCAAGGTCCGGGAGTAATAGTTCAATCTGTGGCCCGTCTTAACCAATAAACCTATTGCCGTCGATCTGGCTCCAACAGACACATTTGGAGAGAGGTTCTCCCAACCTTTTGGTCGGCATCTCAGTTCTGCACAAGGGATCTTTGATGAATGGAAGCCCACATTTCTAGGGGAGCTGGTAATTAGTTTACGGTCCAGGTGACATAAACCAGGCTTCCTGTGACCGTCTGGCGCAGCGGGGCAACAGGGAAGGTTGCCGAGTTTATCAGTTGTGGGAGTTAATGTTGGCACCTTGTTCTGTCAGGGCGTACCCTCTGTTGATCGCGCGTGTCTGCTACACATAAATGCAGTTTTACTCATAATTGGCATAGTTTTCGAATTAATTATTGGCGGACTTGATGAATTTTTATATTTTAATGAATGCAAAGTGCTTTGTGTTGCATTTTGTGTTTGTGTCAAAAGCGCTTACAAATAAAGTTTATTTCATTGATAATTTCTTTCGCCGTTTTGGCTTTCGGTTTTCGGCCTTGGATTTCCTGTTTCGGGTTTCGGCCAGGAAACCATTTTCATTTCTGCCTCTGATTGTGGGCCGCCGGTGGGGTGGCCGTGACTGCGATGCCCACAATATAGTGTTTTTCTGGGTACATTGCAAGTCCACCAAAATAGCGCTCTTATCAGCCTGTAGTTATTGCTGCACACACAGGAACTCCGCCAAACTGTTTTCCGGTTTGGTCATGTGACGTTCCGCATCAGGCCCACTGGTATTCCGGGGGGGGGGGGGTCTACAGCACGCAATCCCCACTAGCGCCACCCTGGCGGATCTAGGAAATGGATAGAGAAATATATTCTTCTGTCCATTTACGGTACCACTTATCATCACTAGGGTTGCAGGCGTGATGGAGCCTATCCCAGCTGCGTGAGGCAAGGTACACCCTGATTTGGTCATCAGCCAATCGCAGGGCACATATCGACAAACAATCATTCATACCTACGGGCAACTTAGAGTCATCAATTAACCGACCATCCATGTTTTTGGAATGTGGGAGGAAACCGGAGTACCGTAGAAAAGCCACGCAGGCACGGGGAGAATATGCCAACTTCACACAGGCGAGGCCGTATTTGAACCCAGGTCCTCAGAACTATGAGGCAGATGTGCTGCATAGATAAATGATGAGTTGAAAGTTTTATCACCGAATGCATGAAGATGTGTTCTCTTAACCCAAGCTCGCATCTCGTCCCGCTCACCACTGCTTATAGGGGTCCACGAGTAGTCCTGTATATACATCACATGGCACCGTTCGAACATTCATGTTGCGATGACTTGCATTCTAAGAGGGCACAGCTTTCTGTTGATGTTCTGAAACAAAACCTGAAATCTTCTTTCATACTTTGAACATGTGTTGTGCATCTAGCTCTTAAATCAGTGCCATCCCTTTTTTTCCTATAGGGACCCCTGGTGTTGGAAAAACAACTCTGGGGAAGGAGCTGGCTCAGCGGACAGGGCTCGCCTATGTTAATATCGGTGATCTTGCTCAGGAAGGTAAAAAAGGACATAGTTCTACGATCTCTGGCACTCCACAGAGGGTGATTTGATGGCTTTTGTGACTTTGAATAAGGCAGTATAGATTTTTTTTTTTTGGTCACAAGTTGCCTTATTTGACACACATTTGTAAATAGCCTTTCTCTTGATATGAGGCTGCTATTGATTAAACTTGTTTCTCCTCAGGAGATCTTTATGATGGCTATGATCAAGAGTACCAGTGCCCCATTTTGGATGAAGACAGGGTGGGTCAGGCTTGAATTCTCTTCTAAATTACATTTCTCTTGATGAACGGTTTGATGCATCCAGTGTTACACTCCACTCAGGTTATGTGATTAGGAATTGGTTCTTTTTGATCATCAGGAAGTCTCACCAGATCAGGAAGAGCTAGTGCTCGACTATTATTAGAAGTGAAACCCTTGGAAGACAAGATAAAACACAACAAATGATATAAGGACTATTTTTTTCTTTTTGCGCTACAAGAGCAATAAATTGTTTATTTTGCATTATGCACTTGGAAGTTTTTCATCCAAAAAATACCCCCCACCCCCAAATAATTTTTTTTTTAAAAAACACCACAGAGGCATTTTCTACATCAACAGAAGAAAATTCTTCAGGATTTCCAATCAACCTAATGTACAGTTCAGTTAAGTTGAGTTTTTATGAAGTTGCCTTGTTATGCCACTAAATACTGTCAATAAATAAAACAAGGAACAGTACTAAATATTGCTTAACAGAACTAACATATATTCTCAATTATTCAAATTAATGCCCGACCGGTATGAGATTTTTGGGTCCGAAACAGATATTGGGATGCTAAAATAAAAGCCGATATCAGATATACAATATACTCCGGTTTCCTCCCACATCCCCAAAACATGCATTAATTGGAGACTCTCAATTGCCCGTAGGTGTGACTGTGTGTGCGAATGGTTGTTTGTTTGTATGTGCCCTGCGATTGGCTGGCAACCCGTTCAGGGTGGACCCCGCCTCCTGCCCGATGACAGCTGGGATAGGCTCCGGCACGCCCGCGACCCTAGTGAGGAGAAGCGGCTCAGAAAATGGATGGATGGATGGATGGATAGTTTTTTTGGATATCTTCCGTGTAGTGTGACATCAACGACAACTCTCTGACAGTGCACCTTGACGTCGACCAATAGGATTGCGATTGCGACCGGCGCTTCGCCTCCCTTGCTCGCCGTTGTCAACATTTATTCAGGCGCACGAACCAGTATTTACTGAATCTTTAGCGCATACCTCAAACTCTTCATTTACAAGAACCCAAGACCTCACATTTTCACAATTTTCAGACTATGCTATCAATTTGTCAAAATCAACAAGACTCCCTCTAACGGCTAACTCAAGGAATCCTGCGGACCAAAACTCAAACTATTCTATTCCTACACAAACATGAACACGAACATCAAATATCTAGGCATTAATATCTAAGCAAAATTGACAGTTAAATTATAGTTAAATAATCTAAATCACGTTCCTCTACTGGAAAAAAAATCAGGGATGACTTCAAACATTGGAACAGCCGGCCTATCTCACTTCTAGGGCGTGTAGCTAAGGTAAATATGATAATTAACTATTTGTTTTCAATCATCCCATTCAAACCCACGTTAAAGTGTTTCCAAATGCTAGACTGCTATTTTGAATTTTTACTCTCATAATAAGAAAAATAGCATTACTCTATCCACCCTTCAGAAAAGTAAACCAGACGGGGGCGGGGGGGACTTGAGGCACCCAACTTCAAACATTATTACTTAGCTATCAAAATAGAATACATCATTGAGTGGTTACGTCCAAATTTTTTAAACAACCGTCTTGGCTGGAACTAGAACAGATAGACGGCAATAGCACCAAACTTTCAGACCTCCCATTTATCAGCACGTCTCGAATGCCACATTTGCTTGAAGGATCTGATTATTGCAGCCGCTTTTACAGTTTGATGGATAAATTTAGAAACCACACAATCTCAATCAGCACCATATAATTTCTCTCCAATCTGGCATAATCCCGATTTTGAGACTAACAAATTACCCCTTCACTTTAGCACTAGGGAATAAAGTGGAATTGACCGCCGACATGACTTTTTCAAAAATAATTCATTCATGTCATATGAATGAATTATGAATGGAAGACCAAAAATTTCAAATTGGAGGTGGTGAATTCCTTCAATACTACAAAGAACAGCAACCCTTAAAAGAGCACCAAAACGTGCGAATACCCTACAACCACCCGTTGGCGCTACTCCCACAAAACTTCTTCTTTTCCTTTCGGCTTGTCCCGTTAGGGGTCGCCACAGCGCGTCATCCTTTTCCGTGTAAGCCTATCTCCTGCATCCTCCTCTCGAACACCAACTGCCATCATGTCTTCCCTCACGACATCCATCAACCTTCTCTTTGGTCTTCCTCGAGCTCTCTTGCCTGGCAGCTCCATCCTCATCATCCTTCTTCCAATATACTCACTATTTCTCCTCTGGACGTGTCCAAACCATTGAAGTCTGCGCTCTCTCATCGAACCTTGGCTGTCCCTCTGATGAGCTCATTTCTAATTTTATCCAACCTGGTCACTCCAAGAGCGAACCTCAACATCTTCATTTCCGCCACCTCCAGCTCTGCTTCCTGTTGTCTCTTCAGTGCCACTGTCTCTAATCCGTACATCATGGCTGGCCTCACTACTGTTTTATAAACTTTGCCCTTCATCCTAGCAGAGACTCTTCTGTCACATAACACACCTGACACCTTTCTCCACCCGTTCCAACATTGGACTCGTTTCTTCACTTCCTTACCACAGTCACCATTGCTATGGACGGTTGACCCCAAGTATTTAAAGTCCTCCACCCTTGCTATCGCTTCTCCCTGCAGCCTCACTCTTCCCCACCACCCCTCTCATTCATGCACATATATTCTGTTTTACTTCGGCTAATCTTCATTCCTCTTCTTTCCAGTGCATGCCTCCATCTCTCTAACTGTTCCTCCAGCTGCTCCCTGCTTTCACTGCAGATCACAATGTCATCTGCAAACATCATGGTCCACGAGGATTCCAGTCAAACCTCATCTGTCAGCCTATCTATCACCACTGCAAACAGGAAGGGGATCAGGGCTGATCCCTGATGCAGTCCCACGTCCACCTTAAATTCTTCTGTCACACCTACAGCACACCTCACCGCTGTTCTGCTGCCCTCGTACATGTCCTGTATTATTCTAACATACTTCTCTGCCACTCCAGACTTCCGCATGCAGTACCACAGTTCTTCTCTGGGTACTCTGTCATTGGCTTTCTCTAGATCTACAAAGACACAATGTAGCTCCTTCTGACCTTCTCTGTACTTTTCCATCAACATCCTCAAGGCAAATAATGCATCTGTGGTACTCTTTCTAGGCATGAAACCATACTGTTGCTCGCCAATACTCACTTCTGTCCTGAGTCGAGCCTCCACTACTCTTTCCCATAACTTCATTGTGTGGCTCATCAACTTTATTCCTCTATAGTTGCCACAGCTCTGCACATCACCTTTGTTCTTAAAAATGGGCACCAGTACACTTTTCCTCCATTCCTCAGGCATCTTCTCACGCACTAGAATTCTATTGAACAAGCTGGTCAAAAACTCCACAGCCACCTCTCCTAGATGCTTCCATACCTCCACAGGAATGTCATCAGGACCAACTGCCTTTCCATTTTTCATCCTCTTTAATGCCTTTCTAACTTCCCCCTTACTAATCATTGCCACTTCCTGGTCCACCACACTTAACTCTTCTACTCTCCCTTCTCTATCATTTTCCTCATTCATCAACTCCTCGAAGTATTCTTTCCATCTAGCAAGCACACTGCTGGCACCAGTCAACATATTTCCATCTCTATCCTTAATCACCCTAACCTGCTGCACATCCTTCCCATCTCTGTCCCTCTGTCTGGCCAGCCTGTATAGATCCTTTTCTCCTTCTTTAGTGTCCAACCTGCCATACATGTCATCATATGCCTCTTGTGCCTCTACCTTTGCCCTGTGTCGCATCTCAATGTATTCCTTTCGCCTCTCCTCGGTCCTCTCAGTGTCCCACTTCTTCTTAGCTAACCTCTTTCCTTGTATGATTTCCTGTACTGTGAGGTTCCACCACCAAGTCTCCTTCTCTCCTTTCCTGCCAGAAGATACACCAAGTACTCTCCTGCCTGCTTCTCTGATCACCTTGGCTGCAGTGGTCCAGTCTTCTGGAAGCTCCTGCCGTCCACCGAGAGCCTGTATCACCTCTTCCCGAAAAGCTGCACAACACTCGTCCTGTCTCAGCTTCCACCACATGGTTCTCTTCTCTGCCTTTGTCTTGCTAATTTTCCTCCCCACCACCAGAGTCATCTTACACACCACCATCCTATGCTGTCTAGCCACACTCTCCCCTACCACTACCTTACAGTTGGTAACCTCCTTCAGATTACATCGTCTGCACAAGATGTAATCCACCTGCGTGCTTCTACCTCCGCTCTTGTAGGTCACCCTATGTTCGTGCCTCTTCTGGAAAAAAGTGTTCACTACAGCCATTTGCATCCTTGTTGCAAAGTCTACCACCATCTGTCCCTCCAAGTTCCTTTCCTGGATGCCGTATTTACCCATCACTTCTTCATCACCCCTATTACCTTCACCAACATGTCCATTACAATCAGCACCAATTACGACTCTCTCTCTGTCTGGGATGCTAAGAACTACATCATCGAGCTCCTTCCAGAATTTCTCTTTCACCTCGAGGTCACATCCTACCTGTGGGGCATAGCCACTAAATCACATGACACATAACACCCTCAATTTCAAATTTCAGCCTCATCACTCGATCTGATACTCTTTTCACCTCCAAGACATTCTTAGCCAACTCTTCTTTTAAAATAACCCCGACTCCATTTCTCTTCCCATCGACACCATGGTAAAATAATTTAAACCCTGCCCCTAAACTTCTAGCCTTACTGCCTTTCCACCTGGTCTCCTGGACACACAATATATCAACCTTTCTCCTCATCATCATGTCAACCAACTCCCGAGATTTTCCTGTCATAGTCCCAACATTCAAAGTCCCCACATTCAGTTCTAGGCTCTGTGTTTTCCTCTTCTCTTTCTGCCGAAGAACAGGGGGTCAAAGTCTTCTTTGACTTCGACCCACAGTAGCTGAATTTCCAACGGCGCCCCGCAGGTTGACGGCGCCGGTGGCGGACGTTGTTAACCCGGGCCACGACCGATCCGGTATGGAATTCTTTGGATGAACGCTCATATTTGTTTGGCAAGGTTTTAAGCCGGATGCCCTTCCTGACGCAACCCTCTGCATTTATCCGGGCTTGGGACCGGCCTACAGTTTGCACTGACTTGTGCCACCCATAGGGCTGCATTGCTACTCCCACAAAACAACTCCTTTCAAATGTATCCAAATTAATCTCAACTACAAATACAATACATTTACCAATCGTAAAATGGGGTGGGGGTGCACCTCGGGCGGGGATGAGTGAGATGATGGCCCGCTATCAAAAACTCGCCAGCCCACAGAGCACATATCTCGGGCAGTGTTGCAACAACCAATGCTCGGGTAAGAGTACATTGCGATTTATGAATGTAGTTAAAAATTACTTACCCTGCGATCGAGTCCTAAGCCATGATTGGACCTGATAAGATTTTATTCATGTGAATCGATTTGTAGACCAGGGTGGTTAGCACATCTGCCTCACAGTTCTGACCCTAACCCACTTTCATCTCGTCAGTCCATTTAATATTCTCCCAGTTTTTTTTTTTTTTTTTTTGCAAAAGTAAGACAAGCCTTTATGTTCTTTTTGGTTAGCAGTGGTTTTTACCTTGGAACTCTGCCACGGTTGCCATTTTTACCCAGTCTCTTCCTTTTTGTTGTGTCATGAACACTGACCTTAACTGAGGCGAGGAAGGCCTGCAGTTCTTTCGACCTTGTCCTGAGTTCCTTTGCGGTCTCCTGAATGAGTCATTGGTGTTCTCTTGGGGTAATCTTTGTAGGCCGACCATTCCTGGGAAGGCTCACCGCTCTTACATGTTTTCTCCATGTGAGGATCATAGCTCTCCCTATGGTTCGCCGGAATCCTAAACCTTTAGACGTGTCTTTTGTAACCCTTTCCAGACTGATAGATGTCAAATTCTATTTCTTGACTGTTCTGGAATTTCTTTGGATAATGTCATTTTGTTGCAGCTTTTTTAGATCTTTTCTCCGACTTGATTTTGTCAGGGCAGATTCTGCTTCAGGGATGTCTTGATTGAATAGATCAGGCTTGTTTGTGATCAATGAAAATTAGCCAAACATTGTAATTACCTACAATTAATTCATGATTAAAAAGGGGGTAATTACTTTTTCCACACAGGGCCAGCTAACTTTCATTTATCATCATAAATCATTTAAAAACAGCATTTTAAGTTCCCTTGGGTTATATTTGTCTAATATTTGCATTTGTTTGATGGTCTCAAATATTACATTTAGGGAAACTATGCAAAAATCTGAGTTTGAGAAGGAGGCCAATACTTCCACGGCACTGTATATCATTATCTTCTCACGACATTCGTCTGGTTTAACCACCATCCTTCTTTCAGACAAAACATTGTAAAAAGCCAAAAGGAAGAGGTGAAACACCCCACATGAATCTTTTGACTGACTGAAATTAGGTCGACTGTTGGAACACCAGAAAGTGCGGAACTTTCGGGGCTACTATTCGCGCACATTTTGTTTGAACTTGAAACCTTTGAGGTGTTCAACTTGAAGTGATCACGGTACTGCAACAACAATGTCTTCAAATGTAACACGTGCTGCGGTCATTTATGCATGTGTTTTCAATGCTTACCTGTTACAGTTCTGTGATCCTGCAGGTGGTGGATGAGCTAGATGAGAAGATGTCACATGGAGGTGTGATTGTAGACTATCATGGCTGTGACCTCTTCCCTGAGCGCTGGTTTCACATTGTCTTTGTCCTCCGAACAGACAATACTCAGTTGTACACACGGCTCGAAAGCAGGTACCTAAAAACCATGCCTCTGTGAACATTCACAATCACATCAGCCAAATACAGTATGTTGCCAAAACAAATTCTTTCCAGACTCCATTTTTACAATTTTCTGTTACACTTAGGTACAGCATTACAAAAGAACACATTCACTCCCACTAACGCAGTGTCCCTGAACGCACCTCGAGCACTCACGCAGCTGCCCCATGCCTGCCTCGTTTCATTCTGAAGAGCAAAATAGGAAATGCAGCTGGCGTACATTTTTTCTTTGAGCATGTCCAAACAAGTCCCTCTGCTGGTCACTTTTAATATTACAGAACACCAACTGCGATGTGACTATCACGCACACGTACATCACGATGACTATGCTCAAACAGAATATCGTGTTGCCTTACTCTCCGCTAATTTGGGGAAAGCCAGTAATCGCATGAAAGCAATGCTTTGTTTGATTTAACTCTGCGAGTGCGTCGCAATTGGATGAACAAGGTATGTGCCCAGGTTTAAAACTTGGGACAGTCCGCCGAAAAAAACTGCTCTGGGAGAGTCAAGCACCAACTGTCACAGTCTGCTGAAGTGACCCAGACACAGAGTTTTCTCATTGTTGATATGGCACGGCTCGTTGTAAGTCCGCCCTTAGCTCATTCAGAAGCTCCAAAACGGAATTGCTGAATAGACAATGTCACGATAACTTCATTTGGCATTTCAAAAATATTGAACCGGAGCAAAAAGGTTCTCCCCGCCAACTCTCATTTTGCCTGCGCTTCCGTTGCTCCCTTTGTCCCTGGTTGACACCTCCCTTTCAGATGCACTATTCAGAGAGACAAAAGCAGCCAGCGCACTTTGACAAATGACATTGAGCCTTCTAAATTCACCTATTTGCATATACTCCTCCCACAACAAGCAAGAGGGACAGCCTAGCAATCTATCTTGTTTTGCAAATACAGTCTGTTCGTAGATCGTCTTCCACTGTTTGCGTGCAAAATCAAGTCTGGGCCCATTTTCGCACGCATAAACCTGTAGTCAATCAGGCCGTATTCTGGATGTCTCCTTTGGTAACCGGACCTTTGTTCTCTCTTCAATGTGATACTTGACAGGGGTTACACGGGAAAGAAGCTGCAGGACAATGTGCAGTGTGAAATCTTTCAGACCATCTATGAAGAGGCAATTGAGGCCTACAAAGAGGAGCTTGTCCACCAGCTTCCCAGCAACACTCCTGAGGACCTGGAAAGGAACTTGGAGCAGATAGTACAGTGGGCTGAGCAGTGGATAAAAGACCACAATTAGAGTGGAAAAGCGCCTAATGGATGACTGACTGGCTGTCAGACAAAAAAATAATTTGTACCTGTACTTATTTTCATAAATACTGCCATCATGAAAACTGCCCGTATATAATCTTTACGTCATTGGAAAACAGTTTCAAGAGCTCATCAACATACAAGCATAAAACGCACATCAATGAAGCCAAGATGGACAAAATATGTCCACAGGTGGAAAAGTATGATGATGATCACCTTACAGAAGGATAAATTAATGTACAGAATAGGTTAGCAAAAAGAATAAAAATAAACTCAGACTTCCAGCACCCCATATAAAAAGGGTCAAAGTTGCAAGACACTTTCAGACAAGAGGCACATCATTATCAATTCATTGTGAGTCGTTCAGGCTGGGCACAGCCCAGGAATAGAAACTTTTACCAAAATGAGATGTGGAAGATTTCATCAAATGGAAATATTTGCTTGAAGGGAGAAGAACAAAATGGCTGGCAGCAGGATTACCCGAAGGGTTGTGTACAATACTAGCCGAGCACATTTCATCCGGCTTGGGAAGATCGGTGCCAGTCGTCCTGCCTGCGAGGCGAACAACTCTGTTAAGGAATTTCGGATCCTTGAGTGTTAGGCTACCAAACCACAAAATTATTGAGCTGAACAGGATCCTCTTGGTGACACATTGATCAAATGTATGCAAAATATGACAATTCAGAGTGTTTTCCGTCAGTTTACATGGGGGGGGGGTGAAAAAGCCGTTCTTGTGACTTTTAACAATGATACTCATATTTAAGAGCACCTATAACAGCAACACCTAAAAAAAAAAAATATATATATATATATAAATAAATAAAAAACTCTTGACCTTGTTGCTGTTAATGGTTAAAAGGAGATGCGGTGTAAGCGTTCTTACAGGTAAAATCAAAAAGTAGCTCCTTTGTTTTGGAGGTATTTGAAGTCAGATTGTCGGATACGAGCGTTGTCACACTCGAGACCACATTTTCAAGGTTGTCTCGGACTCGAGTCCCAAACGTTTTGATCTTGTCTCGGTCTTGGACTGGCCGGACTCGAGATTTTCAATCAAGAACCCCCACTGATCTGCTATTCTTCAAATTCATGAATGCGATGACGAGGAGAAGCAAAAGCAAACAACAAATACCTTCAATTTACAGCCCCTGTTGACTGCAACCTTCGCAGTGTTTTGAGTGAATTGTGATGTAAATTTGGCTTCCTCAACCAAAAACCTCCAGAAGTAAAACAATATGCAAAAGAAAATAAACTCATTGAAAGGGCGCGGACAACATCAAACTTTCGCGGGCATCGCCAAAGACAACAAACAGGTAAGCTAAGTTAACTGGAAGTAACCGGACTCATTTTGTTTCTGAGCTTAATATTTCTTGAAAGAGGTTTTAATTCATTTGGTAGGTGCAGAACCCTAATTTTAATTGAATTGGCATTATTGTGACACCCCACCGTGCATGTTTAAATTACAAAATGCTGCAGTCTCTTGCGTGACTTAAATGATCTTTTTTGAAATACATCTTTTGTCCTGTTAGGGATCGCCACAGTGTGTCATCCTTTTCCATGCAAGTCTATGTAGTGACTCTGACCCAGAACCTCCCCCCAAACTGCATTCTTCCAAGCGGCCCTACTGTGAGACTACCACAAGAAGACGCCTACTGGACCCGAGAGCAAATAGCAGGTCCCCTCAAAATCTTGGTTTGCAGTCATCATAGACTCCTGGTCTTCGTTTGAACAGACAGCAGCCAAAAGGGACCCATCGACGATGGAATGCAAATACAGCAACAAACTATTTGCTTAATATTCAAACGTGCATGCAAGGCGCCAACCACTGGCGTTTGAGAGTACTGCAACCCATGAACTTCCATTCCGTTGTTTGTTAACCAAGGATAAATGTCTGTTTTGATATTTTAAGAATTCTGCAGTTATTCCAAATGTATGCCGTGATGTCTGTGTCAGTGTATCAACTTTACAAGCGCCGCTGTTTGTCTTGATTAAAGTCCAAGCAGCATGAAATGTGATTTGAACCACAAGCAGTTGATTTGCCAAGACTAAAGTATAAACAGCCAGTCTATATGCTTGACCTGTGAGTAGAGAGTACAAAGTTGAGGGTATTTTATATTAATATATGTTTTTAAACTCATTTTATGGGTCAAAACTAGACTAGATTCAAGCTGATGGTTGTGGTCTGGTCTGGTCCTCTCCGACACGCCCCCGGGGTATTTAACGCCTGACTCCCGCCGCCTTGCTTTTTTTTTTGTGTGTGCGTTTTCCTGTCTTCGTGTTCTGGCTGGCCTTTGTTCGGCCATGCCGCTCGGTAACCGCGGGCCTCGGGGATGGAGACTGCTTCCCAGCCTCTCCGTGGGCCACCGCTAGGCCATCAGAGCAGCTGCTACTAAAGTTTCCACCCAAGCGAGTGAGTAACACACCAGTGTTTACCAGACTGTACAATATTAGTGCCTAACAATTTTGGGGCAATTAGTAGCTTCACACAAAATCCTAACTTTGTCCTCTCACTTTCCCGTCCGGAATGGACGCGTTAAACGCTCGCGTTTTCAACTTTAGTCCAACACACAGTGTTCTATTTCCCTTTTCGTACTCCTATTTTCCTTCTTTTTACCATTGTGTGTTTCCCTCTAGAGCCCTTGTGGATGTCATTAAATATATCAAAAATTCCACTCCTGGTTGTGTTTTGTGTGTGTTCTGAGTTTAAGTAAGCCTCTGTCATCGAGAACACGAATTTCATAAACTGTGGCAACCTTCAGATTACGAGACTGATAAAAAGGTTTCTCGTCACTCTTCCCTAAATTTTATACACATAAAAAGTGACGTGGTGCCCCTTTACGAGACAAAAAACTTGAAAGCGTAAATCGGACTAACCCGGAAATGAACGCATGCGTTTACCTTCCTTCGTATCTTTTTCCAAATTAATTGCATTTTCATTTTGACCAATATACGCTACACCTATCTCCTGCACCCTCCTCTCGAACACCAACTGCCCTCATGTCTTCCCTCACGACATCCATCAACCTCCTCTTTGGTCTTCCTCTCGCTCTCTTGCCTGGCAGCTCCATCCTCATCATCCTTCTACCAATATACTCACTATCTCTCCTTTGGATGTGTCCAAACCTTCGAAGTCTGCTCTCTCTAACTTTGTATCCAAAACATTACGTGTTTATGTTACGTTCATTACATTGGCCGTCCCTCTGATGAGCTCATTTCTAATCCTGTCCAACCTGGTCACTCCTTGAAAGAACCTCAATTCCGCCACCTCCAGCTCTGCTTCCTGTCGCCTCTTCAGTGCCACTGTCTCTAATCCGTGCATCATGGCCGGCCTCACCACTGTTTTCTAAACTTTGCCCTTCATCCTAGCAGAGACTCTTTCTGTCACATAACACACCTGACACCTTCCTCCACCCGTTCCAACCTGCTTGGACCCATTTCTTCACTTCCTGACCGCACTCAACCATTGCTCTGGACTTTTGACCCCAAGTATTTAAAGTCCTCCACCCTTGCGATCTCCTCTCCCTGGAGCCTCACTCTCACCCCTCCTCCCTCTCATTCGTGCACATATAATCTGTTTTACTAAGGCTAATCTTCCTCTCTCTCCTTTCCAGTGCATGCCTCCACCTTTCTCACCGTTCCGCCACCTGCTCCGTTTTCACTGCAGGTCACAATGTCATCTGCGAACATTATGGTCCACGGGGATTCCAGTCTAACCTCATCTGTCAGCCTATCCATCACCACTGATATAAAGTACGTTTTACTTGACAGGTATAGCTTTTTATAAACGATATAATGTAAAATGTACATTTTCATTCTTGAAATGTTTGTCAACTTTTTTCTGGGAATCATCTTGAAGTGCCTTTTGGGAGGTCATTAATTGTTTCGAAGGAGAAAAAATATGAAGCAACATTTTTCAAACTTTTCATGCCACACTGTATGTACCATCAGGTGTCCGAAATGAAGTTTCATGATTTGCAATGTTTTCTGAATATGCTAATTAATTTTTGGGATATGTATGAATATTCTCCTATTGCTTAATTTGCCTTTTCCATGAAAACTAACACAAATGCATTGTAGTGTCTTCAGAGTTCCTTTTTTTATTTGTTTGGGGTTCTTTTTCAAACAGTCCATTGTTACTCAAGCGGTCTTTATGTTGTTGCAATCCACCAGCGGGATCTGTGAATTTAAGTGCCAGGACGAAGCAGCTCTTTTTGCATTCACAAAATAGCAGACAGCAAAATATAATTGTGTTAATTCTGAGCTATGAATGAACATGTATAAATTTGTGGAAGTGCCGTAACTATTGCATGTCTTTACCGTTATTCCCATTGTATAAATATCAAAGAATCATGAGTTTGAGTCATTTTTATCTGTCGCGTGACACATGTAAAACACTGTGCAACTCACAGGATTTTTATGAAGCTGTTTATGTCTTTTCCGTTATAACAAGAATTGTAGTGAGTGTAATGAGACACCACCATTTGCAATGTCAGTAATAATTGACTTTACTATGAATGCCTAAAATTTTAAATGCAGCCCTATGGGGGGCACAAGCCAGTGCAAACTGTTGGCCAGTCCCAAGACCGGATGAATGCAGAGGGGTTGCGTCAGGAAGGGCATCCGGCTTAAAACTTTGCCAAACAAACATGAGCGTTCATCCAAAGAATTCCATACCGGATCGGTCGTGGCCCGGGTTAACAACTTCCGCCACCGGCGCCGTCAACCTGCAGGGCGCCGTTGGAAATTCAGCTACTGTGGGTCGAAGTCGAACGAGAGGTGGGAAGCGGGTTCTTCGGCAGAAAGAGAAGAGGAAAGCACAGAGCCTAGAACTGAATGTGGGGACTTTGAATGTTGGGACTATGACAGGAAAATTGGTTGACATGATGATGAGGAGAAAGGTTGATATATTGTGTGTCCGGGAGACTAGGTGGAAAGGCAGCAAGGCTAGAAGTTTAGGGGCAGGCTTTAATTTATTTTACCATGGTATAGATGGGAAGAAAAATGGGGTGGGGTTATTTTAAAGGAAGAGTTAGCTAAGAATGTCTTGGAGGTGAAAATAGTATCAGATCGAGTGATGAGGCCGAAACTTGAAATTAAGGGTGTTATGTATAACACCCTTACCACTGCAGCCAAGGTGATTAGAGAGACAGGCAGGAGAGTACTTGGTGTATCTTCTGGCAGGAAAGGAGAGAAAGAGACTTGGTGGTGGAACCTCACAGTACAGGAAATCATACAAGGAAAAAGGTTAGCTAAGAAGAAGTGGGACACTGAGAGGACCGAGGAGAGGCGAAAGGAATACATTGAGATGAGACGTAGGGCTAAGGTAGAGGTGGCAATGGCCAAATAAGAGGAATATGATGAATGACATGTATGCCAGGTTGGACACTAAAGGAGGAGAAAGGATCTATACAGGCTGGCCAAACAGGGCTAGAGATAGGAAGGATGTGCAGCAGGTTACGGTGATTAAGGATAGAGATGGAAAAATACTTTGAGGAGTTGATGAATGAGGAAAATGAGAGAGTAGGAAGAGTAGAAGAGCCAGGTGTGGTTGGAGCAGGAAGTGGCAATGGGGGAAGTTAGAAAGGCATTAAAGAGGATGAAAAATGGAAAGGCAGTTGGTCCTGATGACATTCCTGTACAGAGAAGACATTGTGTCTTTGAAGATCGAGAGAAAGCCTATGACAGAGTACCCAGAGAGGAACTGCATGCGGAGGTCTGGAGTGGCAGAGAAGTATGTTAGAATAGTACAGGACATGTATGAGGGCAGCAGAACAGCGGTGAGGAGTGCGGTAGGTGTGACAGAGAAGTTTAAGGTGGAGGTGGGGCTGCATCAGGGATCAGCCCCGAGCCCCTTCCTGTTTGCAATGGTGATGGATAGGCTGACAGATGAGGTTCGACTGGAATCCCCGTGGACCATAATGTTTGGAGATGACACTGTGATCTGCAAGGAGGAGGTGGAGGAACAATTATCAAGATGAAGGTATGCACTGGAAAGGAGAGGAATGAAGATTAGCCGAAGTAAAACAGAATATATGTGCATGAATGAGAGGGGTGGTGGGGGAACAATGAGGCTACAGGGAGAAGAGATAGCAAGGGTGGAGGACTTTAAATGATTGGGGTCAAGAGTCCAGAGCAATTGTAAGTGTGGTCAGGGAGTGAAGAAACGAGTCCAAGCAGGTTGGAACGGGTGGCGGAAGGTGTCAGGTGTGTTATGTGACAGAAGAGTCTCTGCTCGGATGAAGGGCAAAGTTTATAAAGCAGTGGTGAGGCCAGCCATGATGCACGGATTAGAGACAGTGGCACTGAAGAGACAACAGGAAGCAGAGTTGGAGGTGGCGGAAATGAAGATGTTGAGGTTCGCTCTCGTAGTGACCAGGTTGGATACAATTAGAAATGAGCTCATCAGAGGGACAGCCGAGGTTCGATGTTTTGGACACAGAAGTTAGAGAGAGCAGACTTGGATGGTTTGGACACGTCCAGAGGAGAAATAGTGAGTATATTGGTAGAAGGATGTTGAGGATGGAGCTGCCAGGCAAGAGAGCTAGAGGAAGACCAAAGAGAAGGTTGATGGATGTCGTGAGGGAAGACGTGAGGGCAGTTGGTGTTCGAGAGGAGGGTGCAGGAGATAGGCTTTCGTGGAAAAGGATGGCACGCTGCGGCGAGCCCTAACGGGACAAGCCGAAAGGAAAAGAAGATGAATGCCTACAATTTTAAATCAATAACCTTTTGAAAATAAGACTTTAAGCATGGCTTTTCATTGTGGGAGACGTACGCATGTAAAACCAAGGCGGCTTTACCGTTATTGATCACATTATATGAAAACAGCCCATATGCAAGTCAAAGAAGATCCACTTGACCCCTGATCGGGTGTGTATTGCTTTTCATTACAGACAATATTAGGACATGAAGCTTTTCCAGAATGGAGAGGAAAGGAAGTTTTGACCTTTCTAAGAAGCACTTGACTGGGCTTGTATCCATACTTTGGTGCAGTGATTCTCAACAAGTGTGCCAGGGAGCGCTCCTGGCGTGCCGTTGGAAATTATAATATGGTATGTAAGTGCTCCAAAAATGATTTCTTTACAAGAAATAATGTATCTTTGGTCATCTATTTATGCCAGTGAGGCATAGTGACAGAACAAATAAATGCTATTCTATTCGATAGCAGGAAGTACATACAGTCATTAATGTATCAACTTTTTGTGACATTTTGTTTTGGCCAATTTAGAGTTTTCAATCAACCTACCATGCATGTTTTAGGGATGTGGGAGAAACCCCGCACGGGGAGAACATGCGAACTCCACACAGACGGGACCGAGATTTGAACCCCGGTCTTCAGAACTGTGAGGCAGATGTGCTAACTCGTCGTCCACCGTTCCACCCCGGAAATCAAGGAGAAGAAAAAGATGTGAACACGTGATGTAACCAGGAAGTGCCTGAAAGACTAGCTATGAAGTGGTAGATACGCCAGCGCATTTAAACAGCCCGGCCTACCGACGTGCCAATATCGTGACCATGTTGGGAAGGTCGACGTTCCCGTATAGGGCTATGCAAGTACACTGAAATTATGTTGTAACTTGCTTATTCCTCAATCGATTTTCATGACTGTTTCTGTTTTGTCAATGCCAAAGCGTAATGATCGCAATTAAAATTTACAATTTATATTTTGTCATTATTGTACGCCATTATATGTAAAAGTGATGATTTATTTTTTATTATCTATACATTGCCGTTCATGGGAACGTTGCCCCTGACAAGATGGCCGCCACGTAGGCACCTCGCTTGGCCCGGCTGCTACAGCGCACGGACGTATCTAGTCTACATACATCTGTGTGACAGGCAACCTAACCTATGGCGAGGTGAGTTTTAAATAATACATGAGACGCTTTCCTTCATACAAACCTATCGTCTCTCGGGCTCCCGATCGACCTACATGGACCAACGTATTAAATACGATGGCTAAAATGTAAGTTTAAAAATATATATATTTACCTCGCAATCTAAAAAGCTAGTCGAGTAGTCCACCGGTGGAAGATTTAAATATAACCAGCGAACGTATCAAATAAAGGCAGTTCCATCATTGATATTCAGCTCGTTCTCAATAGAGGAGGTAATTCAGCTCTTTGTTATGTGGAACGAGAAAATATTTCCTTCCGGGGATTTCACTTCACAGTGACTGCTGGTTGTTTACCCGTGACGTCACGCACCTCTGGACACGTCGCTGCCACTGTGCTGGAGGTCTACTCATTGTTTTATTCTGGTGCTCACTGGGTGCGTGAATAGATACATTTGATAGCCAACGTTAAAAGAAGAGCCCATGGTAGGGGTGGGGCTCGGCTTGGTGGGTGGGGGGCAGTGGTCCGATGCCCATGCCCCTCCCTTTGGGACTGGTTGGGGCGCTTCGATTGGGTTCGGGACCCCCCTGTGGGTTGGAGCCACTGCTGTCCGGGCTCGTAAAAGGCAATTTACTGTGTGGTGATTGGCTGCAATTCTACATGTGAGAGGGACAAAGTCTCATTTCAGAGTGGCGTTACGCACCAGTAGTATTGTGTTGGACTGACTCTAGGATCAACAAACTGAGAATATATTGCTATACAATAATACAACAATAATTATTGCATCCCCACAGAACATCTAATACAGTAACAACAAGTGAGTTTACGGGACTCTGTTTGAATCAGAATCATCTTTATTTGCCAAGTATGTCCTACAAAGTGGGAAGGTTGTGCGAGGAAAGCCAGACAGATTGACCCACCATATATTCGGGCGTAGGGGAGTGATAACGGTCCGCGAGCTGCTTGTTACGTGCCGCGGACCGTATCAACGCAGCCCGGACATCCTCCCGCACCGCCTGGACTCTGCGGAGGTGATCCTGTACAGTTGGAACTGCCACCGCCTGCTCCTGTACTTTGAATAGTAGGGGTTGGAAACCGTAGCAAGGCATGAACGGGGACATACCGGTAGCGGAGCTGGTGAGGGAGTTTTGAGCGTAGTCGATCCACGGGAGGAATGTGCTCCATGAGGAAGGGTTGCGGGCGGCGATAGGGAGATAGCCAAGTCCTTGCTGAATACCGGGGAGAGGTCATGATACTCCTCAGGAATTTGAGAGAGGTCCACTGGGGCGGCAGAGGGTGGTGGGTCGTCTGAGGGTGGAACGGCAGAGAGCAGACAATGGGAATGGCAATGAGGATTCCATCCTGTGATGGATAAATGAGTCCAGAGTATGGCGGGGTTGTGAAGTCTGAGCCAGGGAATACCAAGACGGAAGGGGGTCTCAGGGGAAAGAATGACAAAGAGGGAAATGTTTTCGCGGTGATTACTGGAAATGAGGAGGGTGATCGGCACTGTTTGGTGGGTGACAGAGGAAATGACTCGGCCATCCAGGGCTGTAACTTTTTTCGGGAACGGAAGTGGTTGAAGAGGTATTTGGAGTTGGTGAATTATACCTTCATGAATACAATTGTCATCGGCACCGGAATCAATAAGGGCAGTAATGGGGGTGTTATGAGTAGAGACTATGATTTAAGCTGGAACGGTCATACGGTAGGAGAGCTAGGGGGAATGGAGGTTTGGCTCACCACGACGCTCTCGGTTCGCGGTGAGCCTGGTCTTTTGGTCGGAGGGGGCAAGAGGAAATAAAATGACCAGAATGACCGCAGTAAATGCATAGCCGCTGGATGACTTGACATTGACGTTCCTGTGGCTCAAAACATGTTTGACCAATTTGCATGGGCTCATCGGGTGCAACGGGGAGTGACGAAAGTGCAGTTGACTGTGCAGGCGGCGCGTGAGAAGCTGATGGCGTGGTGTTCGGAGTGGGAGAGTGTTTGCGCGACCAGAGCCCCCTCTCACGGGCTCTCTCTCGCAGTCTGTTATCCAGACGGATGGAAAGGGCGATGAGATCCTCGAGAGAGGAGGGCTCGTCCCGGACCGCAAGCTCATCCTTGAGCTGCTCAGAAATGCCATTAGAAAAAAATCCCCCTAAGTGCTGCGTCATCCCACCCACATTCACCCGCCAATATCCGGAACACAATGGAGTATTCTGCTACTGACTTTGCGCCCCTGAGTGAGCGTGAGGAAATGACGGGTGGCTTCTTTGCCCTGAACGGGTGATAGAATACGGAGATCGGCAGAAAAAGAATCGAATGAGTGGAGTACCGGGGAGCAGTTTTGCCATAAGGAAGTGGACCATTTTGCTGCTTTGCCGCAGAGGAGGTTAGTGACATAAGCTACTTTGGATTATCGGTAGGATAACTGTATGGTTGAAGGTTGAAAAGGAGTGAGCAATTGAGTAAAAACTGGCTACATGCACCTAGGTCCGTGGAGTATGGCTCGGACGGTGGGACATGAGGTTCTTTGTACGGGAGGCAGGGTTTGCTCTGAAGCTGCGGGCTCGGAAGGCGTACTTACAGGAGGAAGTTTGGACAGCATCAACGAGGAAAGGAGGGATACGTGTTGTGTGAGCGCGTGTAGGGATTCCATGAGTTTTTGGAGAGTCTTTTCTTGTCTTCCTATGTGGGCGCCTTGGAGGGTGAGTGGGTTAATCAGTGCCTCTGGAGTTGCTGGGTCCATGATGGCCAAAGTATTCTGTCACGTATGGAGAGGAGCTGGACCCAAGAGCAGCCGGATGCAGATAGATTTGTGATGAACAGTTTTATTTATGAAGGTAATGGAAGTGGTCCTGGATATATTGGCAGGAGGTGGCGTGGACAGGTGGCAGGCAATGGGGAGGACAGGCGGCTGACTTGGTGGCAGGAGTGACGTGGATCAGGAACACAGGAGAAGAAGGAAACACAGGAGTCAAAAAAGAGAACAAACAATAGTGTGGGTTACTTGAATCAAGTGCGCCGTGGTACCGCTAGAAGTAACTGCAATACTTTGGCGAGGTTTTCAGGAACAGGCAGGCTTATATGCAGGTGGTGATGAGGCTGATTAGAGACAGAGAGGGGAGGGGGGGAGAGAGAGAGAGAGAGAGAGAGAGAGAGGAGGCAAAGCGCCATCCAGGCTCCAATAAAGGAACTGCAGGGCAGTACATGACAGATTGACGACATCTCCTCATCTAAATCCCCCCCAATCAGGCATGGAAAAACTCAAAACCCCATTTGTGGAAAAAAAGAAACCTTGAGAAGGGACCACAGATAAGGAGGACCTTCCAGGATGACCAGGCTGTAATGGATGTCAAGTGGGCAACATTTATCACATACTCTGGTGTGTTCATTACGATGGCAAGATGCTGTACAATTTTCATTAAGATGGCATGAGTCCATTTAAAGAGAAAAGGTGCCGCAGGTAGACTCCTTCAGGAAAGTGCTTCTGACCCAGTTGGTCGGAGCAGAATCCTCCATGGCAACGACTCTGGGGGACGTGGTCCACCTCATATCTTGTTCCATTTGGTAGGTGCAGAATCCAAACAGGAACACACCCTCAGATTCGGTCAACGTCACCGAGCAGGAGACGAGGGGGGAGGAGATAGGACAAGCGGCAGTAAAACGGGGCCACGTGTACTTTAACTAAATGCTAAAGAGTATAAATAAGTCTTAAATCGGGATTTAAACATTTTGACTGAGGTAACCAGTCTAATATCAGCAGGTAGGGCATTCCAAAGGACTGGAGCCCGAATAGAAAATGATTGAGAGCCTGCAGACTTCTTTGTGGCTCTCTGAGTCACCAAATGACCAGTGTTTTCCAAGCATAGGTTTTGTAACGGAACATACAGTGCAACTAAGTCAGTAGATAAGAGTGTGCTAACCCGTGTAGTATTTTATGAGTCAGTAACAGAACCTTAAAATCGCATCTCACGTGGACTGGGAGCGAATGCAAGTTGGCCAAAATATGATCGAATTTTCTCGTCCTCGTCAAAAGTCTTGGTGCAGCATTTTGTATTAACTGGAGGCTTTTATTACTTGATATGGGATGACCAGAAAGCAGCACGCTTACAATAGGCAAGTCATCACAAATGCGTGGACTATGATCTCTGTGTCACTAGCGGTTAGGATGGGCCGTCTCTTAGCGATATTGCGAAGATGACAAAAATGCAGTTTTGGTAATATTCTTAATGTGCTATTGAAAGGAGAGAGTTGAGTCAAATGTAAGGTCAATATTTTTTCCTGGTTCAATATATGTATATAATATCCATCCATCCATTTTCTGAACCGCTTCTCCTCACTAGGGTCGCGGGCGTGCTTGGAGCTTATCCCAGCCATCTTCGGGCGAGAGGCGGGGTACACCTTGAACTGGTCGCCAGCCAATTGCAGAATATAAATATTTGATAAATAAAAATATATAAATCAATCAGACGCAGGCTCTGTTAAAAAAATTGCACTTAAACATTAAACATTTGGTAGGTTAATTGCAGTTCGATGATCAATTTTGTGATCGTGTCATCAGACTTGTGGCCGCATGTCTTGGACACTTGGATGAAGAGAGGAGCGGAGCTGCCAACTGATCACCACGTGGTGGTGTGTTGGCTCCGATGGTGGGAGAAGATGCCGGTCCGACCTGGCAGGCCCAAACGTATTGTGAGGATCTTGTCGCGGACATGCTCCTCGCAACCTGAGGTGTCACAGTGACCCCCCCACAACTTGATAAACTGCTTTCTTCAAGACTTTGAGAACTGTTTGTCCTCATTTGAAACCCCAAGCAACATGAAATGTGGTTGAACCATAAGCAGTTGATTTGCCAAGACTAAAGTTTAAACAGTTTAAACTTGACCTCTGGGTAAAGAGTACAAAGTTGGGAGTGGGCCACCGCTAGGCGATCAGAGCAGCTGCTACTAAAAATACCAGGTACACTTCAAGCCAAGCGTGAACGCTCTGAAATTGCTAGCGAGTCCCTGAAAAGGCAGTAAGAGAAACAGTCGCAGCCTCCCACAGAACACGTGAAGAACTTCTTTCCCTTTTTCTGCCTGTTTTTGTTTTATTTTTGTGCATCTTCAACCAACCAAACCTACCTCCTCACGTCCCGAGACGACTGAGACAGACCACCCCACCGACCAGCTGATCTACGTTCGTGAGTAGACACGGCAATTGTCGCCATGACGTACAAGATTAGTGCCTAATCATTTTGGGGAAATTACTCGCGTCACACAAAATCCCAACTTTGTTCTCTCTTTCTTTCTTTCTCTGTCTCTCTCTGTGTGTCTCTCTCTCTCTCCCGGACACATTAAGCGCTCACGTTTTCAACTTTAGTCCAACACACGATGTTCTATTTCCCTTTTCGTACACATATTTTCTTTCTTTCATCCATTATTAGTATTTTCTTCCGGTAGTTAGCCTCTTTGTGTTTTCTTACAGATCCCTCGTAGATTTCATTAAATATTCTATAAAATTCCACTCTTGGTTGTGTTTTGTGTGTGTTTTGAGTAAGTAAGTAAGCCTCTGTCATGTAGAACTCATATTTCATAAAATGTAGCAACCTTTAGATTATGAGACTGATAAAAGATGCTCACCTTCCTTCGTATCTTTTTCCAAATTAATAAAATTTTTATCCAAACCTATGTACGCTACAGTCTGCTGGGAACATCTGGCGGAATCCCCTGTCAAAAGGAGTTTCAACTCCCACCTCCGGCAGAACTCCACCCACGTTCCGGGGGACATTGAGTCCGAGTGGAACATGTTCCGCGCCTCCATTCCCGAGGCGCCCGACCGGAGCTATGGCCGTAAGGTGGTCGGTGCCTGTCGTGGCGGCAATCCCCAAACCTGTTGGTGGACACCAGCGGTGAGGGATGCTGTCAAGATGAAGAAAGAGTCCTATCGGGCCTTTTTGGCCTGTGGGACTCCTGAGGCAGCTCATGAGTACCAGCTGGTCAAGCAGAATGCAGCTTTGGTGGTCACTGAGGCAAAAACTCAAGTGTGGGAGGAGTTCGCTGAGGCCAAGGAGAAAGACTTCCTGTCTGCTTCGAGGAGATTCTGGTCTACCATCTGGCGTCTCAGGAGGGAGAAGCAGTGCACCATCAACACTGTGTATAGTGGGCATGGGGCGCTGTTGACCTCGACTCGAGACGTTGTGAGTAGGTGGGGAGAATACTTAGAAGACAGCCTCAATTCCACCGACACGCCTTCCCATGAGGGAGCAGAGTCTGGGATCTCTGAGGCGGGCCTCTGGATTGGCAGACTGGGGTTGTGGTCCCCCTTTTTAAGAAGAGGGACCGGAGGGTGTGTTACAGCTCTAGGGGGATCACACTCCTCAGTTTCCCTGGTAAGGTCTATTCAGGGGTGCTGGAGAGGAGGGTCCATCGGGAATTCGAATCTCGGATTCAGGAGGAGCAATGTGGTTTTTGTCCTGGCCGTGGAACAGTGGACCAGCTCTACTCCCTCAGTAGGGTCCTCGAGGGTGCATGGGAGTTCGCCCGACCAGTCTACGTGCGTTTTGTGGACTTGTAGAAGGCATTCGACCGTGTCCCTCGGGGAGTCCTGTGGGGGGTGCTTTGGGAGTATGGGGTACTGAATCCACTGATACGGGCTGTTCGGTCCTTGCACGACCGGTGTCAGAGTTTGGTTTGCATTGCCGGCAGTCAGTCGGATTCATTTCCAATGAGGGTTGGAGTCCGCCAAGGCTGCCCTTTGTCACCGACTCTGTTCATAACCTTTATGGACAGAATCTCTAGGCACAGCCGAGGCGTAGAGGGGGTCCGGTTTGGTGGCCTCATTATTGCATCTCTGCTTTTTGCATACGATGTGGTTCTGTTGGCTTCATCAAGCCATGATCTCCAACTCTCACTGGAGCGGTTCGCAGCCGAGTGTGAAACGGTTGGGATGAAAATCAGCACCTTAAAATCTGAGACCAGTCGGAGAAGGTTGGAGTGCCCTCTCCGGGTTAGGGATGAGATCCTGCCCCAAGTGGAGGAGTTCAAGTATCTTGGGGTCTTGTTCAGGAGTGAGGGAAGACTGGAACGGGAGATCGACAGGCGGATCGGTGCAGTGTCTGCAGTGATGCGGACTTTGGATCAGTCCGTTGTGGTGAAGAAAGTGTTAAGTCGAACGGCAAGCTTTCAATTTACCGGTCGATCTATGTTCCTACCCTCACCTATGGTCACGAGCTGTGGAAGAACAAGATCACGGATACAAGCTCGGTCATCCGGGAGGGGCTCAGAGTAGAGCCACTACTCCTCTGCATTGGGAGGAGTCAGATGAGGTGGCTCGGGCATCTGATTAGGATGCCTCCTGGACGCCTCCCTGGTGAGGTGTTCCGGGCACGTGCCACCAGGAGGAGACCCCGGGGACGACTATGTCTCCCGGCTGGCCTGGGAACACCTTGGGATCCCCCCGGAAGAGCTGGTTGAAGTGGCTGGGGAGAGGGAACTCTGGGCTTCCCTATGAAAGTTACTGCCCCCGCGACCCGACCTCTGATAAGTGGAGGAATATGGATGGATGGATAGGTTAATTGAATATTCTAAATTGGCCATAGGTGTGAATGTCAGTTGTTTGTCGAGATGTGCCCTGCGATTGACTGGCAACCAGTTCAGGGTGTACCTTGTCTCTCGCCCAAAATGAGCACAAATAGGCTCTAGCAGACCCAGGAGCCTAGTGAGGATAAGCGGCACATAGAATGGATAGATGAATATTACTCTGTGATTCCCAACCCAACTTTCAAATTTTGGTAATCTTTGTCCTTTAATGTACGTCTTCCACAGTAACAAGCAACAATGCCGCAGCCCAGAATTATGCTGGTGGTGACAGGAGATGATTTTGGTTACTGTCCCAAGAGGAATCAGGGGATTGTCGACTGCTTCAAAGCTGGAGGCATTTCCTCTGTGTCACTGCTGGTGAATGCGTCCGCTGCCAAAGATGCAGCAGATTTGGCGAAAAGGTAATGTGGCAGCTCAGGCTTCACTTGATAGCTGGAGAGTTTTTGTTCCTCACTCAAAAATGTTCACTGTAATATTAAAGGTTGTTGTGAGACATGTTACAAATAGTCTAAAATTGTTGATGAACGTAAAGATACTGCATGAATCAGGGATGTCACGATCACCTATTTTTCCACCTGAGTCCGAGTCTTTGATTTTAAGAAATTTCCGATACAGAGTCCCGATCCGATACCTCGACAATGCATTAAAAAAGACCACCCATCCAACATTTCTCCAATTAATATGTGTACATATGACAATGTGTACATGACTATGTATATAGTTATACATAGATATACGTGTACAAAAATACAGTATTGGCCCAACGCAGTCAACTTAATTATAATAAATCATTAAAAAAAAAAAAAACAGGAATGGGTTTTTAACATAATATTAGCAAATACATAAAATATCGCCACATGACATTTACGTTCATAGAATGTGAGCACAAAACAGATTACGGATCAATGTGCAGGACACTTGATAATATTTACATGTAATTGTGTGGTGCACGGCAGCACGGTGGACGACTGGCTAGCACATCTACCTCACAGTTCTGAGGACCTGGGTTAAAATCCGGCCTCGCCTGTGTGGAGTTTGCACCTTTTTCCTGTGTAAACATTTAAAACAAAGAGGAAAAAAATAAAAGTACAATTAAAACTGTACAGTGCAAGAAATATCATTTAAAAGTGGAAATTCTCTAAAAAGCATGAGAAAAAAGAAGAGTTTTTAACCTGGATTTAAAAGCATGCACACTTGGGGCTGACGTCACTTCTGTTGGCAACTTCTTCCATTTGTGTGCAGCATAATAGCTAAATGCTGCTTCACCATGTTTGCTTTGGACTCTGTGCTCCACTATTTGACCCGAGTCTGTCGATCTCAGAGCTCGACTGGGTTTATATGCCATTAGCATTTCATGTATTCCGGACATAAACCATTTAGTGATTTATAGACCAGTAGCAGAACTTTAAAATGTATTCTAAAGCTGACTGGGAGCCAGTGTAAATACTTCAGAATTGGAGTAATATGCTCTGACCTCTTTGTTCTGGTCAGAACCCAAGCTGCAGCATTCTGAATGTGCTGCAGCTGTATAATGCTCTTTTTGGGGAGTCCAGTCAGAAGACCATTTTAATACTCAAGTCTACTTCAGATAAAAGCATGGATGACTGCTCGGCACATGACAGCCTTCACTCTAGATGGGAGAAGGCAGTTTTAGTAATTGATTTGATTTGACTGTTGAAAGTCAGGTCGGAATCTATCAGAACACCAAGGTTTTGGACTTGGTCTTTAAAGAAAGTGACTCCAGGTATTTACTAACAGCAATCCTCTTTTCTTTATTGCCCAAAACAATTATCTCAGTTTTGTTGTGGTTTAATTGAAGAAAATTTTGCTCATCCAGTTATTCATCTATTTTAGACAGTGACACAACACCTCAGTTGAACTGCAGTCATCTGGAGACACTGCTAGAAATAACTGTGTATCAACTGCTTAGCTATGATAGTGACAATTAAAGTTCTGAAGAATTTGACCCAAGGGTAGCATATACAGGCTAAAAAGGAGGGGTCCAAGAGCTGGCCCTTGACGAACCCCGTAGGTCATTGCCATTCGATGAGATTGAACACTTCCAATGGTTACAAAATAACTAATTTCCTCCAGGTAGGACCTGAACCATTTAAGGACTGTTCCATTTAGTCCTACCCACGTTTCCAACCTGTTCAGCAGTATATTATAAGCCACCGTATCAAAAGCCACACTGAGAACCAACACGATCAGAAATGACACCTTTCCCGAGTCAGTGTTCAACCTTATATGATTTAGCAATTTGATAAGAGTAGATTCTGTACTGTGAGGAGTTCGGAACCCTCATTAGAATTACGAAGACTGTCTGTAGAGGTCATCGTCAATTTGGAGTTTAGTTTTTCTCCACTTATGTTCTGCTTTCCTACACTTTGATTGAGAGGTCTTTAACATCATTGTCCTCCACGGTGTACTAGGTCGCCTCAAGATTGTCTTACTTTTAATAGGAGCGTCAGCATTCATGACATTTGAGATTTTCCAGATGAAATTATCCAAAACCTCATCAACTGTCTCAGCATTCACAGTTTGTGGCACAGCTATGGTCTCCATAAACTTAGTGGCGGTACTCTCTTTTATGTACCTTTTCTTAATGGACATAGAGGTTGTCTGAACCTTTAGAAGAATCTGTAATTCAAAGAATACACAAAAATAGTCACAAATAACCATATCCTTAATGTAAATTGATAGAATATCAACATCCTTAGAGATGACCAGGTCTAAGATGTGACCAGAACTGTGCGGTAGACGCTCTAACCAGTCGGCCACCGTGCCGCCGAGCTAAAATCACCCAGTATAATATCTTTACACTGAAATAATGACTTAAAAATAACAGCAATACCACCGCCTTTTTTTCCCTATTCGACACTTGTCCATAACATTAAAATTTGCTGGTGTTGCCTCATTTAAAATGGTATTACAGCTACTTTCTGTAACCACCTTTCATTTAGTAACAAAAAGTCCAGATCATAGGTTGTAATGATGTCATTAATCAACATGGATTTATTATCCTGTGATCTGATATTGAAAAGAGCTAGTCTCGCAGAGATAACTGGAGACAATGGTTTGATAGATTCACATTTTATTTTAATATATTTAAATTAAATATTACATTTATATTTTTATATTAATATTACATTTATTTTAAGTTTATAGTTCTACTTTTTTTGTGCCATATTTCTTTGACCAATTTTCTGTCCCATATAATTACAGGGATGAAAAATGCCTGATCTCCATAGGCTTATTCTGGAAAAAAGACTGCAGATGTCAGTCAGATTCGCAGAGAAGATTCTTCATGAGTGGACGAGGGCCCCTTCGAATCTTAGTGAATGGTGGTTTCAGGCGAGGGGGGAAGGGAGGAAGATCTTTGCGTGGTGTGCGTTGGATTCCAATATTGACAATAGTCTTCATCTTGTCCGTCACACCTAACAGGGCATTTCGGCTAGTAGAGAGTGAGTTTTGCGTTGGGCTCTGCTCCAATGGGACAGGGAGGTGTGTGGGAGATTCAAAGTGCTGGCTCATCTCATTCCTCATTCGTTCCTCGGATTGTTTGGATGACGCTGATGAATCCCTCTGCGCCTCATGTCGCCTTATCTCCTGTTCCTCCGATTGTTTGGGAACAACTGAATCTTTTTGTCCTTCTGTTTTCTTTTTGGGTGCTGAATGACGTACACCGTAAAAAATATTGTCAGCCAATAACTTAACCCTTTGTCTATTTAAACAGAAACCGTCTGCCTTGTAAAGATGTCTGCGCTCCCAAAAAACGCAGAAATTATCAATGAAACTCACGGATAGTGCGGTACACACTTTTTTGAGCTACTTATTTGACTGACTCAGCCTACTGAAACATTCATCTCCAAATCGTCCAAGTGGGAGAGGTCCACTAATGAAAACCTCAGCATCCAAACATTGCACTTTTGGTAGGAGCTCAATGAAATCTCGCTTCAGTACCTCTGATTGCTGTTTGACAACATCCAGGGCCCCTGTGTCTATAATGACAGATTTCACAGTTGGGTGCTCATTAATGATCTCCAGGATTTTTTGGGAGATATCAGACACCATGTCATTGGTAAAACACAGTGCTTTGGTGTTCTTCTCACTGCAAAAACATTTCACATCATTGACAGCTCAATCACCAACTATTAACGTTTGGGGTGCCATTTTTTTCTTGTATGATTTAGTTTAATACTTTTCAGTGGTGCTGGAGGATAACCATTCTTGGCCGGGGTGTTGTAAAAGTGGCTCAAATCTATTTGTAAGTCTGATGTCAGTGTTTTCCATTGACTCGCGTCTTTTTTTCTTGCCTTTCGCTGTAGCGACCGTCCACTACCGCTCACTCGGGGTTGAAAAAGCATGCAACGCAGGCCCTCGCTACTCGGATTCCTCGCTACTCTGCTGGTCTTGTGTCCTCCCTTTTAGATGTTGTCCCATATCTTTGGACTTCACTCCCAGTAAATTCCATTACCGTTCCCACAGTCCACATCCTTCCTCTTTGTTGAACTGGCTGTATGTTAGCACACTTGTGCTCACCATTTTAAGACATCGGTAGAGTGGTTTCATTCCTCGACTGTCCATTTACATCCACATACACTTCAAGATGGTGGATTTCTGTTTCCAGGATTGTCATCCTCTGTAGCAATCCGTGATAGTCCTCAGTGGAAAAGGGAGACATCTCTATTGCTGGTCTTGTTGGTAATAGCAGGCTTGTGCTAATTAGCAGGCCACACTCACCTAATGGTGAGGGGGTATCAGAAAATATTGGAATATGGTAACAACTGAATGTATTTACAAAAAAAGTACAGTCCCGTAGGACTTTTAGAAGAAAAACAACCTTATCAGCAAGAAAAAATGTAGAGGCGAAATAAGCAGAGCGAGCAAGAAAGCACTGTACGAGACCATCTAGAGAAGCCTCTAAAGACTCTAAATTGCCCCTCGTTGTGAATCTGTGTGCGAATGGTTGTTTATCTACAGTATATATGCCCTCCGATTGGCTGGCGACCAGTTCAGGGTGTACCCTGCCTCTCGCCCAGAGTTAGCTGGGATAGGCTCCAGCGTGCCCCGAGATCCTAGTGGAAGATGGATGGATGGTGCATTTATACATTTTATTTCCTGGGGACGTAATTAGCACCAAATCTGTAAAATGGCCCATATACGCTTCAACAATACATGGAGGTTTGCTCTGTTTGAGCGCATGGTAAGCAATACATGGTAAGCAATACATTTACATATTTTTTTAGTTTAGCATGTCTTCATGGAGGGCAGCTCCAACTAAAATTTTTAAAGGTCTTGATCACAAACATTTCTTGAAGCAAAGGTCCGGAAGATCATCTTGTGTGTATTTATTGTGATATACAGTATATTTGAGTACCCTGCCTAGTCGTTGTATCTACATCTGCTTGTAATCAATACCTCAGTCAAATCTAAAAACCTTTTGGCATTTATTATAGTCAAGTAATACTGACAAATATGTATGACTGCTGATATGGACAGTTGTGCTCCTAAGAACCGAGAGCGCCGTGGTGAGCCAAATCAACACCTCCACAAGCTCTCCCTCCCGTATGACCGTTCCCACGTGTATTCTTGGTCCTGTTCGCAACACACTTGTAAATGCCATTGACTCTGGCGCAGATGACAGTTTTATTCATGAGGATTTAGCACATCAGCTCCAACTCCCTCTCGAACCCCTCCAGTTGCCGAAAAAAGTCACAGCCCTGGATGGGCGACTCATCTCCCGTCACCCACCAAACAGTTTACCCGACTTATCTCAGGTAATCACCGTGAAGACATCCGGCTTTTTGTTATTCCCTCCCCTGAGACTTCGTTAGTCCTCGGAATGTCCTGGCTTATGAAGCACAACCCTGCCATAGACTGGTCCCACCTATCGACCACCGGGTGGAGTCCTCACTGCCATTCGCACTGTCTGCTTTCTGCCATGCCGCCCTCCAGCAAACCTCAACCACCTGCCACACCAGTCGACCTCTCCCAGGTGCCGGAAGAATATCACGACCTCTCTCCTGTTTTCAGTAAGGATCTTGCCATTTCACTACCCCCTCACCACCCTTATGACTGCGCGATCGATCTTCTGCCGGGAGCCCCTCTCCCCTCCAGCTGTCTCTTCAACCTTTCCCGCCCTGAGAAAAAGGCTATGGAGGACTATATCTGTGTCTCCCTGGCTTCTGGACTCATCTGGCCCTCTTCTTCCCCCTTGGGGGCCGGCTTCTTCTTCATTGAGAAGAAAGATAAAACTATCCGCCCCTGCATCGATTACCGTGCATTTAATGAAACCGTAAAAACAAATCTCCACTGCCCCTTATTTGAACACCTCTGTGACGCCCAGATATTCACCAAATTGGATCTACGCAATGCATACCATCTCATCCGCATCAGAGAGGGGAATGAATGGAAAACTGCTTTCAATACGCCTCGGACACTGGGGAGGAGAGGGCGGTTCTCTCTCAGTGGGACCCGACTTCCCAGTAACTACATCCCTGTGCTTTTTCCCCCCCGTCGGCTGTCCCCTGCCGAACGGAATTATGACGTTGGTAACCGTGAGCTGCTGGCCATTGTCTGGGCATTGGAGGAGTGGAGGCATTGGCTGGAGGGGATTGATTGTCCGATGATAAAAACCTCGCCTCCCTCCGTTCCGCCAAATGTCTTAACCCCCAACCAGCTCGGTGGGCCCTTTTCCTGAGCCGATTTAACTTCAGCCTCTCCTTCCGCCCTTGGTTCCCGGAACAGCAAGCCTGACGCCCTCTCTCACATGTACTCACCCCCCTCCAGCCCTGCAGAACCTGAACCCATCCTCCCTTCCTCCTGCTTCGTTGGGGCAGCCACTTGGGGGATTGAACAGGTAGTTAAAAACGCTCAAGAAACCTAACCGGATTGCAAGACTGGACCTCCCGACTGGCTGTTTGTACCCGTCTCGGCACATTCTGACGTTCTGCAGTGGGCACACAATTCAAAACTCACCTGTCACCCCGGAACCACCCGCACCACCCAATTCATACAACAGCACTTCTGGTGGCCTAGCCTGGTGAAAGACACCCGGGAGCCTGCGCCGTCTGTGCCCGAGTAAAGACTTCACATCTCCCCCCAGCTGGTCTGCTGCGCCCCTTACCTATCTATAGCCGCCCTTGGTCCCACATCAATTTGGACTTCGTGACCAGCCTACCTCCCTCTGAAGGTAATACTGTCATTCTCCAGACTGAATCCCCTAAGATCATTCTGCGCTTTATTGGTCCCTTCACGATCACTAAAATCATCAATCCCACGTCAGTTCAATTATATCTCAAGATCGATCCGACGTTCCATGTGTCGCTGCTCAAGCCTGTCTCCACCTGCGCTTTTAGCCCTCCGGCCCTACCCCCTCCGTCCCCCCGCGTTATCGACAACCATCCGGCCTTCACAGTTACGCATATCCTCGATGTGAGGCCCAGGGGCAGGGGTTAACAGTTTCTAGTGGACTGGGAGGAGTATGGTCCGGAGGAACGTTCCTGGATCTCCTATAACCTTGTTCTTGATGACTCCCTGATAAGGGACTTTTATGCGGCTCACCCTGGGAAGTCGGGTAGGATGCCAGGAGGCGTCCGTTGAGAGGGGGGTAATGTGATGAGCTGTGCCCTCTGAATGCAATCCTAATTAACCATTCTCAAAAACCTGGGTGCCACACGTGCACTTGGCACGAGGACACCATTGGTCGCATTTTGGTGATTGACTCTGTGGTCATGTCATCGGACTAGCTGCCGCATGTCTTGTATACTCGGATGAAGAGAGGGGAAGAGCTGTCAACCGATCACCACCTGGTGGTGAGTTGGCTCCGATGGTGGGGGAAGTGACCAGTCCGACCTGGCAGACCCAAATGTATTGTCTCAGGAGGAGGAAGTAGTGCATCATCAACACGGTGTACAGTGGGGATGAGGCGCTGCTGACCTCAACTCGGGACGTTGTGAATCAGAGGGCCGAATACTTCGAACACCTCCTCAATTCTACCGACACACCTTCCCAGGAGGAAGCAGAGTCTGGGGACTCTTGGGCGGGTTCCCCTATCTCTGGGGTTGAAGTCACAGAGGTGGTTAGAAACCTCCTCCCCAGGGGTGGATGAGATCCGCCCGGAATTCCTGAAGGCTCTGGATGTTTTAGGGCTGTGCTGGTTGACACGGCTCTGCCACAACACGCGGACATCGGGGACAGTGCCACTGGATTGGCAGACTGGGGTGGTGGTCCCCTTTTTTTAAGAAGGGGACCGGAGGGTGTGTTCCAACAATAGGGAGCTCATACTCCTCAGCTACCCTGGTAAGGTCAATTCAGGGATTCTGGAGAGGAAGGTCCATCAGGAAGTCGAATCTCAGATTCAGGAGGAGCAGTGTGGTTTTCGTCCTGTCAGTGGAACAGTGGAAAAGCTCTAGACCCTCAGCAGGGTCCTCGATGGTGCATGAGAGTTTGCCCAACCAGTCTACATGTGTTTTGTGGACTTGTAGAAGGCGTTCGACTTTGTCCTTCGGGGAGTCCTGTGGCGGAAAGCCCGAAAGGGTAACGTGGGTCCCCCTTCCCATGGGCTCACCACCTGTGGGAGAGGCCATAGGGGTCGAGTGCAGTGCAAACTGGGTGGTGGCCAAAGGCGGGGACCTTGGCGATCCAATCCCCGGCTACAGAAGCTGGCTCTAGGGACGTGGAACGTCACCTCTCTGGCAGGGAAGGAACCCGAGCTGGTGTGTGAGGTTGGGATGTTCCGACTATACATAGTCGGACTCACATCCACGCACAGCTTTGGCTCTGGTACCAGTCCTCTCGAGAGGGGTTGGACTCTCTTCCACTCTGGAGTTGCCCACGGTGAGATGCAGATGACGTGGTTCTGTTGGCTTCATCAAGCCGTGACCTCCAACTCTCACTGGAGCAGTCAAGTGTGAAGCGGCTGGGATGAGTATCAGCACCTCCAAATCTGAGACCATGGTCCTCAGTCAGAAAAGGGTGGCGTGCCCTCTCCAGGTCGGGGATGAGATCCTGCCCCAAGTGGAAGAGTTCAAGTATCTTGGGGTCTTGTTCACGAGTGAGGAAAGAATGGAACGGGAGATTGACAGGCGGATCGGTGCAGGATCTGCAGTGATGCGGACTAAGCCGAAAGGCGAAGCTCTCAATTTACCGGTCGATCTATGTTCCTACCCTCACCTGTGGTCACGAGCTGTGGGTCGTGACCAAAAGAACAAGATCCCGGACACAAGCGGCTGAAATGAGTTTCCTCCGCAGGGTGTCCGGGCTCTGCCTTAGAGATAGGGTGAGAAGCTCGGTCATCCGGGAGGATCTCAGAGTAGAGCCGCAGCTCCTTCACATCGAGAGGAGCCAGATGAGGTGGCTGGGGCATCTGATTCGGATGCCTCCCGAACGCCTTCCCTGGTGATGTGTTCCGGGCACGTCCCACCCGGGTCTCCGGAGGAGACCTCGAGGACGACCCAGGAGAGGGAAGTCTGGGCGTCCCTGCTAAAGCTACTCCCCCCGCGACCGGACCTCGGTTAAGCGGTAGAAAATGGATGGATGGATATTTTATTCCACAGGAACGCAAAATATTTTTAGTGAGCGTTTTACAACCACGCTCCGCCCATTGCTTGGCCAAATGCCTCATTTCCGTGCTGTCATTTCCTTCGACGTCATTTTCGATGTGCCACCAACTGTACTGGCGTGGTAAATGAATCGGGGATTCACTCAATAAAAACAAATAAAAGAATGAAAAATACAGCAAGATGTGAGAGGAGCTGCCAGGCTTAATCAGCATTTTGTCATCTCTAGTCTTGGGTTGGGTGAATATAATATATATATATATATATATATATATATATATATATATATATATATTTATTTATTTATTTTTTTTACAAAAAATAGTTGAGGATTCCAGTTTAACACAGCACACAGTGGGAATGCATGATTTGCCAAATGTTCATGTTTCTGCATGCAGCGATCCAAAAGTAGAAGAGCCTACAAATTTGGCAGAAGCTGCTGGAGAGTAATATGTGTGGCCTCTCAGTAAACACATATGGTAATCCAAAATGATTCTTAATTGCCACTGAGATTTTGAAAAACAATGGACTTTCCTTGTCAGACACAAGATCCCAATTGGGCTCCATGCCAACCTGTCAGAAGGCATCCCTGTGTGTCAGAGCCTCCGACAAGCGTCTACACTCGTCAATGAGCATGGCTTCTTCCATGGAAAGATCGGCTTTCGTCAGGCACTGGAACGACATCAGCTAAGCATGAAACAGGTACTATGAAAAGTATCACATATTTTCCAATTCATTCAGCCATTGTTTAATCAAAATCTAGTTTTCAGTATTGTCCATTAAAGAGTTAAAAATTAAAGATGTGTAACATGATTAAAAGAAGAGCATGGATAGGGAGGTGATTTACAAAGTCTCCTTTCCTTTCCCCCCCATTTGTCTGAGACCTATTCCACACCACACACACCACCACAGCGAAAAGTCTTCTTCTATCTCTCCGTTTTCTGCATCTTCTGCTCTAAATCCATCCGTCTTCCCTCACCACATACAGAAATCTCCTTTTTGGTCTTTCTCTTTGTCTCCTACCTGGCATTTTAATTTCCACCTCTGCACATGTCCAAACCATCTCAGTCTGGCCTCTCTAACGTTGTTTCTAAACCTTCCAGTGTGATCCTATCCATTGTTGTCACTCCCAAAGAGAATTTCAGCATCTTCAACTCTGCCAACTCCAGGTCTGTCTACTGTCTTCTTGTCATTGCAGCCGTCTCCAAACGAGACGGCTGCAATGTCCTGGCCGTGGAACAGTGGACCAGCTCTACACCCTCGGCAGGGTCCTCGAGGGTGCATGGGAGTTCGCCCAACCAGTCTACATGTGTTTTGCGGACTTGGAGAAGGCGTTCGACCGTGTCCCTCGGGGAGTCCTGAGGAGGGTTCTTCGGGAGTATGGAGTACCGAACCCCCTGATACGGGCTGTTCGGTCCCTGTACGACCGGAGTCAGAGTTTGGTCCGCATATCCGGCAGTAAGTCGGACTCGTTCCCGGTGAGGGTTGGACTCCGCCAAGGCTGCCCTTTGTCACCGATTCTGTTCATAACTTTTATGGACAGAATTTCTAGACGCAGCCGAGGCGTAGAGGGGGTCCGGTTTGGTGGCCTCAGTATTGCACCTCTGCTATTTGCAGATGATGTGGTTCTGTTGTCTTCATCAAGCCGTGACCTCCAACTCGCACTGGAGCAGTTCGCAGCCGAGTGTGAAGCGGCTGGGATGAGAATCAGCACTTCCAAATCTGAGACCATGGTCCTCAGTCAGAAAAGGGTGGCATGCCCAGGTCAGGGATGAGATCCTGCCCCAAGTGGAGGAGTTCAAGTATCTTGGGGTCTTGTTCACGAGTGAGGGAAGAATGGAACGGGAGATCGACAGGCGGATCGGTGCAGCGTTTGCAGTGATGCGGACTTTGTATCAGTCTGTTGTAGTAACGAAGGAGCTAAGCCAAAAGGTGAAGCTCTCAATTTACCGGTCGATCTACGTTCCTACCCTCACCTATGGTCACGAGCTGTGGGTCGTGACCGAAAGAACAAGATCCCGGATACAAGCGGCCTAAATGAGTTTGAGTGAAATGAGTTTTCACGTCCCACCGGGAAGAGACCCCAGGGACGACCCAGGACACGCTGGAGAGACTACGTCCTTCGGCTGGCCTGGGAACGACTCGGGATCCCCCCGGCAGAGCTGGATGAAGTGGCTGGAGAGAGGGAAGTCTTGGTTGTCCCTGCTAAAGCTACTGCCCCCGTGACCCTACCCGGATAAGCGGTAGAAAATGGATGGGTGGATGGAAAAGTTTATTTCCAGAATTCCATTCAAAAAGTTAAACTTTCATTTTCATCGATTATCGATTCTGGGCCCACAATTTAAACAATTTCAAGTATTTATTTATTTTTACATAATTTGGGCTTCCAGCTCATAAAACCCACAAAATCAGGAATTCAAAAAATTTGAATAATCGGTCCGAATTTTGCAGGCCATAATTGTTTTATACTGAGTGTCACACACTCATCATCTACTAAAGTCAAAGCATCTGCACAGGTGTCATTAAATTGCTTCAGTTTGGTTCAATTGTCTCAGTTGGGTTCAATATGGCGAAGACCATCATTGATACCCTCCATAGGATGGGTAAGCCACAAAAGTTCATAGGTAAGGAGGCTGGCTGTTCACAGAGTGCTGTGTCCAAGCATATCAATGGAAAGTCTAGTGAAAGGAGAAAATGTGGCAGGAGAAGATGCACCAGCAAAAGAGATGACTGTGGGCTTCAGCGGATTATCAAACAGAGAAGATTCAAGACTCTAGCAGAGATCCAGAAAGAGTGGAATGAGGCGGGAGTCACAGCTTCAAAAATTATCACATTCAGACGCATCCGGGAGGTGGGCTACAACTGTCAGGTTCCTCGGGTCAGGGCACTTCTGAGCCTGAGTCAACGTCGGAAGCGTCTCAAATGGGCCAAGGAGAAGAAGGACTGGACTGTTGGCCAGTGATCCAAGGTCCTCGTTTCCGGTGAACATAAAGTGTGCCTTTCATTCAGGAATCAAGGTCCAAGGGTTTGAAGGAAGACGGGTGAAGAACAGAACCTAAGCTGCTTGAGGTCCAGTGTGAAATATCAATAGTCAGTCATGATTTGGGGTGCTATGTCCAGTGCAGGTGTTGGTAAACTCTGCTTTCTTAAATCCAAGGTCACCGCAACAGTCTACCAGAATGTTTTAGAGGACTTAATGATTTCTTCTGCTGAGGATCTGTATGGGGATGCGGATTTCATCTTTCAGCAGGACCTGGCTCCTGCCCATACCGCCAGAAGCACCAAAAGCTGGTTTGATGCCCAAGCCATCAGAGTTCTTGATTGGCCAGCCAACTCACCAGATCAAAGCCCCGTTGAGAATCTGTGGGGTATTATCAAGAGGAAATTGAGGGGGACCAGCCCCCAAAACAAAGAAGAACTGACAGTTTGTGGGTTTTATGAGCTGGAACCCCACATTATGTAAAACTAAACAAATAAATACTTGAAATTGTTAACATTGTGGGCCCTGAATCTATAATATATGAAAGTTTAACCTTTTGAATGGAATCATGGAAATGAATAAACTTTTCCATGCCTCGAGGTGGGGATCGATGGCATGCGCTTGGTGGCTGGCTCTGCATGAGATGGGAGTGAATTTCACTATTAATCACGGGATTGGGCAGGAACGGAAGTGAAAATCCCTGGTTTTCGTCCTGGCCATGGAACGGTGGACCAGCTCTACACCCTCATCAGGGTTCTCGAGGGTACATGGGAGTTCGCCTAACCAATCTGCATGTGCTTTGTGGACTCGGAGAAGACTTTTGACCATGTCCACCGCATAGGTGAGAATTCTACTTATTTAAAATCTACTTAAGTAGATTTCTTAGGTCTGTAATTTAGTATTTCTTTTTGTGGTGAATTTTTGCTTTTTCTCCTTACATTTTAAACACAAATATCTGTACTTTCTACTCCTTATATTTTAAAAATGAACTTGTTACTTTTAAAACCTTCTAAAGTTAGCAACAACACGACTTAAAAGGTAGAACTCTAAAAAAGGTAGTGGTAGGGGAGAGTGTAGCTAGATAGCATAGGATGGTGGTGTGTAAGGTGACTCTGGTGGTGGGGAGGAAAATAAAGACGACAAATGCAGAGCAGAGACCCATGTGGTGAAAGTTGAGAATGGAAGAGTGTTGTGCAGCTGAGAGGTGAGACACGCTCTCAGTGGACAGGAGGAGCTTCCATAAGACTGGACCACTAGAGCCAAGGTGATCAGAGAGACAGGCAGGAGAGTACTTGGTGTATCTTCTGGTAGGAAAAAAGGAAGAAGGAGATTTGGTGGTGGAACGTAAAAGTACATAAATTCATACAAGAAAAGAGGTTAGCAAAGGAGAAGTGGGACACTGAGAGGACTGAGGAGAGGAGAAAGGAATACATGGAGATGGAGTGCGAAGATCGAGGTGGCAAAGGTAAAAAAAGAGGCATATGATGACATGTATGCCAGGTTGGACACTAAAGAAGGAGAAAAAGATCAATACAGGTTGGCCAAACAGAAGGATAGAGGTGAGAAGGATGTGCAGCAGGTTAGGGTGATTCAGGACAGAGATGGAAATGTGTTGTGCCAGTAGTGTGCTGGACAGATGGAAACAATAATTTGAGGAGTCGATGAATGAGGAAAATGAGAGAAAAGGAAGAATAGAAGAGGCAAGTGTGGTGGATCTGGAAGTACCAATGATTAGTAAGAGGGAAGTTATAAAAGCACTAAAGAGGATGAAAAATGAAAAGGCAGTTGGTCCTGGTGTCATACGTGTAGAGGTATGGAACCATCTAGGAGAGGTGGCTGTGGAGTTTTTGACCATCTTGTTCAACAGAATTCTAGCGGGTGAGAAGATTCCTGAGGAATGGAGGAAAAGTGTGCTGGTGCCCATTTTTAAGAACAAAGGTGATGTGGTGACTCAGTGCAGAAGTGCGGTTTCATGCCTAGAAAGAGTACCACAGATGCATTATTTGCCTAAGGGTGTTGATGGAGAAGTACAGAGACGGTCAGAAGGAGCTACCTTGTGTCTTTGTAGATCAAGAGAAAGCCTATGACAGAGTACCTGGAGAAGAACTGTGGTACTTCACGTGGAAGTGTGGAGTGGCAGAGAAGTATATAGTACAGGAAATGTATGAGGGCAGAAGAACAGCGGTGAGGTGTGCTTAGGTGTGACAGAGGAGTTTAAGGTGGAGGTGGGACTGCATCAGGGATCAGCCCTGCCCGTATATTAAACCTCTCTTTTTGAAACTGCCCATTTGTTTTGGAGTCGTGCATTTTTGTGTCCTATCCTCTGTAGACATGACAATAGTAGAACTGGCCATAACATGGACCCAGCAGACTCAGACCCGGTGCGCAAAGACCTTCAAGCGCAGGGTCAACGCCTCTTCGAAGCAGGATGAGCAGCTTGCTGCCCTCCACCTTCATCTGGTGGGACTATCAGAACATCAGGACAAAATGATGAGACAGGTGGGCTCACGGTTTGCAGTTCTTATGAAAATGATTAGGAAGAAGGAACCAGTTGGCACAACACCTGATACTGCCACGGTACCAACGTTTCCATATGTGATATATGTGAAGCAGTTACCATGAAGCCACCTCCGCTGCGGTCTGCCCACAGCTCTCTCGACCGGAGAGGTTCTCTGGAGATTCTGGGAATATTAAGCCGTTCATCACTCAGTGCGAGCTCTACCTTGAGCTGCAGGTAGCTGCCTTCCCCACAGAGCGGACAAAAATCGCTTTCGTCATTTCCCACCTGACTGGTCGTGCGGAGGCGTGGGCTATTGCTGAATGGAGCCGCAATTCTGCCGCGTGTCATTCGTGGGCTTTTTTTTTGTGTAAAGACTAAAGAGCAATTTTTTCAGTTTGTTACAAAAAAATCTTTCCCAACTCAATTCCTCTGCCTAGCTAATCTGCACGTCTTTTTCTCCTTCCTTTGTGTCAAAATTCTCGTACAACTGATCATACACATTCTGTTTGACCATTGTCAGCTCCCTCGTCACCTCCTGTTTCCTCTCCTTGTACTATAGGTGGTTCATAGAGGACGGAACCAAAAAAGAGCGCCACTGTTGCAATCTTCTACCGCCTAAGAAAATCTGTAAAAAATAATCGTCTTTGTCCTAATAATCTTTACAAGCATATTTTAAAAAAACATTCTAAATGATTGCTTTGCCCTGGTCATCAACCATGCCATCTCTCAGCTTAACAGACCCTGGCAGTGCCAATGTTTAGTTTTTATTTGCCCTGCTCCTTCTTTATTAGGCAATCACTTTCTGCTACTCTACCAGCAGTGTGTCATCTGTCTGATTAACCTGAGTGTACTTTGTTTCCCATTTCAGTCTTATTTTTTTCTCTATGTTGAGGTGGAGCTAGAGCTGAGAGACCAGATCCGGCTTTTCAGAGAACTGACAGGTTACCTGCCTCATCATATGGATGGACATCAACATGTCCATATACTGCAAGGTAAGTCAAATGTTAACATTGTTCTCATCTATCTTTTGATCCCTTTTTACAGTCGGAATTAAAAAGTTGCCTCTGTTACAAAATATTCGGGAAGGATTAGTCCAACATACTGTTTTATAGCTGTGGCCGTCTCGCTACGCAGTGAGTTCCCCTAGCACAGTCACATGTTGGCAGACAGTCCTTTTATTCACATCACAAAAACAAACGGCATACTATAACAAATGGTATGGGCCTGTAGCTGCCTGGTCACGGCAGCGAACATTCTCCAGTAAATTCTGGGTTGACACAAAATGCAGGCAGAGGGCCTTTCCTGACATGACACTACTCTCATGAGCCAACTTCCACACCTCTGTCTCGCAGCCGACGACAAAATCGTGCACTTCTCCACAATAACACATAATATACTGAAAACAAATATTAATGCAATACTGTTGTTTTTGCTCTCCTTTTTCATGAACTGAACTCAAAGATCTAAGACTTCTATGCACAGCTGTATTTCTCTAAAATATTGTTCATCAATCTTAATCTGTGTAAGTGAGTACTTCTCCTTTACCGAGATAGCCCATCCACTTCACGGGAGCGGCATATCAAAATGCTGATTAGTAAAAATTATTATTGTACAGGTGTGCCTTAGGCTGCCCACAATAACAGGCCACTTTAAAATGTGCATTTTCACACAGAGTAGTTGTCTCCCAGCCCTATGGTTGTGGGTTATATCCTGAGCTCTTGTGACCATTTCCAAGTGTCCTTGAGCAAGTTACTGAACCTCCATTTACTCCTGATGATTCGTCATCAGTTGTTAATGAAGAGACAGTGAGTGTTAAAGGGCTTTGGGTACTTTGAAGGTAGAAAAGCGTGATACAAGTGAAAGCCCAGGTAGCAGGTTTTGAAGGACTGTGAAATGGGCAGGTAGATTGCAGGAATGTCCACCAGAGCTGTTGCCCGTGAATTGAATGTTCATTTCAGTCCTCTCCATAGGCAGTACATCCACAACTGCAGACCACGTGTAACCACACCAGCCCAGAACCTCCACATCCAACATTTTCACCTCCAAGATCATCTGCGACTAGCAACCCAGACAGCAGCTACAACAGTCGGATTACATAACTAAGGAAGTTCTGCATCCCCATCGTCCTCACCGGGGTCTTGACCTGACCGCAGTTCGCTATCGTAATGGACTCGAATGGGCAAATGCTCACATTTCATGGCGTCTGTTACTTTGGAGAGGTGTCCTCTTCACAGGGCACATAGCAGAAAGCGTATATGGCTTTGTGTTGGTGAGCAGTTGGCTGATGTCAGTGTTGTGGGTTGAGTGCCCCATGGTGGTGGTGGGGTTATGGTATAGGCAGGCATAGGTTACGGATAATGAAGACAGCTGTTTTATTGATGGCATTTTAAATGCACAGCGATATCGTGAGGAGATCCTGAGGCCCATTGTTGTGCCATTCAACCATGACCGTTCCCTCATGTTGCAGCATGATAATGCACGGCTCCATTTTGCAAGGATCTGTGCACAATTCCCGGAAGCTGAAAACATCCCAGTTCCTACATGACCCGCATACTCACTAGACCTGTCACCCATTGAGCTTGTTTGGGATGCTCTGGATCGGTGTACAAGACCATTGTGTTCAAATACCTGCTAATAGCCAGCAACTTCACATGGCCATTAAAGAGTGGACCAACATTCCACATGCCACAATCAAACATGATCAACTCAATGCAAAGGAAATGTGTTGTCCTGTGTGAGGCTAATCATGGTCATGCCCAATACTGACTTAGCGCTGTACGGTGGTAGTGAACTGAATTCAACTCCGCAATAAGCAGCAGTCTGGCAAATAGAGAACAATACATTAATAAAGAGGCTTCACTCACAGTTGAAGTTTACTAAACACAAGAGAAAAACAATTACACGTTTTGAAAACCACTCAACAACGTTGACTTAAGAACATGCTGCTGGCTTCATGCTAACATATAATGGAAAATTCCATTGACATACTAACTGTTAGAATCCTAGTTGCGGTTTTAGAACCCTTTAAGCAGCAGATAAAGCGCTATATAAGTGCAGTCAACCATTCAAATATTGAAACACAAATGAGGGAGCAACACATGTAGACACAACAGTATTCACAGGCATATTCTTTTTCCTCTTTGGAAAATGAAAAGTATTTCTACATCTTCCTGAGTCACTTAGAGTAGTCGTAGAAGTGGTATTCTTCTTCGTTTGTCTGCACGGCTGTATTTTACTGCCTCCTGGTGGCCAAGGTGGGCACATCAGAAGGAGCAGCACAATGCAATGAATTGTGGCATTAAAGACACGCAAACTGTTTAATTCTGCACATTCTGTGTAATTATGTTATTACTCTGTTTGTATAACATACAATATGAGAGAGTACTATTTTCCTGAGTTAAAAAACAAACTAAAACATTTGTTTTTTGGGGGTGAGCAGATTACCTCATTCACTACCAGCCCTCCCGAGTTAAAATGCTTAACCTGGGTGTTAAAATGGCCCCTCCACTCACCTTTGACACCCACATCAAACACAAACACGTAAGACATCTTTTTAGAATGTCAGAAACAGCCAAATTCTATCCAATTCTCACCCTGGCAGATGCAGAGAAGCTCGTTCACGCCTTTGTCTCCTTCAGGCTGGACTACTACAATGCACTCCTCATCAGGATTCCTGTCAAGACCACTCGGAAACTGCAATACATTCACAACAGGATCCTGATGAGGTTGCGCAAGTATGACACACACACCCATTCTGGAATCCCTGCACTGGCTCCCTAGCCCAGCCAGAATTAAGTTCAAGGTCTCCCTCCTCACCCACTACTGCACGTACATGCCCACCAGTGCTTCAAGGAAATCCTCACCCCCCCCCAGACTCATTCATGCACTCTCCGTTCTGCAGCCATAAACACCCACCATGCCCCCGGAACCAAGTTCCGCACTATGGGTGATCGGGCATAGTCCTCTGCAGCTCAGAGGCTGTTGAACGCCCTCCCTGGCCCCACAGACTACATAGGCTTTTCAACGTTAACTAAATGTGTTTTGACTTCCTCCTTTAATGACCATCTCTGATCATTTTATAATTGTAACCAATTTTATTTTTTAAATTCCTCATGTAACACTGAGATCAACGGTTGTAAAGTGCAATTGAAATAAAATGTATTATTATTATTATTATACAGTAATCTCTCGCTATATCATGGTTCACTTATTGCAGATTCATTGCGTCAGTTAGTCACCTGCACATCTCTGACACAGCTAGCTTCATTGGCAGGGATGTGCACAGGTAGACCTTTACTGGTGCTTCCGCATTGGCCCTTTTGCCCTGGATGAGTAAAATGCCCTTTTCCATAGAGCCCTTTTTAAAAACAAATATTATTCATCAATATTTTAAAAAAACTAACCTTCTGTGTTTGGCTAGCATTAAGAATCTCACGATTTGATTCAATTTCGATTCTTAAGGTTGAGTTTCAATTTGTTATTGATTCTTTAGGGATGCAATTCGATTCTATATTGATTTAAATGTTGCAATATTATCCTTCCATCCATTTTCCGAACCACTTATCATCACTAGGGTCACGGGCTTGCTGCCGCCAATCTTAGCTAACTCTGGGCGAGAGACGGGGTACACCCTGAACTGGTCGCCAGCCAATCGCAGGGCATATCTACAACCCCAATTCCATTTAAGTAGGGATGTTGTGTTAAACATAAATAAAAACAGAATACAATTATTTGCAAATCATATTCCACCTATATTCAATTGAATACACTAGAAAGAAAATATATTTAATGTTCAAACTGATAAACATTATTTTTTAGCAAATAATCATGAACTTAGCATTTTATGGCTGCAACACGTTCCAAAAAACCTGGGACAGGTGGCAAAAAAGACTGAGAAAGTCGAGGAATGCTCATCAAACACCTGTTTAGAACATCCCACAGTTGAACAGGCTCATTGGGAACAGGTGGGTGCCATGACTGGGTAGAAAAGGAGCTTCCCTGAATTGCTCTGTCATTCACAAGCAAAGATGGGGCGAGGTTCACCTCTTTGTGAACAAGTGTGTGAGAAAATAGTCGAACCGTTTAAGGACAATGTTCCTCAACGTACAATTGCAAGGAATTGGAGAAATCACTGCATGTAAGCAGCAAGGCCGAAAACCAACACTGAATGCCTGTGACTTCAGGCGACACTGCATCAAAAACCGACATCAATGTGTAAAGGAGATCACCACATGGGCTCAGGAACACTTCAGAAAACCAATGTCAGTGAGTACAGTTCGGCGCTACAGCCAAAAACTTGAAACTCTACTATGCAAACTAAAAGCCATTTATCAACAACACCCAGAAACACCGCCGGCTTCTCTGGGACCAAGCTCATCTAAGATGGACTGATGTAAAGTGGAAAGGTGTTCTGTGGTCCAACGAGTCCACATTTCAAATTGTTTTTGGAAATTGTGGACGCCGTGTCCTCCGGGCAAAAGAGGAAAAGAACCATCCGGACTGTTATGGACGCAAAGTTCAAAAGCTAGCATCTGTGATGGTATGGGGCTGTGCTAGTGCCAATGGCATGGGTAACTTACACATCTGTGAAGGCACCATTCATGCTGAAAGGTACATACAGGTTTTGGAGAAACATATGCTGCCATCCAAGCAACGTCTTTTTCATGGACGCCCCTGCTTATTTCAGCAAGACAATGCCAAACCACATTCTGCAAGTGTTAAAACAGCGTGGCTTTGTAGTAAAAGAGTGCGGGTACTAGACCGGCCTGCCTGCAGTCCAGACCTGTCACCCATTGAAAATGTGTGGCGGGTTATACGAAGCGTACTATACGAGAACGGCAACCCCGGACTGTGGAACAGCTGAAGCTGTACATCAAACAAGAATGGGAAAGAATTCCACCTACAAAAAAAATTGTTTCCTCAATTCCCAAACGTTTATTGAATGTTGTTCAGAATCAGAATCAGAATCATCTTTATTTGCCAAGTATGTCCAAAACACACAAGGAATTTGTCTCCGGTAGTTGGAGCCGCTCTAGTACAACAGACAGTCAATTTACAGAACACTTTGGGGACATAAAGACATTGACAAAAAAACAATTGTGCAAAAAGATGCAGAGTCCTCTAGCACTTAGAGCAGTTCGAACGACTAATATTGCAATAGTCCGGTGCAATGACCATTGTGCAAAGGGCGCTGAGACTTCAAGGAGTGCATGCGGTTTAAAGTGACGAGTAGTGCGATCATCTGGGACAATGTTGGTTGTGCAAATGTTACAGATACTCCTCAATCAGTGTGCAAATGGAGCAGATGCTACTCTGGCATGAGTGGCCAGTATATGCAAATAGTGCAGCATGGCGAGACAACTACAGTGAGTGCACGAGTAATACATAATTGGCCCCACAGAAATGTGACAACGAACTCAAGTCTAAAAATTGTCAGCTTGTTGTAATGGAATTATAGGTTAGGTGTTTAAGAAGTTGATCGCAAGAGGGAAGAAGCTGTTGGAATGTCTACTAGTTCTAGTTTGCGTTGATCGGTAGCGCCTACCTGAGGGAAGGAGCTGGAAGACCCGGTGACAGGGGTGCAGACGGTCCGAGAGGATTTTGCACGCCCTTGTCTTAGTTCTGGCAGCGTGCAAGTCCTCAATGGTGGGTAGGGGGGTACCGACAATCCTTTCAGCAGTTTTGATTGTCCGTTGCAGTCGGAGTTTGTCCTTTTTTGTAGCAGCACCAAACCAGACTGTGATGGAAGAACACAGGACTGATTCGATGACCGCTGTGTAGAACTGTTTCAGCAGCTCCGGTGGCAGGCCGTGCTTTCTCAGAAGCCGCAGGAAGTACATCCTCTGCTGGGCCTTTTTGAGGACGGAGTTGATGTTGTTCGCCCACTTCAGGTCCTGAGAGATGGTAATTCCAAGGAACTTGAAGGTCTCGACGGTTGACACAAGGCAGCTGGACAACGTGAGGGGCAGCTGTGGCGAAGGATGCCTCCTGAAGTCCACGATCATCTCTACCGTCTTGAGCGTGTTCAGCTCCAGGTTGTGTCGGCCGCACCACAGCTCCAGCCGCTCCGCTTCCTGTCGATATGCAGACTCGTCACCGTCCTTGATGAGTCCTTGATGAGGCCGATGACAGTGGTGTCATCTGCAAACTTCAGGAGCTTGACAGTCGGGTTCGCTGAGGTGCAGTCGTTCGTGTAGAATCAAATCAGTCATCGAATCAGTCCTGTGTTCTTCCATCACAGTCTGGTTTGGTGCTGCTGCAAAAAAGGACAAACTCCGACTGCAACGGACAATCAAAACTGCTGAAAGGATTGTCGGTACCCCCCTACCCACCGTTGAGGACTTGCACGCAGCCAGAACTAAGACAAGACCCATGCAAAATCGTCTTTGACCTTCCACATCCTGGTCACCAGCTCTTCCAGCTCCTTCCCTCAGGTAGGCACTACCAATCAATGCAAACGAGAACTAGCAGACATTCTTCCCTCTTGCCATCAGCTTCTGAAACAGCTAACTTACAATTGCATTGCAACATGCTGCCAAGCCCGGAGGAGACGAAGTCCACCATTTCCAAAAACAATTTGAAATGTGGACTCGTCCGACCACAGAACACTTTTTCACTTTGCATCAGTCCATCTTAGATGAGCTCGAGAGAAGCCGGCGGAGTTTCTGGGTGTTGTTGATAAATGTATTTTGCTTTGCATTGTAGAGTTTCAAGTTGCACTTACGGATGTAGCACCGAACTGTATTTACTGACATTGGTTTTCTAAAGTGTTCCTGAGCCTATGTGGTTATATCCTTTACATATTGATGTCGGTTTTTGATGCAGTGCCGCCTGAGGGATCGAAGGTCACGGGCATTCAATGTTGGTTTTTAGCCTTACCGCTTAAATGCAGTGATTTCTCCAGATTCTCTGAACCTTTTGATGATATTATGGACCATGAAATCCCTAAATTCCTTGCAGTTGTGCATTGAGGAACAATGTCCTTAAACTGTCCGACTATTTTCTCATGCACTTGTTCACAAAGAGGAGAACCTGCCCCATCTTTGCTTGTGAATGACTGAGCAATTCAGGGAAGCTCCTTTTTAGAATCAGAATCATCTTTATTTGACAAGTATGTCCAAAAAACACACAAGTAATTTGTCTCCGGGAGTTGGAGCCGCGCCAGTACGACAACAGACAGTCAATTGACAGAGAACACTTTTGAGACATAAACACATTGACAAAAAACAGTCACTGTGCAATAAAGGGTTGCTAGTTATCTTGTAATGCCGGTACATTCTTTTTTTTTTTTTGACAATTGTGCAAAAGATACGGAGTCCTCTAGCACTTAGAGCAGTTCGAATGACTAATATTGCAATAGTCCGGTGCAATGACCATTCTGCAAAGGGCGCTGAGACTTCAAGGAGTGTATGCAGTTTAAAGTGACGAGTTGTGCGATAATCTGAGACAATGTTAATTGTGCAAATGTTGCGGATACTCCTCAATCAGTGTGCAAATGGAGCAGATGCTCCTCTGGCATGGCCAGTATTGGTCAACAACAGATATGCAAATAGTGCAGCGTGGCGAGACGACTCCAGTGAGTGCACGAGTAATATATAATTGGCCCCACAGAAATGTGACAACGAACTCAAGTCAAAAAAATTGCCAGCATGTTGTAATGGAATTGTAGGTAAGGTGAGGAGTGTGATCCCCCTGTAGTTGGAACATACCCTCCGGTCCACCTTCTTAAAAAGGGGGACCACCACCCTCGTCTGCCAATCCAGAGGCACTGTCCCCGATGTCAACGCGATGTTGCAGAGGCGTGTCAACCAGGACAGCCCCATAACATCCAGAGGCGCGGAACATGGTCCACTCGGACTCGATGTCCCCCGCCTCCCCCGGAACATGAGCAAAGTTCTGTCTGAGGTGGGAGTTGAAACTCCTCTGACAGGGGATTCCGCCAGACGTTCCCAGCAGACCCTCACAATACGTTTGGGCCTGCCACGTCGGACCGGCATCTTCCCCCACCATCGGAGCCAACTCACCACCAGGTGGTGATCAGTTGACAGCTCCGCTCCTCTCTTTACCCGAGTGTCCAAGACATGCGGCCGCAAGTCCGATGACATGACAACAAAGTCGATCATCGAACTGCGACCTCGGGTGTCCTGGTGCCAAGCGCACGTGTGGACACCCTTATGCTTGAACATGGTGTTCGTTATGGACAATCTGTGATGAGCACAGAAGTCCAATAACAGAACACTGCTCGGGTTCTGATCGGGGGGGCCGTTCCTCCCAATCACGCCCTTCCAGGTCTCACTGTCATTTCCCACGTGAGTATTGAAGTCCCCCAGCAGAACGATGGAGTCCCCAGGGGGAGCGCTCTCCAGCACCCCCTCCAAGGACTCCAAAAAGGGTGGGTACTCTGAACTGCTGTTTGGTGCATAGGCACAAACAACAGTCAGGACCCGTTCCCCCACCCGAAGGCGGAGGGAGGATACCCTCTCGTCCACCGGGGTGAACCCCAATGTACAGGCGTCAAGCTGGGGAGCAATAAGTATACCCACACCTTCTCAGCGCCTCACACCGTGGGCAACTCCAGAGTGGAAGAGAGTCCGACCCCTCTCGAGAGGACTGGTACCAGAGCCCAAGCTGTGCGTGGAGGCGAGTCCGACTATATGTAGTCTGAACTTCTCGACCTCACACACCAGCTCGGGCTCCTTCCTGCCAGAAAGGTGACATTCCACGTCCCTCGAGCCAGCTTCTGTCGCCGGGGATCGGATCGCCAAGGTGCCCGTCTTCGGCCACCGCCCAGCTCGCACTTCACTATTGCCCCCCCCACAGGTGGTGAGCCCATGGGAAGGGGGACCCACGTTACTCTCCCAGCCACCAGGCACTCACCTTCGAGCCCCACCTCCAGGCCTGGCTCTAGAGGGGGGCCCGGTGACCCGCGTCCGAGCAAGGGAAACCTGAATCCATTTATTGTACTCGCCATCGGGGGTTTTGGAGCCGTGCTTTGTCTGGTCCCTCACCTAAGACCTGTTTGCCATGGGTGACCCTGCCAGGGGCATAAAGCCCCAGACAACTTAGCTCCTAGGATCATTGGGACACACAAACCCCTCCACCACGATAAGGTGATGGCTCAAGGAGGGGATAGTAATAGAATAAAATGTAACTCCCTCACAACCTTATACCCTCTTTTTATTGCATGTCCTGTCCTCAACCCCTGACGTCACTTAGCCCCTCCATTTCTTGAGGGTTACTTTCAGACCTGACAAATGACTGCATCTCATCGGTAACATAAATTCTAACTTTTTTACTCCCTGTGATAATTGCACTCATGAGTCCTCATCTGCCACCTTGCCTTGAAATATACTCAATACTTTTTTTCTGAGAAATCAAACTTGGTTACAAAATAACATTTAAGGGTTTGAAAAGCCACGAAATTGTCGAACACGTTACGGTAGGAAAGAAAATTCATCATTTGCGGTTCTTCTGTTCTCTGGCAGCTTTAGGAGCAACTTCCAACTGTTTCTGATACAGCAGTCACTGTGGACAGGCTATCACAATTGCAGTCTAAAGCGACACCCGCCAATTGCAGTGCTGTTCAGATACTAACTTTCATAATGTCAGAGGCGCTGGAGCTGGAGGCCACACAACATTAAGCAACCACCTCCAAATGTTAAATGCAGAAAACACCTGAACACTGTATAGTGTCAACTTTGGGTCACTAAAAGATACCAGAATAATTTCAGTGGCCCTTTGGTATAGATGCTAGTCTGTGAAATAATGCTGCCTATTGAGATTATTAATTTATGATCTTGTGTTGCAGAGGTACGTGAGGTGTTTGCACAGGTCCTGTCAGATCACAAAATTCCATTCACCCGTGTTCCAGTGGAGCCAGGTTTACACAGCTGCCAGTGGCTGCCAACACATCTCCAAAGATTCTATGCACAGGTGGAGAAAGACGCTCTCGAGTCCATTCCTGTCTTCAGGCATTATGGAATAAGGTGTGTGGGTATGAGTGTTTCAATTAGGTGGTGCTTGACCCCCTACAAATTAAAGACCAACCCAAAGTAAAAAATAAATAAATACATTTATATATAAATAAAAACATTTATGTGGTGTCCTTTGCTTACACAAGCACATGCACAGGATTTTTTTGGGGCAGGTGCTCAAGTCAAAAGTAGGGTGCACATTGCCAAAATTATTCACACAAGAAACAATTTTAAGAAAACTATGTATTTAAATCACGTATTTATTTCTCTTGACGTAATCAACACAGTCAATAATACAAATATTAACGAAGAAGGTGAAGGGAAGCTACAGTAAATATAAGAAATCTACACACACTTGTTCAAATGACCGTTTTTGGTGAAATACAAAACTTAGACCAACATAAATCATTTTAAAGCTTTCCCCCCCACTATTTGTTAACCTATAACCTGTACAATTCAACTGAAAAAAATATATGAATCTATTTTACAGAGGCAAAGTCAAAATGAGATACTGAGATAATGTGGTTGCATAATTGCACACACCCTTACAAATGTGGATGTTGCCGTGTACAGAATGAAGCAATCACATCCAAGCTCGTGTTAAATGGGACTCAACACATACCTGCCACCATTTAAAGTGCCTCTGATGACAGTAATCCCTCGCTATATCGGGGTTCGCTTATTGCGGATGCAGTGCATCACGGATCTCTTTTTTTTTTATAGGTCAGTGTAGTGCAGTTGGCGGCACGGTGACCGACCGGTTAGGGTGTCTGCCTCACAGTTCTGACAACTGGGGTTCAATCCCCGACCCCACCTGTGTGGAGTTTAGCTTGATTTTGTACAACTCCAGTACTGTAGTTAAAAACGTCACTGCAATGAATTCTGAGTTCCCATAATGCTTTTCGCTGACTATATTGCCAGGACTGCCAGTGTGAGAAATAGTGCCAATTTTTAAGGCAGCAAATTGCCATTTCACAACATGCCCACATGGACTGTTATTCACATCATTCAAGCAGAGCACACCTGCCTTTAGTAGACGTGCTCGTGGAGAGTGTGTGGATGGTGAACGCAAGTGGACAAATAAAATACCTTGACCTCTCTACAGTATCACATATTGGCATTGGCTTGCATATGTGAAACTTGTAAATTTATCAATAATAAATAATTGATCCGTTCTTGTGAGGGATTTCTGGAACGTAACCCCCACGATAAACAAGGGTTTACCGTAAGCCCAAATATATTTCACCTGTTCTAGTAGGCTTTTCCTCAGATTTTTGTAGTCACATCTTATAACACAAATCATTGTCTGCAAAGAGCTTCTGCAACTTCAGAGGGATCTAATTGTTCAAAGGTATTAGTCAGAAGAAGGGTAAGAAAAAAAATCCAGAGCACATCAAGGAACCAGGAACAGAAAGCAGTAGTACATCATCATAGAGAAAATATGGCAGTGACATTACCAAGATCTGGACGTCAAGACCAAAGTCTTATCTTACAAAAAAACTGGTCGGCAGCCAATCGGGTGGCACATATAAACAAATAACCATTCACGCTCACATTCACACCTACGGGCAATTTAGAGTCTTCAATCAACCTACCACGCATCTTTTTGGGATGTGGGAGGAAAGCGGAGTACCCGGAGAAAAGGGAGAACATGCAAACTCCACATAGGCGGGGATTTGAACCCCGGTCCTCAGAACTGTGAGGCAGATGTGCCAACCAGTCGCCCACCAAGTTATAAGTCACAATAACAAATCTGAGACCATGGACCTCAGTCGGAAAAGGGGTAGCATGCCCTCTCCAGGTCAGGCATGAGATCCTGCCCCAAGTGGAGGAGTTCAAGTATCTTGGGGTCTTGTTCACGAGTGAGGGAAGAATGGAACGGAAGATCGACAGGTGGATCGATGCAGCGTCTGCAGTGATGCGGACTTTGTATCGGTCCGTTGTGGTGAAGAAGGAGCTAAGCCGAAAGGCGAAGCTCTCAATTTACCGGTCGATCGACGTTCCTTCAATAAACCTATCAGAAGCTTCCAAATAAATCACATCATCGTCTGGGTTTCCCCAAATCGCAGTACAGAGAATGGATGAATGTTTTATTCTCTCATTTTTCTGCTGTTTAGCAAATCTAAATAATTTTGGTGGTCCCAGTTGACCCAAAACAGGAAAAGTTTCATCTAATTTCACACACACAGTGGAAAAAAAGCGTCTTTTAAATCATATATGTCAAGTTGTCATTTCAACTGGAGTGGACTTTTATTACATTATTGGCCAGTTATTATGTTATGGTTTTCTCGTAATAACAGCCCATAAGGTAATAAATTGGCTCTTTTTAATCAGAATCAGAATCATCTTTATGTCAAAAACAAAAAAGATGACTAATGACAATGACTAATATTGCGATAGTCCGATGCAATGACCATTGTGGAAAGAGCACCAAGACTTCAAGCGAGTAGTGCGATAATCTGGGCCAATGTTGATTGTGCAAATGTTGCAGATACTCCTCAATCAGTAAGAAGCTGATGGCAAGAGGGAAGAAGCTGTTGGAATGTCTGCTAGTTTTAGTTAGCATTGTTCGGTAGAGCCTCCCTGAGGGAAGGAGCTGGAAGAGCTGATGACCAGGATGTGGAGGGTCCAAGAGGATGTTGCATGCTCTTGTCTTAGTTCTGGCTGCATGCAAGTCCTCAAGGGTGGGTAGTGGGGTACCGACAATCTTTTCAGCAGTTTTGATTGTCTGTTGCAGTTCGGGTTTGTCCTTTTTTGTAGCAGCACCAAACCAGACTGTGATGGATGAACACAGGACTGATTCAATGACCGCTGTGTAGAAGTGTCTCAACAGCTCCTGTGGCAGGCCGTGCTTTCTCAGAAGCCACAGGAAGTACATCCTCTGATGGCCTTTTTGAGGACTGAGTTGATGTTGAACTCCCACTGCAGGTCCCGAGAGACTGTAATTCCCAGGAACTTGAAGGTCTCGACGGTTGACACAAGGCAGTTGGACAGCGTGAGGGGCAGCTGTGGCAAAGGATTCCTCCTGAAGTCCACAAGCATCTCTACAGTCTTGAGCGTGTTGAGCTCCAGGTTGTGTCGGCCGCACCGCAGCTCCAGCCGCTCCGCTTCCTGTCGATACGCAGACTCGTCACCGTCTTTGATGAGGCCGATGACTGTGGTGTCATCTGCAAACTTTCAGGAGTTTGACAGCCGGGTGCGTTGAGGTGCAGTTGTGTGTGTAGAGAGAGAAGAGCAGCGGAGAGAGGACACAACCTTGGGGGTCCCCGGTGCTGGCGGTGCGTGGAGTGAGGCGGTGTCCCCCAACCTCACCTGCTGTGTCCTGCCCGTCAGGAAGCTGTAAATCCACTGGCAGATGGCAGGCGAGACGCTTTTCTGGAGAAGCTTGGAGGAGAGGAGTTCAGGGATGATGGTGTTGAATGCAGAGCTGTAGTCCACGAACAGGATCCTCGTGTAGGTCCCGTAATATAATATTACATTACAGGTTCACATATTACATTTGCAAGGATTTTTTTTTCTTTAGCCAGGCCAATAATGTAATAGTCAGCCAATAACATAATAAGTTATTACATTGTTGGCCAAAAGTTATCACGTTATACTGTAGGTTCAGGACTTTTATTACATTATTGGCCAGTTATTACGTTATGGGCCTATTACATTTTAAAAAGGGCAGATTTATTTATATATGGGCTGTTATTATGTTGTGGACATAAACACTCCATTACAACCTTGTGCCCATAGCTTTCCTGCATACAGTATAAATCCATCCATCCATTTTCTATATGCTGTTATTTTGTGACATGGTCAATGGGAGTCATGCATGCTTACCAATTTTTAACCACGTAACCGGTTGTTTAAAATGTTAAAGGCCGCACACATGATGAGGAAAAAAATGTGTGTTCTTTCTGCTCTTATATTGTATGACCAATACGGCATACCACACACAAGCTCTTTGTTTGCTCCTGTATTTGTACTTCAGGTCGGTTTTGACCACACTGATTTGCAATTCTAAATCAGGTTTAACATTTATGATTGTGGACTCTGACTGTTGTCTCGAGCAGATTGAGCAGCACTCTTAACACACCCCACATGACAGGCTAATGGCTCAGGAAAATCCAAAATCAAACCATTGCAGACTTTGACCGTGACGGGAAAATGCTCCGATTTAGCCTGAGTGTCAGTATGTGAATACAGTACTCCACTTTAGGAAACAACATTTCTGTTTAATTTCATGGGTTTTGAAGAACTGCATTGCAGAGCAGTATTGGGGCCATGTTGAGCATTTCTGTATGACTTGAATTTCGATTCGGGGTTTATTGGCAAAGCAGTAACTTGTACTTCTTAAAAAAAAAAAAAAAAAAAAAATACAATAAATGACAGTCAACCCCTTTTCATATCCACAGGTGGCCAGAAGTGTACCTAGGACTGACGACAGTAGGCCAGAACATGTCTGTCTCCAACCTGCAGAGGGCCCTAAGCCATGCCTTGAGTAGGTCCTCCTGTGGCATTTCCAGTTCTGAAGAGCGTGTGATCACAGCAGAACTCATGGTCCACCCAGGTTACCCCAGTCACCCACAAAAAGGTGGCTGTGGAGAAGGACCAGATGACTTCTCCCAGTCAGATGACCGGCAACATGAGCTCAGTGTGCTCACTGACTTGTCCCTGCTTGCTATGTACCGCCAGGAGAGAGTGCAACTCTGTGCTTTTAAAGACCTTTGAGCATATTTTGTCTTCAGCATGAATCTATGAATTAGAGAGAAACGTCACATGATTTTTTTGGGGCAAAATTAACTTTTACATAACTGTTTAGTTCAGCATTACATTGACTGTCTTTACAGTTTACTTAAATTGAGAAACTACCTTAAAACTAGAATGTTATGTTTGGAGACAATTTCTAAACTGGTTTTGCAAATATTAAACTTGAGATACAATATGGTCTTTTTCATTGAACATTTATGAACTCATTACAGGACAATTAGACAAGTATTGAACAGTATGGACTCTCCCTGAGCCGTCACCTTATCGTGGTGGAGTGGTTTTTGTGTCCTGATGATCTTCTGAGCCGTGTTGTCTGGAGCTTTACGCCTCTGGTCGGGTCACCCATGGCCAACAGGTCCTATTTGAGGGACCAGACAGTACGGCTCATAGACCCCTTACGATGATAAACACAAATGGACCTTAGTTTACCTTGCCTGGACGTGGGTCACCGGGGCCCCCCTCTGGAGCCAGGCCTGCAACCATGGGGCCCGGCCGGGCACAGCCCGGAGAGGCAACATGAGTCCCGCTTCCCATGGGCTCACCACCTGTGGGAGGGGCCAAGGGGGTCGGGTACCTAGTGAGCTGAGTAGCGGCAGTCCAATCTCCGGCCGGCTACAGAAGTTGGCTCTTGGGATGTGGAATATCACCTCTCTGGCAGGGAAGGATGCCCGAGCTGGTGTACGAGGTTGAGAAGTTCCGACTAGATAAAGCCAGCTTGGGCTCTGGTACCAGTCCTCGTGTGTGTGGTTGGACTCTCTTCCCCTCTGGAGTTTCACACGGTGAGCTAAATTGTAAACTTCTCAATTGGACTTTCAGATTTGTGACCGTTAGATAGTGTTAAGGACGTCAAATAATGTCAGTGTTCAATAGATCATGGAACCTTCAATCGTCCTTGCGTCTTCGTTTTCTTTGTCCAGAGAAAGAGGAAAAAACAAGACACCAACGTGCTGAGTCTCAGGGTGCATTCAATCAACTGCCCACCAAAGTGCAGGTTCAGTGAATGACACACCTTGTTTATTTGCGCTAACTCCTTTTATACACGTCAGAAGGTTTCGTTATGACTGTTCAGCAGAAGGTTTTGATATATGTTTAGCAGAAGGTACCTCCGGCCTTGGGTGTTATCAGAAAAGGGGAGCAACCTAAAACCATCATTATTCAGTAATCTACCTTGGGTGCTATCAAGAATGAAAAGGGAGTCATCCTAAGATGTGGGTACCCCTCTCTCTGGCCTTGGATGTTTTGGAAATGGAACTTAATTGTTAAAGAAAAGAACATAGCTTCATGAGTACAAATAGAACAATCCAACAATAGATAGAAAGTAAGCTTGCTTTTACCTGCTGTGTCTCCAGTAAAAATGCATCCAGTCTGTTTTCCTGCTGTTGCTGAAGGGTTGTTGGCAGTAGATCAATTACCTGCTGTATTAGTGGGAAAAACTCTTTGTCTGCTTTCACATCTGCCTTTCGTGGCGGGAAGCAGCGGCATTTTGAGATTCGGCAGTTGTCCGTTTCACAGAATTCCCCGAAATGACGAATATGCAGGTTCCGTGAGGGTGCGAGCTGATCGGTAGCCGTCTAGCCGGTCTCCCACGGTGGCAGGCGATGATCTTAACCATTGGGCCACGGCTTATCCGAATCCATTTAAAATCAACGCCTAAAGCTCATGTATGAAATTAATTGACAGACGAAAATGATGTCATGGTCTGTGTTTTGGTTTGGGTTGTGTTTAGTTTTGTTCCATGTTTTCCTGTGTTCCATATTTGTCGTGTGCGCATTTGGTTTTTTTGTCCACCTGTTCTCGTCTACCTTGTATCGACCAATCAGATCTCTCCAGCCACTCGTGTCTTGTCCAGGTGTTCCTCGTTGTCTCGTCTATCTGTTTGTATTTAGTTCCCTGGTTTATTTCAGTTCTGGTCGGTTCATTGTCGTTGTCACATGTCTTTGCAGTATGTCATTGTCTCTGTCTGTGCCATGTCATAGGCGCCAGTGAGGTGGATTTTTTCGCCTGTGGGTCGGAGGTCACCCGGGAGAACTCCGACGTCCGTCGGGCATGGGATAAATGAAGACTTCGAGACACTATTTATTGAACAAGCCTTAATGTCATAACAGCTGCTTACATTGCCAGAACAACGAAAAAGCCCCCGAAAAACCCCTGGATCGCAGTTTATCAAGGTTTAATTCTCTGGGCGTGGAATTAGCCCCTCCCTGGGTATACCCGGCAAATGGCCGTTCCTCATGACCATATTTGGAATCACACCCGCCTGCTGGCGCCTCACCTTCTAGCTACGCTCACACCCGGTTCCCTCATCTTGTAAGACGCAAAACAATCCTCTTTGCAGACCGGGACGCCTGTTGTGAACCCAAGACATGTTACTATCTGGGCGGAGAATGAAAACCCTGACAAACATACAAATGGTTGAAGGAAGTCCTTTGATGTAGAACTTCAAAGAAAAGATGGTTGGCTTGAATACAGATCTCCAAACATTTGTCCCTTGCAAAGGAACTCTGATTGTGAAACAATTAAAATATACTACACCAGTTGTTGCTCAGTTATTTCAGTCATGTCTTGTTTCTTGTTTTGGGTTTACTCAAGTGTTTCTATTTTGGATTCTGTTAATTTAGCATTTATACTTTTTCAAGATCCTTGTTTTCTTTTGTTTTTAAATATAATTTTTTATATACTCCTGCACTACTGCGTTGCTTCCCGGCTTCCCCGCACTTGGGTCCTCCATGTCCTTGCCTTCGAACAAACCCCAAACGTGACAAACGAAGGTTCCATCCATCCATCTGCGACCGCTTATCCGAGGTCGGGTCGCGGGGGCAGTAGCTTTAGCAGGGACGCCCAGACTTCCCTCGCTCCAGCCACTTCATCCAGCTCTTCCGGGGGGATCCCGAGGCGTTCCCAGGCCAGCCGAGAGACGTAGTCTCTCCAGCGTGTCCTGGGTCGTCCCCGGGGTCTCCTCCCGGTGGGACGTGCCCAGAACACCTCACCGGGGAGGCGTCCGGGAGGCAACCGAATTATATGCCCCAGCCACCTCATCTGGCTCCTCCCGATGTGAAGGAGCAACGTCTGTACTCTGAGATCTCCCGGATACCCGAGCTTCTCACCCTCTCTCTAAGGGAGAGACACCGGACACCCTGCGGAGGAAACTCATTTTGGCCGCTCGTATCCGGGAGCTTGTTCTTTCTACCTCACCAATGGTCACGACCCACAGCTTGTGACCATAGGTGAGGGTAGGAACGTAGATCGACCGGTAAATCGAGAGCTTCGTCTTTCGGCTTAGCTCCTTCTTTACCACAACGGATCGATACAAAGTCTGCATCACTGCAGACGCTGCACCGATCCGCCTGTCGATCTCCCGTTCCAGTCTTCCCTCACTCGTGAACAAGACCCCAAGATACTTGAACTCCTCCACTTGGGGCAGGATCTCATCCCCCGACCTGGAGAGGGAACGCCACCCTTTTCCGACTGAGGACCATGGTCTCAGATTTGGAGGTGCTGATTCTCATCCCAGCCGCTTCACACTCTGCTGCGAACTTCTCCAATGAGAGTTTAAGGTCACGGCTTGGTGAAGCCAACAGAACCCCATCATCTGCAAAAAGCAGAGATGCAATACAGAGGCTACCAAACCGGACCCCCTCTACACCTCTGCTGCGCCTAGAAATTCTGTCCATAAAAGATATGAACAGGATCGGTGACAAAGGGCAGTCTTGGCGGAGTCCTACCCTCACCGGAAACGAGTCCGTCTTACTGCCGGATATGCGGACCAAACTCTGACTCCGGTTGTACAGGGACAGAACAGCCCGTATCAGGTGGTTCGGTACCCCATACTCCCGAAGCACCGCCCACAGGACCACCCGAGGGACACGGTCGCATGCCTTCTCCAAGTCCACAAAACACATGTAGACTGGTTGGGCGAACTCCCATGCACCCTCGAGGACCCTGCCAAGGGTGTAGAGCTGGTCCACTGTTCCACGGCCAGGACGAAAACCACACTGCTCCTCCTGAATCTGGGATTCAAATTCCCGACGGACACTCCTCTCCAGCACCCCTGAATAGACCTTACCAGGGAGGCTGAGGAGTGTGATCCCCCTGTAGTTGGAACACACCCTCCGGTCCGGTCCGGTCCCCCTTCACCACCACCCCAGTCTGCCAATGCAGAGGCACTGTCCCCGATGTCCACGCGATGTTGCAGAGGCGTGTCAACCAGGACAGCCCCACAACATCCAGAGCCTTGAGGAACTCCGGACGAATCTCATCCACCCCCGGGGCCCTGCCACCGAGGAGCTTTTAAACCACCTCGGTGACCTCAACCCCAGAGATAGGTGAGCCCGCCTCAGAGAACCCAGACTCTGCTCCTTCATGGGAAGGCGTGTCGGTCGGAATTGAGGAGGTCTTCGAAGTATTCTCCCTACCGGCTCACAACGTCCGGAGTCGAGATGAGCAGCGCCCCATCCCCACTATACACAGTGTTGATGGTGCACTGCTTTCCCCTCCTGAGACATCGGATGGTGGACCAGAATTTCCTCGAAGCCGTCCGGAAGTCTTTCTCCATGGCCTCACCGAACTCCTCCCATGCCAGAGTTTTTGCTTCAGCAACCACCAAAGCTGCATTCCGCTTAGCCAGCCGGTACCCATCAGATGCCTCAGGAGTCCCACAGGCCAAAAAGGCCCGTTAGGACTCCTTCTTCAGCTTGACGGCATCCGTCACCATTGGTGTCCACCAACGGGTTCGGGGATTGCCGCCACGACAGGCACCGACCACCTTACGGCCACAGCTCCGGTCGGCCACCTCAGCAATGGAGGCGTGGAACATGGTCCACTCGGATTCGATGTCCCCAGCCTCCCCCGGAACATGTGCAAAGTTTTGTCGGAGGCGGGAGTTAAACTCCTTCTGACAGTGCATTCCGCCAGACGTTCCCAGCAGACCCTCACAATACGTTTGGGCCTGCACGTCGGACCGGCATCTTCCCCCACCATCGGAGCCAACTCACCACCAGGTGGTGATCAGTTGACAGCTCTGCCCCTCTCTTTACCAGAGTGTCCAAGACATGCTGCCGCAAGTCCGATGACACGACCACAAAGTCGATCATCGAACTGCGAACTCGGGTGTCTTCGTGCCAAGTGCATGTGTGGACACCCTTATGGTGTTCGTTATGGACAATCCGTGACGAGCACAGAAGTCCAATAACAGAACACCGCTCAGGTTCTGATCGGGGGGGGGGGGGCGTTCCTCCCAATCACGCCCTTCCAGGTCTCACTGCCATTGCCCACGTGAGCATTGGAGCCCCCCAGCAGAACGATGGAGTCCCCAGCGGAGCGCTCTCCAGCACCCCCTCCAAGGACTCTGAACTGCTCTTTGGTGCACAGGCACAAACAACAGTCAGGACCCGTCCCCCCACCCGAAGGCTACCCTCTCGTCCACCGGGGTGAACCCCGACGTACAGGCGCTGAGCCGGGGAGCAATAAGTATACCCACACCTGCTCGGCGCCTCTCACCGTGGGCAACTCCAGAGTGGAAGAGAATCCAACCCCTCTCGAGAGGACTGGTACCAGAGCCCAAGCTGTGCGTGGAGGCGAGTCCGACTATATCTCGTCGGAACTTCTCGACCTCACACACCAGCTCCTTCCCTACCAGAAAGGTGACATTCAATTTCCCGAGTCAGCTTCTGTTGCCGGGGATCGGATCGCCAAGGTCCCCGCCTTCAGCTACCGCCCAGCTCGCATTGCACCCGGCCCCTATGGCCCCTCTCACAGGCGGTGAGCCCATGGGAAGGGGGACCCACGTTACCCTTTCGGCCTGTGCCCGGCCGGGCGCCATGGGAGCAGGCCCGGCCACCAGGCGCTCGCCTTCGAGCCACACCTCCAGGCCTGGTGACCCGCGCCCGGGCAAGGGAAAACGTAATCCAATCATTTTTCTCATCATAGGGGTCTTTGGAGCCGTGCTTTGTTTGGTCCCTCACCGAGGACATGTTTGCCATGGGTGACCCTGCCAGGGGTGTGAAGCCCCAGACAACTTAGCTCCTAGGATCATTGGGACACACAAACCCCTCCACCACGATAAGGTGACGGCTCAAGGAGGGGACAAACGAAGGATATTTTTGATATAATTATAACATACATACAAACATAAAATGTTGTTTTAGTTAACAAAAATGTTTAAAACATTCTCGTTTCTATTTTATTTCATTTATTTCTCCTTTAGCGATAAAAAAAAAAATGTCATCGCTTTCAATTTATGAAATCAGAAAAGTGTCCAAAATCTCTCTGTCAAGTTGTGCATTTAATGAAGATGGAATGACTGCCATCTTCCCTGTGCCTTGACGTGACATGCTGCCCCATATCATCAATCACTGTGTAAATTTGCATGTTTTCTTCAGGCAGTCATCTTCATAAATCTCATCCAAACGGCACCAAACAAACGTTACAGCATCTTCACCTTGCTCAATGCAGATTTGCGATTCATCATTGAATATCACTTTCATCCAGTCATCTACTATCCATAATTGCTTTTCTTTAGCCCACTGTAGCCTTGTTTTTTCTGTTCAGGTTTTAAGCATGGCTTCGGTTTGGCTTTTCTGGATGAAAATCCTATTTCCTTTCGGCGGTTTCTTTCAGTTCGGTCACAAACATTGACTCCTGTTTCTGCCCATTTGTGCCTCATTTGTTTTGTTATGCATTTTCTATTTTCAAGACATTGCAAAGGTTTTCGGATCTCGATGCTTTGAGGTTTTTCTTTTCTTCTTTTCTTTGGTCTACCAGGACGCCTTCCCTTTTACAACTTTCCCACTTTGTACTTGGTCCAGATTTTAGACACTGCTGACTGGGAGCAACCACCATTTTTTTTGTAACATTCTGTCATGTTTTTCAATTCTCTCCTTTGTTGTAACTGGCATCTCTCGTATTGGAGCCATGATTCAGGTCAATCCACACAGAGCAACAACTCTCAAAAGTCTCTCTCTTCCTTTCTTTTCCTTTGAGCTTGTCCCGTGAGGGGTCGCCACAGCGCGTCATCCTTTTCCATGTAAGCCTATCTCCTGCATCCTCCTCTCTGCCCTCATGTCTTCCCTCACGACATCCATCAACCTTCTCTTTGGTCTTCCTCTAGCTCTCTTGCCTGGCAGCTCCATCCTCATCATCCTTCTACCAATACACTCACTATTTCTCCTCTGGATGTGTCCAAACCATCCAAGTCTGCTCTCTCTAACTTTGTCTCCAAAACATCGAACCTCGGCTGTCCCTCTGATGAGCTCATTTCTAATTTTATCCAACCTGGTCACTCCGAGAGCGAACCTGAACATCTTCATTTCCGCCACCTCCAGCTCTGCTTCCTGTTGTCTCTTTAGTGCCACTGTCTCTAATCCGTACATCATGGCTGGCCTCACCACTGTTTTATAAACTTTGCCCTTCATACTTGCAGAGACTCTTCTGTCACATAACACACCTGACACCTTCCTCTACCCTTTCCAACCTGCTTGGACCCGTTTCTTCACATCCTGACCACACTCACCATTGCTCTGGACGGTTGACCCCAAGTATTTAAAGTCCTCCACCCTTGCTATCTCTTCTCCCTGTAGCCTCATTCTTCCCCCACCACCCCTCTCACTCATGCACATATGTTCTGTCTTACTTCGGCTAAACTTCATTCCTCTACTTTCCAGTGCACACCTCCATCTTTCGAACTGTTCCTCCAGCTGCTCCCTGCTTTCACTGCAGATCACAATGTCATCTGCAAGCATCATGGTCCACGGGGATTCCAGTCTAACCTCATCTGTCAGCCTATCCATCACCCCTGCAAAAAGGAAGGGGCTCAGGGCTGATCCCTGATGCAGTCCCACCTCCACCTTAAATTTGTCTGTCACACCTACAGCACACCTCACCGCTGTTCTGCTGCCCTCGTACATGTCCTGTATTATTCTAACATACTTCTCTGCCACTCCAGACTTCCGCATGCAGTACCACAGTTCCTCTCTGGGTACTCTGTCATAGGCGTTCTCTAGATCTACAAAGACACAATGTAGCTCCTTCTGACCTCCTCTGTACTTTTCCATCAAGACAAATAATTCATCTGTGGTACTCTTTCTCGGCATGAAACCATACCGTTGCTCGCAAATACTCACTTCTGCCCTGAGTCTAGCCTCCACTACTCTTTCCCATAACTTCATTGTGTGGCTCATCAACTTTATTCCTCTATAGTTCCCACAGCTCTGCACATCACCCTTGTTCTTAAAAATGGGCACCAGCACACTTTTCCTCCATTCATCAGGCATCTTCTCACACGCTAGAATTCTGTTAAACAAGCTGGCCAAAAACTCCACAGCCACCTCTCCTCGATGCTTCCATACCTCCACAGGAATGTCATCAGGACCAACTGCCTTTCCATTTTTCATTCTCTTTAATGCCTTTCTAACTTCCCCCTTACTAATCATTGCCACTTCCTGGTCCACCACACTTACCTCTTCTACTCTCCCTTCTCTATCATTTTCCTCATTCATCAACTCCTCGAAGTATTCTTTCCATCTAGCAAGCACACTGCTGGCACCAGTCAACATATTTCCATCTCTATCCTTAATCACCCGAACCTGCTGCACATCCTTCCCATCTTTATCCCTCTGTCTGGCCAGCCTGTATAGATCCTTTTCTCCTTCTTTAGTGTCCAACCTGCCATACATGTCATCATATGCCTCTTGTTTGGCCTCTGCCACCTCTAACTTTGCCCTGTGTCGCATTTCAATGTATTCCTTTCGCCTCTCCTCGGTCATCTCAGTGTCCCACTTCTTCTTAACTAACCTTTTTCCTTGTATGATTTCCTGTACTGTGAGGTTCCACCACCAAGTCTCCTCCTCTCCTTTACTGCCAGAAGATACACCAAGTACTCTCCTGCCTGCCTCTCTGATCACCTTGGCTGCAGTGGTACAGTCTTCTGGAAGCTCCTCCCGTCCACCGAGAGCTTGTCTCACCTCTTCCCGAAAAGCTGCACAACACTCGTCCTGTCTCAGCTTCCACCACATGGTTCTCTGGTCTGCCTTTGTCTTCCTAATCTTCCTCCCCACCACCAGAGTCATCTTACACACCACCATCATATGCGGTCTAGCCACACTCTCCCCTACCACTACCTTACAGTCGGTAACCTCCTTCAGATTACATCGTCTGCACAAGATGTAATGCACCTGTGTGCTTCTACCTCCGCTCTTGTCGGTCACCCTATGTTCGTGCCTCTTCTGGAAAAAAGTGTTCACGACAGCCATTTGCATCCTTGTTGCAAAGTCTACCCACCATCTGTCCCTCCAAGTTCCTTTTCTGGATGCCGTACTTACCCATCACTTCTTCATCACCCCTATTACCTTCACCAACATGTCCATTACATTCTGCACCAATTACGACTCTCTCTCTCTGTCTGGGATGCTCAGAACGACTTTGTCTAGTTCCTTCCAGAATTTCTCTTTCACCTCTAGGTCACATCCTCCCTGTGTGGCATAGCCACTAATCACATTACACAAAACACCCTCAATTTCAAATTTCAGCCTCATCACTCGATCTGATACTCTTCTAACCTCCAAGACATTCTTAGCCTACACTTCTTTTAAAATAACCCCGACTCCATTTCTCTTCCCCTCTACACCATGGTAAAATCATTTAAAACCTGCCCCTAAACTTCTAGCCTTACTGCCTTTCCACCTGGTCTCCCGGACACACAATATAGCAACCTTTCTCCTAATCATCATGTCAACCGACTCCTGAGATTTTCCTGTCATAGTCCCAACATTCAAAGTCCCCACATTCAAAGTTCTAGGCTCTGTGCCTTCCTCTTCTCTTTCTGCCGAAGAAACCGCTTTCCACCTCTTCTTCTTCTTTGACTTCGACCCACAGTAGCTGAATTTCCAACGGCAACCTGCAGGTTGACGGCGCCGGTGCGGACGTTGTTAACCCGGGCCACGACCGATCCGGTATGGAATTCTTTGGATGAACGCTCATATTTGTTTGGCAAAATTTTAAGGCGGATGCCCTTCCTGACGCAACCCTCTGCATTTATCCGGGCTTGGGACCGGCCTACAGTTTGCACTGACTTGTTCCCCCCAGAGGTCTGCATTTTAGGAGATCAATGAAATCTCATTTTAGAACCTCTGATTGCTGCTTGACAACATCCAGGGCCCGTGTGTGTGTAATGACAGATTTCACAGTTGGGTGCTCAGTGATCTCCAGGATTATTTTTTTTTTATCGATATCAGACACGGTATAGTTGGTAAAATACACTTTTGATGTTCTTCTCGCTGCAAAAACATTTCACATCCTTGGCAGCTCTATCACAAAATATTAACATTTGGGGTGCTATTTTTTTCCTTGTATGATTTAGTTTCATACCTTTCAATGGTGGGTAAATAAAAAAAAAATTCATGTTATCCATTTAAATACAAAACAACAAATACCAATGTCTTTTATCGCAAATTTGATTTTTCGTGTTTATAATATTAAAGTTTGCTTATTCCAGATTCAGTGTTTCAGCAAAATTTAAGTTTGTTGTCATATGATATACTTTAACGCTCGACTTCTGCAGAGCAGGGAAACATGCACATCGCAGTGATTTTTCATTAAATATCGAGTTTGGCCCGTGACGTTGTCCCAATTTTTTATTTTGTCCCACTGTGAATTTGAGTTTAACACCCTTGATTTAGCCAATATACAAATCAAAACTGAAGTAACCGGTACCAAAATAAAAGCTTGAGGTCTGTGCGTTTGCAGTGTTGAATGTCGAATATAAAAAAAAAAAAAACATTTATAGAAAAAAAAAAAAAAAAAAAAAAAAAAAAAAAATCCTCTTATCCAGGGAAATTGACTCTTGGACAAAGGTTATAGTGTTACGAACTACCTGGTACAAACACTTTTGGAGAAACGTTTATCGTGTCGCTTTTCCAAAAGCATTTGGCATTTTTGCACCTGATATTTATCCCAAACCAAGTCGTGTCAAAATCGGCAAAGAATTGAAAAAACGGTTCTCAATACAACGTGACTGCAAAAAGTGGATCAACCAGCAAGGGCTCCCTCTAGTGTTTATATACAGTATCTCTACGGATCATAAAGTGTAAATGATCATTTCTCAGCACTTGCTGATACCAAAAAAAATGAATCCAGGTTTGTATTTTATAATTATTGTGTATGTAACTTTGATCTATTATGCATATACATTGTTTTTACTGTGCTTTTTAAAACACTTTCAAAAACAGTATATTTATTGGGCATCGTCGTGACAATACTCCCCCCCCCACCAATCCCCTTAAAAGGTCCAGAGTAGCTTGTCGCGTTAGTGGGGCCACTTTACTTTCAAGATGCATTGCGTTCTATCAAAGTAAGTATATTATGTTTTTCAAGGTACAAAATTGTCATTTAATTGGTAGAAAATGTTCCCCAAAAATGGTGGTTATACAACAACTATGGCCAGCGAATCAAAGAAAACGTAACCTTCCGTGTGCTTTCGTAAGCAATGCAGGGAATTCTTCTCACAAAATGGATTTTACTCACCTGTAAAGGGACAAAACATTTGACAGTGCTTTGCAATAGAATGTAGTGTTCCTTCCTTCTGGAAATAGTTGTATCAAAAAAAAAAAAACTACCCTCAATCGTTACCAAAATGCGCACCTCTCCATGCGCACTTCGACCTCTGCAAAAATCGCAACGATCGGCCCATTACTTTGGATTTTGTGGATGTTAAGTTGCTTATGAGGAAAACACATTGTCCCCCAAACAATCCCTAATAATAAGGCGACCATTCTGCTATTTTCAGAGGTGGAAGAGGGAGGGGAGATGTTCACATTTCAGAGAAAATTGGTTGCAGTTGGTGGACATGAAGTGAAGGAAAACGCTTCATGTCCATAAAATCCATATTGGGGCGATCATTTTTTTAAAATTATTTTCAGAGGTTGAAGTGGGGATAAGGAGAAATGTCCTTATCAAAATCGGTGACGCTTGATCGCAAGTCTTCTCACGTTGATGTTAAGCTTTTTGATTTTACACGTTTAATCGGAATGATGAAAGCTAACTAGCAGGCAGGCAGTGAGGCAAAATGGTCAGCCATCTTTATTACCAAACAAGAACGGAGACCAGATCAAACAGTTGTTCCATGTTGCTTTTTTGGTCACTCAGTCCCTTTCTGTGTCCTGATGTATCACTGAAACGCTAGCCCCTCTCCCAGCTCGCTTCAAGGTGCTCAGTCTGAGCCTAACTGTGCTCCAGGTGAGTGAATTGGCCTCCTGGTTCTGTGGACCCCCACTCCCCCTTTAGGTCCTTTTCAGCATGGTAAAACTGGCAGTGAATCTGCTGCCAGAATGTGGCAAATGGGGTGGTCTTAAGTGAAAATGGTTCAACTGCTATCTAGCGGTGAAAGATGAACAGTAACAAAATTAAACAAGCAGGCAGTTCCTACTTTGACAGTTTTATATATCAAAGTGCCAATCAAAAGTTTTTGAGTTATTAAAACAATATTACAAGGCATTTGTCAGGCAAAAATCTTTTTCACACAGGGAACAAGTGTTTTGGTACAACTAATCAAACCCATAAATACATGTGAAACCCCTGTTCTTTTTAAAAGGAGACAGCTGAGAACATATTTGGAGAGAATGTTTTGACAAGTACTGAAGAACTTTTATAACAATTCAATTCACATGTGGGACAACAATGGTTTGCCTCTGCTCAGTGTGTTACAAACTGGGCAAGGGGAAATGTGGGATTATTCCACAGAATACAGTGCAAGTCTAGAAGCAGTGGAGGTCAGTAAGGGAAACACGCAGTCTGGGGGCGGCAGGGGTGGATGAAGGAAAAAGGGAAAAAAAAAAAAAAAAAAAAACAGATCTAAGATTTTCTCTTTCTGTCCATTAGTTACTGTTAATGTGGCTAAGAAAATGAGTCATCAACCATCTTTTAATCTCGGCAAAAAAACACAAAAAAACAAACAAAAAATCTCTAGTACTAGGTAGCAATACTTTATAGAAGAAAAGCAAAATCAACACATTACTTGAATATTCCTATTCAACTCCCCATGTTTTTTTTTTTCATTTTGACTTTAAGAGTAGAAAGTTAGTGAAGGTATGGAGCGAGAGAGAGAGAGAGAGAGAGAGAGAGGGAGAGAGAGAGAGGAAGCGGTCTGATCCACAGAGCAGATGTGAAGGGAGGCTGAGGCTGCCACTGTCTGCTTCAGCTGGGCCGCTCCTCAGCTGCAAGACGGAGCAGTGGGGGGGGGGGCAAAAGAGAGGAACGTGAATGAGAAAGGTCGTATAAGGGGGTTGGGGATTAAGGAGGGGCAAATAGGAAGTATGATATTTGCTTGGGCAGGTAAGAGGCAAGGGGGAGAAAGAGACAGAGGGCTAAACGCTTATCACGTGATCAGTCCATTGGCCGCTTTTCGCCATGTTTCTTTGTAAACTCTTCAGCATTCTTCAAGAATTTTTTACGGTCCTTTGAGTATTCTTCTGCTAGGTCTGCCCTCAAGGGATGCTCTGGCTGGGGGTCGTTCACCAGCGCAATGAGGGACTGAATAACTGCAAGACAAAACACGTGTATAATGTTAATGACGCTAATGACGTGCAACCGTAGTTCACCGATCAGACGACACAAGACGGTCAAATTGACCACACAAGTCTTCTCCTGGGCTTTGCAGGCATAGCTATCAACGGCAGCCGGCCCGGCTCATCGACGTGCCGACGCGGCGGCCATGTCGGGAAGGTCGTCGTTCCCATAGAAGGCAGCGGCCCGCGACTGCATTTACATTTCAAAGAACAAAAACAACAGCTTTCATGAATTGTACAAGCCCAATTCCAATTAAGTTGGGACCTTGTGTTAAACAGAAATTAAAATCAGAATACAATGATTTGCAAATCATGTTCAACCTATATTTAATTGAATACACTACAAACAAGACAGTTAATGTTCAAACTGATAAACTATTGTTTTTAGCAAATAATCAATCATTCACTTGGAATTTTATGGCTGCAACACGTTCCAAAAAAGCTGGGACAGGTGGCAAAAAAGACTGAGAAAGTTGCGGAAAGCTCATCCAACACCTGTTTGGAACATCGCACAGGTGAACAGGCTCATTGGGAACAGGTGGGTGCCATGATTGCTTCCCTGAATTGCTCAGTCATTCACAACCAAAGCTGGGGCGAGGTTCACCTCTTTGTCAACAAGTGCGTGAGAAAATAGTCCAACAGTTTAAGGACAATGCTCCTCAACGTACAATTGCAAGGAATTTAGGGATTTCATCATCTCCGGTCCATATCATCATCAAAAGGTTCTGAGAATCTGGAGAAATCACTGCATGTAAGCGGCAAGGCCGAAAACCCACATTGAATGCCCGTGACCTTCGATCCCTCGGGCGGCACTGCATCAAAAATCGGCACTGCATCAATGTGTAAAGGAGATCGCCACGTGGGCTCAGGAACACTTCAGAAAACCAATGTCAGAAAATACAGTTCGGCGCTACATGCTTAAGTGCAACTTAAAACTCTACTATGCAAAGCAAACGCCATTTATCAACAACACCCACAAACGCCACCGGCTTCGTAGTAAAAGAGTGCGAGTACTAGACTGGCCTGCCTGCAGTCCAGACCTGTCTGCCGTTGAAAATGTGCGGCGCATTATGAAGCGGAAAATACGGCAACGCAGACTGTTGAACAGCTGAAGCTGTCCATGAAGCAAGAATGGGAAAGAATTCCACCTACAAAGCTTCAACAATTCGTGTCCTCAGTTCCCAAACGTTTCTTGACTGTTGTTCAAAGAAAAGGTGATGTAACACCGTGGTAAACATGACCATGAACATGAAATATGTTGTCTTTGTAGCGTACTCAATTCAATATAGGTTGAACATGATTTGCAAATCATTGTATTCTGTTTTTATTTATGTTTAACACAACATCCCAACTTCATTGGAATTTGGGTTGTATTATTTGCTTGGCACCGTCTGCCCGAACGTGGATATTCCAGCCCACTCCTAAGTTGAGAAAACAGCTTGCGGTCAGTTTCAGATGTTTTTTGTTGTTGTTTTGGCTGCGCATATTAGCCCACATTATCACTATTTTATGGTAATAAGTAACTGTAAAACATTTTGGGTACGTGCTAATCTCGCACAAACTGCACATTTAGTTAGTAGTTTTGTATTCCATTCGTCCATGCTCTGACAAATCAGAAGTTACCATTTCCTCAGTATTTTGTGTATTCTTTTCCCCACCAAGTACTTTCTCACTCATTTTTGGAAGGACTACTTTTTACTTTACTTGAATCATATTCATTTCAAGTAACAGTACTCTTCCTTGAGTACCACAAGTGGCTACTCTACCCACCTCTCTGGCTGTGGCAGATGTACTGCAGTGAAAAAAATGTTTCAACACGCCTTACTCTTCCCAGGAACCTTCTCCCACTCCTGGCATTCCCACAGATTACGCTCAGTCGGACAGAAGAGTGTGGCCGCCAACAAGTCCAAACAGCAGGAAAAGTGATAAGCGTTCCCGCTTGACCAACAACTTTTTGTCATCCCTTTTGTTTTTCCTTTTTGTGCATCTTTTTCCTCAACTAAACGTGCCTCCTTTCCTCCTGAGAAAAGACCATCTCCAGACCGTGTGCTCTACGATTGTCGGAAAACATTGCAGTGATTACAGAAGGTACAAATTGGTGCATAGTGACGGGGTTAGATTAACGATCTCACACGAGTCCCAACTTTGTTCTCTCGCAACACTCATCTCATGAGTTCAGCCATTCGTCTTATAGCTTGTTGTTTATGTAGGTTTACCTGTGATTTTTGGAGTCAAGTCCCTCAAATTCCCCCTGTAGTTTACATAACATTTTCCTCTATATTAAACATTCTATTGCATTCTGTGTGTGTTTGGGTCAAGATATTGGCCGCTGTAATCGAGAACGAATTCTATATAACTGCAGCAACGTCGTTTTGTTCTGCTGTAAGCCAACCAACGACGCGGTGCCCCATTTTTCCACTAACTAAACGGCGTTAGTTGTACATTTGCGTCATTTCACTTGAAACGGATCCCGGGTGACGAAGGTTAGCCTTATCCCCCGGCCCCTTAAATTAACTAAGTTTTTATTTCACACCAATATAACGCTACATATTGAATGACCCATAAATAACTCATAACTATACGAAATACCTGGGTTTCCCCTCACTTGCGCCGTTTCGATAAATGTTTTGAATTTACATAGCCACTCCCACCAGACTTCAGTTGTACAGCCAGGTCCACTCTCTCTGTCTGCATGCTTCCCCTCCTGTCCTTGTTCTGTCCAGTCCTGTCCTTCCTTCCTTCACAGGGTGTAGCACCACTGCCCCATACAACACTCAAATCTCATGTGTCATTGTACTAGGCATATCATGATTGACTTTCCTCATCTTTCTTACAGCTAGTTGTCTCGTCTTTTGTTGTCTTCTCTACCTCCAGTGGGTACGGGAAGTATTCAGAACCCCTTAAAATGTTTACTCTTTGCTATATTGAAGCCATTTGCTGAAATAATTTTTCATTTTCCCCCCTCAATGTACACACAGCACCCCATATTGACAGAAGAAAAAAAAACCCATAATTGTTGAAATTTTTGCAGATTTATTAAAAAAGAAAAACTATAAATATCACACAGCCTTAAGTATTCAGACCCGTTGCTCAGTATTTAGTAGAAGCACCCCTTTGAGCTAATACAGACAAGTCTGTTTGGGAAATATTGTTTTTCACACCTGGATTGCCATTCATCCTTGCAGATCCTCTCCAGTTCTGTCAGGTTGGATGGTGAATGTTGGTGGACAGCCATTTTCAGGTCTCTCCAGAGCTGCTCAATTGGGTTTAAGTCAGGGCTCTGGCTGGGCCATTCAAGAACAGTCACAGATTTGTTCTGAAGCCACTCCTTCGTTATTTTGGCTGTGTGCTCAGGGTCATTGTCTTGTTGGAGGGTGAACCTTCGGCCCAGTCGGAGTTTCTGAGCACTCTGGACGAGGTTTTCGTCCAGGATAACCCTGTACTTGGCCGCATTCATCTTTCTTTCGATTGCAACCAGTCGTCCTGTCCCTGCAGCTGAAAAACACCCCCACAGCATGGTGCTGCCACCATCATGCTTCACTGTTGTGAGTGTATTGGACAGGTGCTGAGCAGTGCCTGGTTTTCTCCACACGTACCGCTTAGAATTAAGGCCAAAAAGTTCTATCTTGGTATCATCAGACCGGAAAATCTTATTTCTCACCATCTGGCAGTCCATAAGGTGTTTTCTTTGAGCAAACTCCATGCGGGCTTTCATGTGTCTTGCACTGAGGAGAGGCTTCCGTCGAGCCACTCTGCCATAAAGCCCCAACTGGTGGAGGGCTGAAGTGATGGTTGACTTTCTCGAACTTTCTCCACCTCCCGATTGCATCTCTGGAGCTCAGCCACAGTGATCTTTGGGTTCTTCTTCACCTCTCACTAAGGCTCTTCTCATTGCTCAGTTTGGCCGGACGGCCAGCTCTCGGAATGGTTCTGGTCGTCCCAAACGTCTCCCATTTAAGGATTATGGAGGCCACTGTGCTCTTAGGAACCTTAAGTGCAGCAGAATTGTTTTTGTAACCATGGCCAGATCTGTGCCTTGCCACAATTCTGTCTGAGCTCTGCAGGCACTTCCTTTGACCTCATGATTCTCATTTGCTCTGACATGCACTGTGAGCTACAAGGTCTTATATAGACGGGGGTGTGGCTTTCCTAATCAAGTCCAATCAAACACAGCTGGACTCCAATGAAGGTGTAGAACCATCAAGGATGATCAGAAGAAATGGACAGCACCCGATATACGAGTGTCACAGCAAAGTGTCTGAATACTTATGGCCGTGTGATATTTCAGTTTTTCTTTTTAATCTGCAAAAATGTCAACAATTGGTTTTTTTCTGTCATTATGGGGTGCTGTGTGTACATTGAGGGGAAAACACTAAAAACACATTTTACAAATGGCTGCAATATAACCGAGTGAAAAATTTAAGGGGGTCTGAATACTTTCCGTCCCCACTGTACAACCTAAACAACCTGATGTATTGGATGTACCTTGTGTACCTTTAGTATTTTACTACCATCTCCAAACATTTTGGTTTGGTCACCTGCTGAATGCAGTCCATACATTTTACAGTGTAGCTATTTCAAAAGCTATGCTTTATTGCCTCACAATATAATACAATCAATTAAATACAATATATCATGGGTAAAATACTGTATATCAGCATACAATGTTTATTATGATATGCAAATGAATTGTTGACGTGTATACAAACAGGTGCAATAATTTTGGTGCTGATAAAGTAATATTGCAGGAATTTCTAAGTATGTGTGGGTGGCTCTTAAGTTGTAGAACTGTGATCCGGAGTTGGCAGAGGCTTGGATGGGAAGCATCCTGTGCTGCACAGCAGAGATCCCACCGTTCCTCAAAGCTCTCAGCAATTTTCTTCCACACCTCCCTGGTGGGCACAGTCATGAAGTCATCCACGAGGCAGTCCCAAATCGCTGTTGCCGCATCAGGGAATATCGTGCAGCCCCCAACACAGAAAATGTTTGCCATGGTCCTGAATGAGTGTCTGCAGCACATAAAACCTATAAATTGACCACAGTTGTATTTAAGATACTGCAGTAAGACCTCGTTCTACTTCCGCGCTCGCGACAGCGTCCGCATTGCATCGCGTGACCGACGCGTTGGGCCGCGCGGCCGGACACTTGCCGCGCACAGAATGCTGCGAAGATCATCGCTCGTGATTGGTCCGTTTTAGTCACATCCTGTGATGATGTACTCAGTTTTCCGCTTGGTTCATACCACCTACGCCGCTGCCTTCTTGATCGATTTTGCAATATAATTAAACGCGTCATCTAGGTCAATTTGTTCTAGCAGGCACTGTTCTATGGGCGCCATTGTTGTTGCTTTGTTCCTTGTTCTGTAAAACTGGTTACCGGAATTAGCCATAAAATGGAGAGGAAATGCAATCGTAGCGACACCCTCAACTTGGAGGAGAACTGCAGCAGATTTTCAAAAACGCTCGCGTGGGTTGCGCTCGAGTGCAGAGGCAAACTGCACGCAGGATAGCCGCAGTGACGTCAGCGAGGTTTAAAGAAGCCTGTAGTCTAGACACATAAAACAATGATAATCACATACGGTCATGCTGAAAACGCTGGCACCTCATGGGACCATGACTGGATTGTCCATTTTATACATTTACCTTAAAAAAAAAAAAATAAAAAAAAATAACCTCATATCCTCATTATTCCAGTATTTAGCAAATACAAATAGTTTTGTAAACCCCAATTGCCCGAAAACAGGAACAGGTGAATCTTTTCATGTCAGACGGTCAGGATTCAGTCAAGAAAAGTGTACTATTTTACGTAGTGAAAAATGATGTTGAAATAACTCAATAACTGTATATCATACAGTTATTATATATCATAAAAATAGTGAATACAGTTCATCAAACATAAAAACTAGTGGTTGTACTCCTTTATTGATCAGGATATATATTGCTGCTTTCCACAATAATAAACAAAATAAATTCCAATAACCTGACAGAATGTTGAAGTTGTACACAGTTTCTAGAAGTCTATGACTGTAGATCAGATAATCTGATCAGTCCCACTCATTCATGCCATTCCTTTCATCAATCCACTTTTACAATTTGGCGGCATGTCGTCGTTATTTCAACATCATTTTTGATACTTTTATTTGCTCTGTAGTAAACCTGCAGTGTGTGACTCAGTAGATATGGTGATTATTAATTTATTGTGACACACCAATTAATAATACGAAACTGCCACTCACCGGAGACAAATGGACAGGTGCCCCGCAGCTGAGATGGACGCCTGTAGTTTAGTCGGTCGTAGGGAAATCCCTGGGCGGGACCGAGTCGAGCCAACATGTCGTCAAACTGGGCACAGGTTACCCTCATGCAGCACTGGAAGCTGCAGTCATCCAGAAGCAGCTCCTGGATAAGGCGGTGAAATTCACCAAGATGTGTGCAACTCTGGATCGTGTTGTGGACCCAAGCACGACGGCGTTCGGCTTTCTGAAGACGTTTGGAATTCCACGTGTATAGAGCCACAATACAGGTCAAATCGTCGTCTATTGTTGCTTGTGTATGGCAGGGGGGAACGCTGTCTTCGAAGCCCTTCTTCTGTGTTTACAGCGCGAAGAAAGCAAATGGGCCTTTAATGTGTATTTTTTACTCCTGCAATCAAACTGAAGCGAAACGAACTTTTGCGTTCGCTGTGAACGTAGCAATACTTGCGATAACTGCATCCAGCCTGTGTCCCATTGACTTCACCAGACTGTTGCATTCTTCATTTGAAATGCTTTTCCAGGCCTTTACTGCAGCCTCTTTCAGTTCTTGTTTGTTTCTGGGGGTTTCTCTCTTCAGGAGGTAAACTGCATGCTCCATTTAGTTAAGGTCCAGTGATTGACTTGGCCAGTCAAAGACCTTCCACTTTCCCCCCCTAATGAAGTCCTTTGTTGTGTTGGCAGTGTGTTTTGGGTCATTGTCTTGTTGCATGATGAAGCTTCTCCCGATGAGTATGGATGCATGTAAACTGGTGTGTATCTTGTGGTGTGGCCTGTATATTTCCTCTCTCAAAGTGTTCTTCGAACAGTGGATTGTGATACATTAACCCCTGCCCTGTGGAGATTGGCAGAGACACCACTGACTGTTGTCTTTGGGTTTTTCTTCACAGCTCTCACAATCTTTCTGTCATCAACTGTTGTTGATACCCTTGGCCGACCAGTTCGATGTCTGTTGCTCAGTACACCAGTGGTGTCTTTCTGTTTCAGGACATTCCAAATTGTTATATTGGTTATGCCCAATGTTCGTGCAATAGCTCTGATCGATTTTCCCTCTTCTCTCAGCTTCAAAATGGTTTGCATAGACCGCTCTCCGGTCTTCATGTTTTCTTAACAACAAACGCAGTTTTCACAGGTGAAACCCAGAGCCAAAAACAAGCACACTATCTAATGTTGAAGCAATCAAAAAGGCAAAACCTGAGCAACTAGTGTTCCAATATCTTTGGTCACTTGAAAAGTGGGTGGGTTCAAACAAAAGGTGCTCTGTCCTGAGTTGTTTAACACATGAAGATGTAAATACCATGAAATAAACCGAACTTTTGACTTTTGATCTGTCTTCAGTGTACAACAAAAACAAAGGCGTTGACCTTCCTGTTCCAATACCTTTGGGGGGGACTAAATGTACAACAATCTGAGAGAAAACATTAGATCGTGCTTGTTTTTGGCTTTGGGTTTCACCTGTGAAAGCTGCATTTGCTGTTAAGCAAACATAAAGACCAGAGAGCTGTCTATGGGAGAAAAGCAAACCATTTTGAAGCTGAGAGAAGAGGGAAAATTGATCAGAGCTATTGCCCAATCTGGGATCTGTTTTCGGAACTCTGCGTACATACCCAAATCATATCATCAGGAGCAACTGGGGATGCTGTATCTTGCTCAAGGTTACTTCGGTATATTTTTGGTTAAGTATGAAAGTATCAGATACCAATGACACCAGTTCGAAACAAAGTGCTCAGTTTTTTCTGTTACTACTGGAAATATTCAAAAGGAATATTTTTCAAACTTGATCAGCGAGTTTAAAAAACAGATAAACGATCCGATCACAAGATGGAGCAATGTGTCTAATTAAGTGGCTTGTTCATTTACTGTATATCATTGTGTACTTAATTGCTAAATGTTTTTTTTTTTACAATTAATATAAAATAAATCAGGCCCTTCATTTACTTCAAACAACCGGATCTAAGAGCTGTTTTGTTCGCAAATGACAGATCACGCTGCAGAGCTGGGCATAACAGTGCAACCTCGTATTTTTTAGGCGCAGTGTTGGTCGCACTCCAAGAGCCCTGATGCATGGACCAGGCCTTACTTGATGTCAGATTTTTTTTGCTTCAAGTATCTGTGGCTGGTTTTGGCTCTCACGAGTACCCGATACCTTAAAATTAGGCCAGCATGGGCCTGATACTGACAAATGGCATCTCTTCTCGTCCATCCCTAGTCTTCAGTTCCTTTTTTTTTTTTGGGTTCTTTTACAAACGGTCCTTTGTCTCTCAAGCTGTCTTTACCGTTAATGCCACTGTAGAGAGGCTCATTATGTTGTTGCAACACACCAGAGGATCTGTGAGCTGAAGTCCCAGGATGAGGCAGCCATTTTGCATTCACATAATAGCAGAGAGCAAAATATTTGCGATATGAATGAATGTGTGTGACATTTGTGAGTTTTGGAGGTATTGAATGTCTTTCCCGTCATGATGATTGTATAAAGACATGGGTGTAATGGGTTTATTGAGTTGTTCGGATCATTTATGCACTTGTATATGGAGTTTGAAGGCCAACACGTAACGTGGAACTTAATTTTTATGAAGTTGTTTATGTCTTTACTGGTATGTATTTTAGTCTTTACTGTATTTCAATGGGCCACTACCATTTGCTCTGTCAATAAGGACTGCCTTTGATATTGATGCCTAAAATTTCAAAATCAATAACTTTCGGAAAATAAGTGTGGCTGTTTCAACATGGGAAACCCATATAAAACCAAGGCGACCAAAAATAATAATTTTTATCACATAATTTTCTCTTATTTTTTTTTAACCAGTTAATGGTTCTACCTCAGGGGTCACCAACCTTTTTGAAACAGAGCTACTTATTGGGTACTGATTAATGTGAAGGGCTATCAGTTTGATGCACAATTCTGAAATATTTTTATCACGGGATTACGTTTAGGGCCACCCCCGCAATAGGTGAAATACGCGAAGCAGCAACCACATTTTAAAAGAAATTATATATACATACACTACATTGCCAAAAGTATTCACTCACATCTGATTTGAAGTGCTATTCTATTCTAAATCCATCATGTTAAATATGATGTTGGTCTACCCTTTACAGCTATAACAGTTTCAACTCTTGTGCGAAGTCTTTCAACAAGGTTTAGGAGTGAGTTTACGGGGATTTTTGCCCATTCTTCCAGGTGGATTTTTGTGACACCACACACAGATGTTGGACGAGAAGACTGAGGGCAGGATTTTGTACGGGCCAGTCAAATACCAAATTCTCTTATCCATGTCTTTATGGACCTTGCTTTGTGCACCCGTGGACAGACATGTTGGAAAGGGAAGGGGTAATCCCCAAACTGTTTGACTGTCCAAAATCTCTTGGTATGCTGAAGGATTCGGAGTACCTTTTACTGGAGCTCAATGGCTAATATTCTGGACATTTCCAACTTTGTGGGAACAGTTTGGAGATGGCCCTTTCTTGTTCCAACATGCCTGTGCATCAGCTTGATGTGGATGAACTTGACTGGCCTGCACAATCCTGACCTCAACTCTATTGAACACTTTAGGATGAATCAGAGCAAGGACTGAGCTATGTAAGTTGTATGTTTGCTGTTACTTTGCCCCCCCCCCCCACACCTTTCCTGCGAATGTTTACGTTATCGTCCATAAAAATATGAAAACATAATTGTGTGGTATTATCTTGTGATTTAGCTGAAGATCAGACTACTTCAGTATGGCCTATTTATGTAAAAATGTAAGAAATTCCAAACTGTTCACATACTTTTCCCTCCCACTGTATATTAAATGATCGGGTTTGCAACTTTAAGTCCAATTTCACGTACATGTGGTTGAAGGCAGTCATGATCCATTGCATAGTTATGAGATGAAATAGCATACCTGCATACTGGGATTTTTGGGGAAGATGGCAGCAGCTAACTATTGGGCTAGAGTCTAGCCCAATAGTTAGCCGCTAGAGTTACTGAGCGTGAGATTCACTCATCAGGTTTGTTTAAAGGTCGGATGACAAAGATTTTATGGGGTCAGTTAAAATTCATGCATCGTTTATGTAATGTAATATATGCACGTAACTTCCAGTAAGTTTTCAACCATAGTTTAGCTAAAAAAAATAAGGTTTTTATGATGCATATTGAGTCCTTTCCGAACATACACGAAGCTCAAGACATCGGGGTGTGGTTACTCTATCCACCACAAGGGCTACCAGAAGTGACATTGCAATTGACAAACAGTGCGCTACAGTCTATACGCAATCGCCTTTAACATGTTGGAATATGAGGAGGAGGAGGATTTCAATGTACAGGAGCACCCAACTGAACTTGGCATCGTCAAACCGAAAGTTTGAGCCGATATGGCGGTCGGAATAATGACAACAGCGAGCAGCCGAGTAGCAGCTGCAAGAGACTGGCCACTGGCTCGATGTGACGGTATGTCAAAAGCATGTCTTTTTATACAGTCATGGCTTGAAATCATGGCATGCCAGGGGTGCCAATATTTTTTAGCACGACTATACGCATTATATACCGTATTTTCACATCGGGCACACTGTATTAAAAGGCACAGTCTCAGTTACGGGGTCCATTTCTGTATCTAACACATAAATAAGGCGCAACGTATTATTGGGCGCAGGCATGGTAAAACATACGGTAGCATGCATGCACGCTGAAACAATGTTTATAAAAAAGGTAGCGGGAGCAAAACTGAGATCAGTTGTACTTTATCGAAGTATTTAACAATGTACTCACGCCATTTTTGATCAATCCTCATCAACAAAGCCATCAAAGTCTCATGTTCTGCATCCAAAATGAGCAGCTGGACAAGTTCTCCAACAAATACGCCGGGTTCCCTCTCGTCATTGTCAGTCAGTCTTGTTGCCGAGGGGCTATTCAGCAATAATGCCGGCTTTCGCAAAAGCTTGGACAAAAGTCAAAGCAGATACCTTAGCCTAAGCATCCACAATCCATTCTCATACGGTGCCGTAACTCTCCTGGCGTCGCCTCCCAGTCTTAGTTGCACTTGGTTTTTCACAGCGGCTGTGAGATGGGCGCGCATGGAGTCACAGATCAACAGGGACGGTGACGCGTGAAAAAAACAAACATCCGGTCTGTTTATGTACACCTCTCTTGGCAATCTTTTTACTGCAGTAGGAGCGGAAGATGGCCAGCTTTTCCTTGTAATCCGCCGGACATTGCTGCGCCACGGTAGCCCTTGCCCAGATGGATGGATGGCGCCGTTTCATAAAACGAAAGCACCAAGGCGGACTTCCTTGAAAATGTTTGATTCTCATTTCTTCTGCAACCGTTATTGCACTCAGTCGAATGGCGACTGTAGAGACGCTTCTCCCGGCTGTTGTTTGATCGTTAATCCATTGCTCGAGTTGGTCTTCTAACTCGGGCCACCTTGCCTTGCTTCCGCGGAAACTCAGTTTCGTCTTCTTGATTTGGCGAAGCTCGTTTTCCTGCTTCCTCCACTTGCGAACCATGGATTAATTGATCTTGAATTATCTCGCGGCTGCTCAATTCCCATGTTCCTCCGCGTAACTGATAGCTTGCAGTTTAAACTGTGCTTCGTAAGCGTGTCTCTTCGTAGGTGCCATTTTCGGGGGTCCTAAGCCAAACCGATGTTTCGCACAATGCATATGCTATATACCTACTGGGGCTGTGCCTTTAGCATCCTCCGACACACGCACACTTCCCCCTTTACGTCCGCTTTTCCTCTGTATGAGCAGCGTGTCGGCAGGAAATGCTCCCAGTCAGTCAAGCGGAGCACTCAGTTCAGCAGCGCACTAAAAGGCAATGTGCGTGGAACTAACCCATTTGACTTCATATTCATGAATTCATGTTTCAGCAAAAAGTTAAATATAGCATGGTTTGAAGGTATTAGCGACTGTTTTATCACGTCAAATGGTTTATTTGTGCAAATTTTGACTTGACTTCCTGTTCTAACCGTTTAGCTTTTGATTTTGTAGGGTACACACCAGAACACAACATTTTGGCATGAAAGGAAATGCCACACGACACCAGTTCATTTTGAAAACAAAAGTAAATTAAGATGGCAAGAAAAGGAGTAATAAATGGAACCAAATGCTCAAAAACAATTCCTTTACCTACCCACCGATGAGACACAAGGTTAGTCTTTGTGATACTGTGAGAAAATTATTTGATTTTTGTCCCAATACATTGTGATGTCCCCTCCTTGAGCCGTCACCTTATCGTGATGGAGGGATTTGTGTGTTCCAATGATCCTAAGAGCTAAGCTTTTTGGCCTGTGGGACTCCTGAGGAAGCTGATGGGTTCCAGCTGGCCAAGCGGAATGCAGCTTTGGTGGTCGCTGAAGCAAAAACTTGGGCATGGGAGGAGTTCGGTGAGGCCATGGAGAAAGACATCCGGACGGGTTCGAGGAAATTCTGGTCCATCATCCGACGTGTCTCAGGAGGGGAAAGCAGTGCACCATCAACACTGTGTATAGTGGGGATGGGGCGCTGCTGAACTCGACTCGGGACGTTGTGAGCCGGTGGGGCGAATACTTCGAAGACCTCTTCAATTCCACCGACACGCCTTCCCATTAGGGAGCAGAGTCTGGGTTCTATGAGGCGGTCTCTCCTATCTCTGGGGTTGAGGTCACCGAGGTGGTTAAAAAGCTCCTCGGTGGCAGGGTCTCGGGGGTGGATGAGATTCGCCCGGAATTCCTCAAGGCTCTGGATGTTGTAGGGCTGTCCTGGTTGACACGCCACTGCAACATCGTGTGGACATCGGGGACAGTGCCTCTGGATTGGCAGACTGGGGTGGTGGTCCCCCACCACCCCAGGGGGGACCGGAGAAGTGTGTTCCAGCTACAGGGGGATAAAAACTCCTCAACCTCCCTGGTAAGGTCTATTCAGGGGTGCTGGAGAGGAGGGTCCGTCGGGAATTTGAATCTCAGATTCAGGAGGAGCCGTGTGGTTTTCGTCCTGGCCGTGGAACAGCTCTACACCCTTGGCAGGGTCCTCGAGGGTGCATGGGAGTTCGCCCAACCAGTCTACATGTGTTTTGTGGACTTGGAGAAGGCGTTCGACCGTGTCCCTCGGGGGGTCCCGTGGGGGGTGCTTCGGGAGTATGGGGTACCGAACCCCCTGAAACGGGCTGTTCGATCCCTGTACGACCGGAGTCAGAGTTTGGTCCGCATATACGGTAGTAAATCGGACTCGTTTCTGGTGAGGGTTAGACTCCGCCAAGGCTGCCCTTTGTCACCAATTCTGTTCATTACTTTTATGGACAGAATTTCTAGGCGCAGCAGAGGCGTAGAGGGGGTCCGGTTTGGTGGCCTCAGTATTACATCTCTGCTTTTTGCAAATAATGTGGTTCTGTTGGCTTCATCAAGCCGTGACCTCCAACTCTCATTGGAGCAGTTCGCAGCAGAGTGTGAAGCGGTTGGGATGAGAATCAGCACCTCCAAATCTGAGACCATGGTCCTCAGTCAGAAAAGGGTGGCGTGCCCTCTCAAGCTCAGGGATGAGATCCTGTCCCAAGTGGAGGAGTTCAAGTATCTGGGGGTCTTGTTCACGAGTGAGGTAAGAATGGAACGGGAGATCGACAGGTGGATCGGTGCAGCGTCTGCAGTGATACGGACTTTGTATCGATCCGTTGTGGTGAAAAAGGAGCGAAGCCAAAAGGCGAAACTCTCGATTTACCGGTCGATCTTCGTTCCTACCCTCACCTATGGTCACGAGCTGTGGGTCGTGACCAAAAGAACAAGATCCCGGATACAAGCGGCCAAAATGAGCTTCCTCCGCAGGGTGTCCGGGCTCTCCCTTAGAGATAGGGTGAGAAGCTCGGTCATCCGGGAGGATCTCAGAGTAGAGCCGCTGCTCCTTCACATCGAGAGGAGCCAGATGAGGTGGCTGGGGCATCTGATTCGGATGCCTCCCGGACGCCTCCCTGGTGAGGTGTTCCGGGCACGTCCCACCGGGAGGAAACGCCGGGGACGACCCAGGACACGCTGGAGAGACTACATCCTTCGGCTGGCCTGGGAACGCCTCAGGATCCCCCCGGAAGAGATGGATGAAGTGGCTGGGGAGAGGGAAGTCTGGGCGTCCCTGCGAAAGCTACTGCCTCCGCGACCCGACCCGGATAAGCGGTAGAAAATGGATGGATGGATGGACATTGTGATGTAAAGTTACTAGTTAGACCGTTGGTTTTAGCTCAATGTTAAGCTTGTAATGCGAATGATTCTACTTTCTTTCCAGTATGGTAAAATGATTAATAATTATTTTTTCTTTTGTCAGGCGGCATGGTGGGCGACTGGTTAGCACATCTGCCTCACAGTTCTGAGGACCGGGGTTCAAATCCCGGCCCCGCCTGTGGAGTTTGCATGTTCTTCCGGTGCCTGCATGGGTTTTCTCCGGGTATTCCGGTTTCCTCCCACATCTCAAAACATGCATGGTAGGTTGATTGATGACTCTAAATTGCCTGTAGGTGTGAATGCGAGTGCGAATGGTTGTTTGTTTGTGTGTGCCCTGCGATTGGCTGACGGCCAGTTCAGGGTGTAGCCCGCCTCTCACCCGACGACAGCTGGGATAGGCTCCAGCACGCCTGTGACCCGCGTGAGGATAAGCGGAATAGAAAATGCATGGATGGATGGATGGATGGAATTTTTTGTCTGTCATCAGTTGTTATCTGTCTTATTGTTGGCATAGCCTTTTTTTTATTGAATCACTCTCACCGAACTGACTTGAGAGTTGACTTCACTGTAGTTCTGTGCGGTGTAGGTTGAGGGTCAGAGTGCGAGGGAGCACGCAGACTTCTCCACATCGCGAAAGCCTCCTTTGCACAATATTATCCATCCATCCATTTTCTGAGCCACTTCTCATCACAAGGGTCGCGGGCATGCTGGAGCCTATCCCAGCCGTCATCGAGCAGGAGGCGGGGTACACCCTGAACTGGTTGCCAGCCAATCGCAGGGCACATACAAACAAACAACCATTCACACACACATTCACATCGACTTGCAATTTAGTGTCTTCAATTAACGCTCTAACCAGTGGGTCACCGTGCCGCCGTATACTATTATATCTTATTCTAATCCAAGTGTTGCACTGAAGCGACTGGTCATTTATTTTTACAAAGACAGATTTTTGTTTGCTGCCGCCATTGGGCACAAGCACGTCTTTGTGTGCGTTCTTCTGTCTTGGTTTTCGCTGTTGCTCCGTTAGTTTTCACCATTTTCTTCTTCGGGGTCGGCGGACTGTAGGCATCGAAACTGCGAACCGCAGTTCCCAATTTTTTAAATTTGAACAATTCCGGAATGTTAGTCCCGGTTCCAATCAGTTATCGATACCCAACCCTAATCGTATCACAACAAACATCCGACAGTATCTCACACAAACGCCGGTTAGGAGGAGGACAAGAATATGCCGGTGGTTGCTACTAAGCAGCGACCAACAAAAGGATTATCAAAACTTCGCCGCAGCTCTGCAAGGGTGAAACAAATCTCATCATGCATCACAACTTTGATCGCTAAGGATTTAACGTCCAAATCCTGTCGTTGACCACCAGGGATTTCGTCCTCTGATACAGACTCAGATACATCCCGAAGCGTTTACCTTTATTTTGTGTTCTTTTATTTATCCACTATTTGTTTACAAATCCAAATTCCTCAAATACAATGACAGCTGATGTTGTACAAAAGGGTTTTATACCAGGTTTGATTGTTGTTAATATGTTTTTTTTGTTGTGGGATTTATGCTGCTCATTGAGGGTTTGGTTTGGAAGATTGGACACCCACCTTGGTCAGTTTTGGTGGCTGGCTTCCAGTTCTCTGCACTGATAACAGGCAAACACACTTGCCCCTTCTCATCAATGTTGGGGTGATAGATCTTTGTTTTGAATGTAATCTTGGGAGGCTTGAAAGGGTACTCGGTGGGGAAAATGATCTCAATCCTGAACGCGCCTTTGTCATAGGGAGGGTTGTCCTAGATAGAAATGGAGAACATTAGTAAAATTAAAGTGAGGTCCCAAAGATGTCAGTGCAGTGAGAGAAGAAATGGCTGCTTACAGGAACAATAAGGCCTTGCCATGACAATAGGTTAGAGTCATCAACTTGAATGTTTCTGAAATTTTTCATTCCAGATCTGCGAATCTCATCAAGTTCCTGGGGGGGGGGGGGGAAACCATGAAGCATTAAAAAAGTCATAGAAGGCATAATGGTGGACAAGAAAGACTTTCAAGTAGGGATGTCCCGATCCGATCGTTTGATCGCAAATTGGAGTCAATCACGTTATTTTCGGCTGATCGAGATCGGTTTTATTAATTTTCTGACTTTTTAAATGTCAAAGTGGCAAAATAATACAAAGGGACAAATATCTTGCCAAATGGAACAGCTTCATTTTATATTACACAATGTAACTTTTCTGTTTTTTTTTTTTAGTACATGTATAAATGTGAAAGAGACACGCGCTCTGTTTGTGTGTGTGTGTGTGTGTGTGTATACGCGCGCACGCGCGTGACACACGGTCTGCCTTGATTCTATTTGCCCGTTGAGAATATGGAGACACCACACGAACCGCCCGCCCTCGCTGCAACCTGAAATACAAAGTATTTCTAAATAAGTCTGCAAAGTCTAATATATAGACGCCTCGCTGAACGCCGTTGTGAACGAGTCAAGAGAACGTCAGACAGGTTAGCGACTTCACCTCAAATAGAAGATTAACTTATTTTGTGACAAGCAAGCTTGTGGTCATAAATCAAATACGCCGTTTGTAGATGAGCGGAGTCACGCATGTGACGTTTACCACCAACACTGTAGCTGCATGGACGGTCATTTTAGCCTCAAGACACATGCTCAACAAACAGAAGTAGGTAGCAACGCGCTACATTTACTCCATTACATTTACTCAAGCAATATTTTGGATAAATTATCCTATGCATAATAGTTTTAATGAACCATAAGTTTTAATTTTACTTGAGCATTTATGTCAAGAAGAAGCAGTACTTTTACTCCATTACAATGTACAACCCCAATTCCAGTGAAGTTGGGACACAAGCAAAGATGGGGCGAGGTTCACCTCTTTGCGTGGGAAAATAGTCGAACAGTTTAAGGACAATGTTCTTGAACGTACAATTGCAAGGAATTTCATCATCTACGGTCCATATCATCAACAAAAGGTTCAGAGAATCTGGAGAAATCACTGCATGTAAGCGGCAAGGCTGAAAAACCGAGATTGAATGCCCGTGACCTTCGTAAGTGCAACTTGAAACTCTTACTATGGAAAGCAAAAGCCATTTATCAACAACGCCCAGAAACGCCGCCGGCTTCTCTGGGCCCGAGCTCATCTAAAACAGACTGATGCAAAGTGGAAAAGTGTGCTGTGGTCCGACGAGTCCACATTTCAAATTGTTTTTGGAAATTGTGGACGTCGTGTCCTCCGGGCCAAAGAGTAAAAGAACCATCCGGACTGTTATCGACGCAAAGTTCAAAAGTCAAAATTCTAAGCAAAATTCTAAGCTAATTATTTGCTAAAAACAATCAAGTTTATCAGTTTGAACCTGAAAAATTTTGTCTTTGTAGTGTATTCATAATTTGCAAATCATTGTATTCTGTTTTTATGTATGTTTAACACAACATCCCAACTTCATTGGAATTGGGGTTGTACTTGCGGATCCATTTTATTTATTTATTTCGTTTTAAAGAGTTTTTAGACACGTCGTGCACAAAGTCTTCTATATTGGGCTCAGCGAGACAAAGTGAGTCATGACAGCCGTGTGTGACCCGTGTTTACATTATAGACTACGGAAAACTACAGCTTTAACATGCAGCGTAATTTTTTCACTGCCAAACCTGGATATTTCAGCCCACTTCTGACTTGATAAAAAACTTGCAGTAAGTTGCAGATGTGTTGGCTGTGCATGTGGCAATATAAGCTCTTTTTTTTGGTCACAAGTGCAAAACATGCATCTTCTGGGGTATGTTCTCTCTCTCTCTCTCTCTCGCTCTCTCACACACAAACACACACGCCATAAGTCTGATCAGCAAACAGCTTCTTCAACCAGTCATTTCAGTGGATAAAGCAAATGTTTTTGTAAGGCCTGATGCATGTTGTTTTTTTCCACTTAAAAAATAAAAGTTTGAATGTAATCAGTTACTTCTGAACACACATGCCAGTTATAAGAGGGAGTGCATCCTTGTGCAATCATCCATCCATCCATCTTCTATCGCTTATCCGGGGTCGGGTCGCGGGGGTAGTAGCTTTAGCAGGGATGCCCAGACTTCCCTTTCCCCAGCCACTTCATCCATCTCTTCCGGGGTGATCCCGAGGCGTTCCCAGGCCAGCCGAGAGACGTAGTCTCTCCAGCGTATCCTGGGTCGTCCCCGGGGTCTCCTCCCGGTGCGACGTGCCTGGAACACCTCACCGGGGAGGCGTCCGGGAGGCATCCGAATCAGATGCCCCAGCCACCTCATCTGGCTCCTCTTGATGTGAAGGACCAACGGCTCTACTCTGAGATCCGCCCGGATAACCGAGCTTCTCACCCTATCTCTAAGGGAGAGCCCGGACACCCTGCGGAGGAAACTCATTTCGGCCGCTTGTTCTCGTTCTTTCGGTCACGACCCACAGCTCGTGACCATAGGTGAGGGTAGGAACGTAGATCGACCGGTAAATTGAGAGCTTCGTCTTTCGGCTTAGCTCCTTCTTTACTACAACGGAACGATACAAAGTCCGCATCACTGCAGACGCTGCACCAATCCACCTGTCGATCTCCCGTTCCATTCTTCCCTCACTCGTGAACAAGACCCCAAGATACTTGATACTCCTCCACTTTGGGTAGGATCTCATCCCCGACCTGGAGAGGGCACGCCACCCTTTTTCGACTGAGGACCATGGTCTCAGATTTGGAGGTGCTGACTCTCATCCCAGCCGCTTCACACTTGGCTGCGAACTGCTCCAATGAGAGTTGGAGGTCACGGCTTGATGACGCCAACAGAACCACATCATCTGCAAAAAGCAGAGATGCAATACTGAGGCCACCAAACTGGACCCCCTCTACGCCTCGGCTGCGCCTAGAAATTCTGTCCATAAAAGTTATGAACAGAATCGGTGACAAAGGGCAGCCTTGGCGGAGTCCAACCCTCACCGGAAACGAGTCCGACTTACTGCCGGATATGCCGACCAAACTCTGAATCTTGTCGTACAGGGACCGAACAGCCCCTATCAGGGGGCTCGGTACCCCATACTCCCGAAGCACCCCCCACAGGCCCCCCCGAGGGACACGGTCGAACGCCTTCTCCAAGTCCACAAAACACATTTAGACTGGTTGGGCGAACTCCCATGCACCCTCGAGGACCCTGCCAAGGGTGTAGAGCTGGTCCACTGTTCCACGGCCAGGACGAAAACCACACTGCTCCTCCTGAATCTGGTATTCAACTTCCCGACGGACCCTGCTCTCCAGCACCCCTGAATAGACCTTACCAGGGGGGCTGAGGAGTGTGATCCCCCTGTAGTTGGAACACACCCTCCGGTCCCCCTTCTTAAAAACGGGGACCACAACCCCAGTCTGCCAATCCAGAGGCACTGTCCCCGATGTCCACGAGATGTTGCAGAGGCGTGTCAACCAGGACAGCCCTACAACATCCAGAGCCTTGAGGAACTCCGGGTGAATCTCATCCACCCCCGGGGCCCTGCCACCGAGGAGCTTTTTATTCACTTCGGTGACCTCAACCCCAGAGATAGGAGAGCCTGCCTCAGATAACCCACACTCTGCTCCCTCATGGGAAGGCGTGTCGGTGGAATTGAGGAGGTCTTCGAAGTATTCTTCCCACAGGCTCACAACGTCCCGAGTCGAGGTCAGCAGCGCCCCATCCCCACTATACACAGTGTTGATGGTGCACTGCTTTCCCCTCCTGAGACGTCGGATGGTAGACCAGAATTTCCTCAAAGCCGTCCGGAAGTCTTTCTCCATGGCCTCACCGAATTCCTCCCATGCCAGAGTTTTTGCTTCAGCGACCACCAAAGCTGCATTCCGCTTGGCCAGCCGGTACCCATCAGCTGCCTCAGGAGTCCCACAGGCCAAAAAGGCCTGATAGGACTCCTTCTTCAGCTTGACGGCATCAGTCACCATTGGTGTCCACCAACGGGTTCGGGGATTGCCGCCACGACAGACACCGACCACCTTACGGCCACAACTCCGGTTGGCCGCCTCAGCAATGGAGGTGCGGAACATGGTCCACTCGGACTCGATGTCCCCTGCCTGCCCCGGAACATGAGCAAAGTTCTGTCGGAGGTGGGAGTTGAAACTCCTTCTGACAGGGGATTCCGCCAGACGTTCCCAGCAGACCCTCACAATCCGTTTGGGCCTGCCACGTCGGACCGGCATCTTCCCACCATCGGAGCCAACTCACCACCAGGTGGTGATCAGTTGACAGCTCCGCCCCTCTCTTTACCCGAGTGTCCAAGACATGCGGCCGCAAGTCCGATGACATGACCACAAAGTCGATCATCGAACTGCGACCTAGGGTGTCCTGGTGCCAAGTGCACGTGTGGACACCCTTATGCTTGAACATGGTGTTTGTTATGGACAATTCGTGATGAGCACAGAAGTCCAATAACAGAACACCGCTCGGGTTCTGATCGAGGGGGGGGCGTGGGGGCGTTCCTCCCAATCACACCCTTCCAGGTCTCACTGTCATTGCCCACGTGAGCATTGAAGTCCCCCAGCAGAACGATGGAGTCCCCAGCGGGAGCGCTCTCCAGCACCCCCTCCAAGGACTCCAAAAAGAGTGGGTACTCTGAACTGGTGTTTAGTGCATAGGCACAAACAACAGTCAGGCCACTTGAAGGCGGAGGGAGGCTACCCTCTCGTCCACCGGGGTGAACCCCAACGTACAGGCGCCGAGCCGGGGAGCAATAAGTATACCCACACCTGCTCAGCGCCTCTCACCGTGAGCAACTCCAGAGCGGAAGAGAGTCCAACCCCTCTCGATAGGACCGGTACCAGAGCCCAAGCTGTGCGTGGAGGAGAGTCCGACTATATCGAGTCGGAACTTCTCGACCTCACACACCAACTCGGGCTCCTTCCCTGCCAGAGAGGTGACATTCCTAGAGTCAGCTTCTGAAGCCGGGGATCGGATCGCCAAGGTCCCCGCCTTCGGCTACCGCCCGGCTCGCATTGCGCCCGACCCCTATGGCCCCTCCTACAGGTGGTGAGCCCATGGGAAGCCTTGTGCAATCAGATTTTTATTTTATTTAAATTTTATTTACCAGGTAAATGACCAGTTAAAACTAGGCTTTACACGGTCAGGATTTTTGGGGCCGACCACCAAGTTTAAAAAAACGATAACCGATCACAAGATGAAGGAATGTGTATTTAAATGCCCTGTTCATTTACTGTATATACTTGTGTATTCAAAACATTATATTTCCAATAAATAATGCATCTTTGTTCATCTACTTATGCCAGTAAGGCATAGTGACAGACAGAACAAATGATAAATGGTCTTCTATTAGATGGCAAGAAGTACATACAGAAATTAATGTATCCACTGTTTGTGACATTTTTGTTTGTTGATGTTCCGTGAGATTTTTCAATTGTAAAATATGTTCCTTGGCTTCATAAAGGTTGGAAATAACTGCTCTCGTCAGATCGTGTATTCTAATCAGTCAGCGCAATCGTGAAAGAGCAAATTTGTCTTGTAGTCTGATCCGGGTATTATGTGTTGTCTGTCCTACACCACCACCATGCTTTTTTTTTTTTTATAACTATTGGCCGTCAGATATTTCCAATACTACGTCAAAAGACGCGCGACAAGGCTAAAAATAAATGAGCTTTTGGATTCAAATATACTGTGCACGATGGCGACGCGGCGTAAATGTCTTTTGCGCCATTGATCGGATCGGCGAATGACGACATTAAAGCCGACCAGCATAAAATGCTAAATATCGGGCGATACCAATCAGCAAGACAAAATCGGTGTAAAGTCTACAAATGAATACTTGAAATTGTTTAAAATGTGGGCCCTGAATCTATAATCTATTAAAGTTTAACTTTTTGAATGGAACTATGGAACTAAACTTTTCCATGAAATACATTTTTTTGGGAAAGGGTCTGTACATGTGTGTAATGTACTTGAGGTGGCCCACCCTGACTGGCCCCTGTGGGGATTGGCCACAGGTACTTTCGGCCACGGGAGAGCGAGCGAGTTGGGCCCACAGGACAAATAATCTGAACGACGTATTTAGTATTGGGAATAACATTACACTGTCTAGGGGTAACGTGGCACCCCCCTCCCCGGCGAAACTAACCCGATTCTATTGACAATAACAGAAATATGGAATAATTCTTTCCCTGTGACCGGCCAATGGTGTGTGAAGGGTACCTCCCAAAACCTTGTATTTAGGTATTGGGATCAACGTCACCAGAAAGAACCCCTTGTCTATAATTACAATCAATTCGTTTGATGTCTCTGACAAACAACAAGACGAACGACCCCAAAGCAACGGAATAAGAGTGTTTGACACTACTACAATCTCCATATCAAAACGACTAAATGTTGAGACAGAGTTCTCGGAAACCAACAATTGGATGACAATGATGCAATCAGCCCCCCATGACCTATGAAACACTAAAGTCCTCTTTATACTCCCACGGTCGCGCGGCCGAGAACGCCCGCATTGCATCACGTGACCGACGAATTGGCGGCCCCTCTGCGTAGCTTGACGTGCACATGGCAAAAACTGTTCCTACGCGTCGAATGCCGCGTAGTTAATCTCTCGTGATTGGTTTGTTTTAGTCACATGCTGTGATGACGTTGTGAAAGACTACTACTGACCATGACTATATTGGGGCATGTTTTTGTACTTGTGTTAATGTAATGTAACCGCCCACCAAATGTTAATAAAAAGAGCTGCGCAAGGACAAGGACCTCAGAGAAGTTGGGAGAGATAAGTGCGGTGCTTGTTCTTGTAGCTGCTCTCACTTTGTAAAATTACGTAATTGACTCAAGTTGTGATTCTCGTTTCGGTCTCCTTCCTTGGTGTGAGCGTGTCGGTTAAAAATAACCCTGACAATTTGGTCCTTCGAGCAAGATGCCAGCATATCTGCAGTCCTCGGGAGCGTTGCTGATGGCGACTGAAGACTGTGCACAGCCAGACGAAATCTGAAAAAGAAGTCCACCTTCCGTGGCCGGTTGAGTCAGCTTCCTCCGGGATCGTGGATTGATGGCAGTCCGAATTCAGGCACCATCAAGGAGGACAGAGAAGGCGTCACGAACTGTGAGTGCAACCTCTCTTGTCTGTGCGCGTGTAAGAGCTCGGTTTGATTCCCATGCCAGAGGGGGGAGGAAGTCCCGGCCTCGACCAGAAAGCAGGGATTTAGTCCCGTGCTATAGGAGGGATTTTAGTCTCACACGTCCTTAAAAGTGGAGTTTAAGTTTCGCACTTAATCAAAAAAGTGGGGTAGTCCTGTGGGGGGTAGTGCCACACGTCAAAAACGTGGAGTAGTCCCGTCCAAAGAGGGTCCGTGCTACACTGGAAGGGTTGAGGTGTGAAAAGAGTCGGAGTGTGTGTTGTCTGAATGCATCGAGTCACTAAAAAAGCGCAGCAGCGGGCAGCCGGAAACCTGAGGGTGTTAACGTAAGGCTGTCGTCTGTTAAAGTAGGTGGAAAGTGACAAGTGGTTGATATTTCTTGCAGTCAAAAGGTGAATCTAAAACGGACAAGACCGACAAGGTTGTGTTCGCTCCACAGAGAGATTTTCACTTTGTTTGCTGCACTGTTGTCAATAGTTAATTAAGGGAAATTGTTGTTGCAAAAGCCAAGTTGGCAGGGAATTGGCTGGTGATGAAATATACATGAAACAAAATCATGAAAGATCAGTGGAATATTTGCCTTGATGGAAAAAGAAACATGATTTTAACGGCAAACTAACCATCACAGGCACAACAGAACTGGTGAGGAAAATTAAGAGAAGAAAGAATGAGAACCACCAGTAATTTAAAAAAAAGTTAAATTGGAAATGGACATTACTGTAGCCATAAAGTGGTTAACTGAAGCACAGAACCGAAAAAAAGGCCAAGCTGAGGCTAAACGAAGATTATTTGTGCGGAGGGAGGATAATGACACCCAACGACATTTATCCCGTGAGCTGATTGGCTGCGCATCATCGCAGCCTCAGCCAGCATCTTCCCTTGTTGTGTCTCGCCAGTCTCATCCACGCTGTTGTGTTTGCAAAAACTTTTTTTGTTGAAGCGATCATTTTTTTGATTAGTTAAGCAAGCCCTTACAATGCCGCCGAAGTGCTGTGCCCCTGCGAAAGCTTCCTCCGGGGCGCCCAAGAGGTAGATGATGATGATGACCATCAGCTAAAAAGTGAAACTTTTCGATTTGATCAAAGAGGGCAGAAGTTATGCATCTGTGGCACGGCATTATGGCGTGAATGAATCCACAGTGCGGTATATAAAGAAAGAGGAAGCAAACAGCCGCAAAACTGTTTCAATGAGGAAGCGAAACGTGCGGTAACTCCGCATAATAAGAGAATTGTGAAAATGGAAGCTGCATTGGCATTGTGGATTGCTGATTGCAGGGAAAAGACTGAGTTTGGACAAGATCTCTACGACAAAATCTTGCCCGATGACGACAGTGAAGAGGCTGAAGAAGGTGCTGATGAACCTCAACCCATTCGCCTCCTCGAGGACGAGGCTTTTCAGCCAGCAAAGGCTGGTTCGAAAAAAATAAAATAAAAATACAGCCTCAGAAGCGTATGGTCTGTATTCGCCTCTCTCAGAAGGCACTGTTGATGAATGTTAACTACTGTATAATAAATGTTAATTACTGTATAAGGTTTTATAATTAAAGATTTAAGCCAATACGTATGCTGTTATAATCTTTGTCTCTAATATGTAAAGTATAAATACTGTTTACATATTTTAAACATTCTGGTACCCACATATACATCACGAAAATTCCTAGGTGGGCAAATCCTACTTCGCGGTTTTTCACCTTTCGCGTGGGGTTCTGGTCCCCATTAGCCACGAAAAACGAGGGAACACTGCATTGCAAAATAGAATGGTGTTAGATCTGCTGACTGCAGCGCAAGGAGGAGTTTGTATCCTGGTAAATGACACTGTAAATATCTGACAACCAATAAAGTTTTTTTTTTAATTCTTTTTTTTTTTTTTTAAACATGGGACAGACAACACGTCTGAGACAGACAACATGTAATGCGTGAATCAGACGACAAGACAAATTTGGTATTTCACAATTGCACTATGTCAGACGACTGCAATAAAATCTTGTATTCCGATACCACCGCATTCCGTCTTTTACGATCACTGGGCTTATCTTGTCAATTCATACACGACCGGATACACTCGTTACCATGGCGACGACATTGCGACACATGTATTATAAAAACAAAATGAGGGAAAATGTGTGCTGGTGGTCACTGGTGCTCGGGAGATTACGTTCATTTAAGGCTTGCTTGAGGTATGTTCATGTACTTTTAATACGATACGGCTCGCAAGCTAGCAACAAAACGTTATGTAGCCTACCAAGCTAGTGCTAGCACTAACTGTTGTGCGTAAACATGCTGGCGTTCTGTTGAATCATGCTCCACAGTTTCGGTGTGTGTGTGAAGTAATTTAATTAAAATAAAGTAATTCAACTACAGTACATTAGCTCCCGTTATTTCTGTCATGTTGTAATGTTGGTTTGACCTGACTGATTAGAATACATGACCTGACGAGAGCGGTGATTTCCAACCTTTCTGGAGCGAAGGCACATATTTTACAATTGGAAAATCTCATGGCACACCAACAAACACAAATGTCACAAAAAGTAGAAACACAGGAATTAATGCATATATTTCCTGCAGACATGCAAACACCAAAGGCATGAAAAAGGTGACAGACCCCCCCCACAAAAAAAAAACATTGTAGGGGTGTCTGGTGGGGGGGATCCCCGGGCCCCCGCCCGAGAATTTTTGGGGTTCTAACATAAATTAAGCAATCTGGGGGACTTCAAGCAGAAAAACATTTATTTACACCGCTTAAAATTAAATTGCGCCTCAGTTTTCAACCTAAAACCGTTATCTCATCGAACAATCCAAGGTGCCGTTTGTCACTAACCTTCTCCGCGGTAAAGCAGCTAAATGGTAAACGCCGTTGTGGCACAACTCCTCCCTGGTCCTCCAGTCATTTAATTCCTTTTCCGCCGAACTCAAGAAGGTCTTTGATCACCCCGTTCAGGGCCGGGAAGGCACTCGCAACCTCCTTACGCTCACTCAGGGCCTTCTTCACCTCCGACTGCCCCTTCATCACCCCCCACTGCACCAGATGAGCCCATGCAACTAGGTAACACACGACTAGACCCCCAGGAACGTCAGTGTTGTGTCACCCAGCGACTATGTATCTATTGCGGTAGATCAGGCCACTTCCTTGGTCACATGCCCCCTGCGACCAAAAGACCAGGCTCACAATGACCTGAGTCGCTGTGGTGAGCCAAACCACCATTTCCCCAAGCTCTCCCTCCCGTATGACTATTTCTCCATGCATTCTTGGTCCCAGTCATAACACCCCCATAGCTGCCCTTATAGATTATGGTGCAGACGACAATTTCATTCACGAAGGATTGGCACATCAACTCCAATTCCCTCTCCAACCACTCCCGTCTCCCAAGAAAGTCAATGGCCTGGATGGGCGAGTCATCTCCCGTCACTCACCAAACACTTCCATTTCCCCTGCTTATTTCTGGAAACCACCGTGAGGACATTCCACTTTTTGTGGATGGCGCCCTCACTGGTCTCTGCCATGGCGCCTTGCACCACACCACCACCACCACCGGCCACACCAGTCGACTTCTCCCAGGTGCCTAAGGAACATCATGATCTATCCCCTGTTTTCAGTAAAGACCTGGGGCCTCATGTACAAAGACTTGCGTGGATTTCCGACTGAAACATGGCGTACGCTCAAACCCAGAAAACGTCGTACGCACAAAAATATCCAGATGTATGAATCTGTGCGTACGGATGAATCCAAGCACATTTCCTTCGTACATCCCAATCAACGTGGAATTGAGCACACGGAGTAGCCGACCCCTCCCTTTCCACGCCCACATTGAAGCAAAGCAAAGCAAATGTATTTACCGCATTTACGCGACCATACGGCGCACCGCATTAAAAGGCACAGTCTCAGTGACAGGTGCTATTTCTGTATTTAACACAAAAATAACGAGCGTGGTTAGTTGTCGACAAGCTATATGTCGACGATCAACTGTTTCGTGATGTCAACGTCACGCCCTGGGTCTTCTCGATAAGAACTACTTTTGATCTGTTGTCATTAATGTATTGTATTTTGTTTCATTCTTTCCACTTTTGCTTAGATAAACAAAACCGGAATCACGCATGCCACCAGCATGAATCCTCACTCCTATCGCTCTGCTATCCTGTTCTGCTTGTTTCCACACACACTAAACGCACAAGTCGCTCAAAACTCTTTTTGCGCTCCACAAACCACCACCACACGCCATATTATCCCCTTGTCACTGTTTGCTTCCTATGTTCAGTGTTTGCTCGTTACCCTTCTATGTACCCTGGCTTTGCAGTACTCAAATATAGCACCTCTATCACCCTCTCTAAATAACATTCGTCAACACAATACCAAAAAATCTCCCGAAAACGGTCAAAAAAACAACAACAAAGAATGCATCGTACCAAATCTATTTAAAATGAGACACACACCCATTATATGTCACAATTAACATTCGTATCTTGGAATGTCAATGGCATTCGATCACAGGCAAAAAGAATTAAGATTCTGGATTATACCACTAAACTTAAAACAGACCTCCGCCTTCAAGAAACGCACCTTACTAAATCAGAAGAAAAATGCCTCATTTACTCGAATTTCATTCAGGTTATCTCGGCCTTTTATAACTGTAGACAAAGAGGAGTCTCAATACTAGTCCATAAAAGACTACTTTTTACAATTAATAGTACAGTAGCAGATCCAGAAGGCCGATATATACTTATACAGGCTACAATATTTAACAAGCTTTATACAATTGTCAATGTATACGCTCCAAATAAAGATGATCCAGCCTTTTTTCACATGCACTTGTTAAACTTGTCAGCCACGTCTCCAATTATTATGGCAGGTGATTTTAACCTTTCGCTAAATCCCCTAATAGATCGCTCAAACCTCAAAAATAGTAATCAGCCACAATGCTTCAATATACGAGATATATATGGATGACTTCGGTCTCGTTGACATTTGGAGGCTGAAAAACCGCGCAAAAAGAGAATACACATTTTTCTCATCAATTCACCGCTCTTTCTCAAGAACAGATTACTGTCTTTCAAACAATTTGGCAGCTCAAAGAATTACTCCCAAAATACATCCAATCATCATCAGCGATCATGCACCAATTTCTCTCAATCTAAAAGTTTAATCAAATTTGGGACCTCCACCAACAAGGCGCTTCAACACGTCCCTATTGAAGGACCAATATTTGGATTCTTTCGTGAGGAAGGTATGGGATGAGTTTCTGAAATTCAATGACTCCCCAACCATATATCCCCCATCTCTGTTGTGGGAAACCGGGAAAGCTGTTTTGAGAGGTCGAATCATATCGTATTCTTCGTACAAAGAAAAAACGAACAAAAATTTTAAAATGGAATTGAGGAAAAACGTAATCACCTCACAGAAGAATATGCAATTAATCCCATAGATACGCTAAGAACCCAACTTCAAAAGGCAAAACATCAGTTAGATGTTATCTTATCAAAAAGAACAGATTTTCTACAACAACAGTTAAAATACACCAACTTTGAGTACAATAATAGATGGGGGAAATTCCTTGCGAACCAACTTCAGCGCAATAAAGAAAAATCATTAATTTCACCCATTCAAGATTCAAACGGCAACTGTACACAGTCACCGTTAGAAATAAATGAATTTTTTTACAATTTTTATAGCAGCTTATATGCATCTTCGAACAACCCAGATCAAAAAGAAATTGAAACTTTAATTAAGGATCTAAACATCCCTCAGTTAAATACACAAATTAAAGACAGCCTTGATGTTCCTTTAACCATCACATAATTACATAACGCATTCAAAAATATGCAACCGGGACGTCAATGAGATAAAGGTAGAATTAGTAGCCATATGAACACAGCTTCAATTAAGTTATCACTGAAGCCAGGTAAAGACCCCACTCTCCCGGTGAATTGTTGGCCCTCATCACTGATTCATGTAGATATCAAGATTATCTCGAAAGCCCTCGCAGCGAGACTTGAAAAGGTACTTCCGTCGATGATCCACTATGACCAGACTGGCTTCATCATGTCACTTGACGCAGAGAACGCTTTCAATAAAGTTAACTAGGCTTTCCTGTTTGCAATACTTCAAATCTGGCTTTGGAGATACATTTATACATTGGCTAGCAACATTATACAATTTGCCGAAAGCGACCGTCACCACAAATAGGATCACTTCACAAAGGGGAACCAGACAAGGATGTCCACTCTCACCAATGCTATTTGCAATATTCATCGAACCTCTTGCTGCCGCTATACGTCAGAATGCTAATATTAAAAGGTATCCGCTCACTCGTGACAGAACACAAAATCAATCTATATGCTGATGATATTCTTCTTTACTTACAGGAACCCAAGTATTCTCTTCGGGCAGTTTTCAATCTCATTAAAACATTTTTATTAACTGGACAAAATCAACAATACTCCCAATAACAGCAAACTCATGGACTTCTGCAAATCAAATCCCAGAGTACCCTATTCCTATGGGAAACATTAAGTATTTAGGTATCAATATTTTGTCAAAACTCACAGAGCTAACCAATCTAAATTACACACCACTTCCAGAGTCTTAAATCAGCTGAGATTTTTCATCTCATCTGATTTAAGACGCTGGAATAACTTGCCTATATCATTACTGGGAAGAATAGCTCGCTAAAAATTAAAACCTTACCTCAAATAAATTATTTATTTTCAATGATTCCGTTTAAGCCCACATTTAAATGGTTTCAAACCTCGGATTCTGCTGTAATCATTTTTTATTCCAAAAATAAGAAAAATAGAATCTCCTCAGAAAAGTAAACGGGAGGGAGGCCTAAATGCTCCCAACTTGAAACACTATTATTTAGCTAACCAGTTACAATACCTCATCAAATGGTTGCACCACAGTGAGGAGTGTGATCCTTGGCTAGAATTGGAACAAACAGACTGCAACAACATCAACCTACCAAAACTCCCGTTTATTTCTACTAGTTCTTAAAAGCCATAAATGTTTCAAGAATCCAATAATCGCATCCACCTTAACGGCTCGGTGGCAAAGTTTAGAATCGACAGGATCTCAATTAGCTCCCGGTATGATCTTCCCTATCTGGCATGATCCGGATTTCGAAATTAATATTATACCCCTTCATTTCAGTACATGGGAACAACGTGGAATGAACCACCGACAGCAACTATTGAAAAATAATGTTGTTAGGGCACGTGATGAACTGTTCCAAGAATTCCAAATAACAGCTGGAGAGTCTTTCTTCAATACAATAAATTAAAAGCAGCAATAAAAATAAAAAATAAAAAATACTAACACTCCAGAGCACCCTCGAACTGCCGGAGTTTGTCAAGCAAATAATGAAGCTTCTCCCGCAAAGTCAAAGAAATCTCTCCAAAGTTTATAAATTAATTTCATGTACGAGATCACTGCACTTACCAAACACCAAATGGAAAAAAGACCTCTCCATGTCTGCTGAACGTAGCGACTGGGTACAGATTTGTAACAATACGTTTAGAATGGGCGGCACGGTGCGCGAGTGGTTAGCGCGTCTGCCTCCCAGTTCTGAGGATCGGGGTTCAATCCCCGGCCCCGCCTGTGTGGTGTTTACATGTCCTTCGCGTGCCTGCGTGGGTTTTCTCCGGGCACTCCCGATTTCCTCCCACATCCCCAAAACATGCATGTTAGGTTAATTGAAGACTCTAAAATTGCCCGTAGGTGTGAATGTGAGTGTTTGTTTCTATGTGCCCTGCAATTGGCTGACAACCAGTTCAGGGTGTACCACGCCTCCTGCCCGATGATAGCTGGGATAGGCTCCGGCACGCCCGCGACCCTCGTGAGGAGAAGCGGCTCAGAAAATGGATGGATGGATGTTTAGAATGACGAAAAACACAAATCGACAGCTTATACAATATAAAGTGCGCCATAGAACACACTTTACTCAGTACACTGTGCATTAAATTGGCTTCTCTCCATCTAATATATGCGTGCAATGCACCAAAAATACAGCAGACGCCTGTTTTCATGCTATATGGGAATGTACACCAAGTTAATGCTTTTGGTCTTCGGGTATACAAAAACTCTCGCATATTTTAAACTGCAGGATTCCACTTTCTCACCAAGATTGTACACATGTAGAGCCAAACACCACCAGCATCCTCTGTGCCATCTTCCGGATTTTTGGAAATTTGTTTGCGCTTCATGAAACATTAAACTCCGCCAGTTTGAGAGTTGAACTTCTCTTTTAAGACAGTATCACATTGGAGATCAATCGGTTCCATCTGCAGCTCCCCTGGCACTGTTTCAGGGTCTTGTGTGACTGAATCTTGGATGGCAGTTTGTCAGATAAAGGTGTTTTGCTGAGCCTGCAAGCTTTATTTTAACCACTGAGCCGTAGCCATCAGTTCCTGTGTTGACTGGCTCTTAGCATATTCAGCATGCTTGGTAGAAAAGTGACGGCTGATGTTACATTCCTCTAAAACCGCAATGGTTTCTTAACAAATTAGACATACAGCCTTTGACGGGACTTCAGTGAAAAATTATTGAGTAAGCCATTCTATTTTAAACACCCAGCACACGCTGTCGACTTTTCTTTGGCCCACTCATGATTGAAGAAGGGTCCAGAGGGCAGTCGCAGAGTAAAAACAGAACAGGTAAATTCAAGTCTATGTATCACTGTACCTACTGCGCTACCTAGTGGAACCACTGGACATTGCAGAACAACCTGGCGGACCCACTCGGCATTGCAGCACAACCTGGCGGAACCACTCGGCATTGCAGAACAACCTGGCGGAACCACTCGGCATTGCAGCACAACCTGGCGGAACCACTCGGCATTGCAGAACAACCTGGCGGAACCACTCGGCATTGCAGAACAACCTGGCGGAACCACTCGGCATTGCAGCACAACCTGGCGGAACCACTCGGCATTGCAGCACAACCTGGCGGAACCACTCGGCATTGCAGCACAACCTGGCGGAACCACTCGGCATTACAGCACAACCTGGCGGAACCACTCGGCATTACAGCACAACCTAGCGGAACCACTCGGGATTACAGGACAAGGTCAAATGAATGTAGTCATGATTTTGATATGATTTGGGCGATTCTGTACCAATCTTTGGCGGGTCAGATGTGGCCCACGGGCCAAAGTTTGCCCACCCCTGGCTTAGCGGTTTCCTGACCCAGTGCCAACCCCGCTGCAGTGGTATGTAGGGCAGCACAATTAAATTAATTTGAATTGCGGGCACTGCTGAATATGAAAAGCGCCTCATTTGCATGTGCCCACAACCAAGTCAGCCAGCCATACATGCGCCCCCTCACGTATGGTTTAGGCTTCATTAAACGCCGTAGCCCATGGCGAACTTCAAAGTAAAAGTCTAAAATGGCATTCAACGTACTAATACATAAAGCTTTGATTTTGAAGTTGGCTCTCAGCACATTGGCGGAGAAGCGGCGTGTCACGATAAGACACTTATTAACAATCGTTGTATCAGCTTCCTTGACTTGAACTTTTTGTCTCGCCTGACTGCAATGAAAAACCGCTGAATAAATGGAGAGGGAAATCACAACTGTTGAGTTCTTTTCAGTTTTTGACCATGCACGACGAACCAACGGTCAAGCAGAACAACGGAGATTTACCCGTCCTTGACGATTCATTGTATTGACGGGGCTTTTTCAAATGAAAGGTCGGTGCTTCCCGCCTAATGTTATTGCGTTTTATGCATTAACTACATTTGCTTCCATTAAGTTGAAATTCGTGATTGCACTTTGCAATAGAATATTTATTCTGTTAGCCCCTGGTATTGCAGAATTTTTGGGCTCATTTATTTTTTATTCTTATCTATCACTGATTCTTCAAGATTCATTTTGCACTGAAAACTTAAATATTTGTTGAAAAGCAGTGCAATAAAAATAACGATGTTTCCCCTAAGATGAGGACCAATCGTGATTAATAACCATGATTACAATATTGATCAAAATAATTGTGATTGTTCAGCCATAACTGTGCAGCCCGAGTGGTATTTTTTTTCTTATTTTATGGTCAGCACGGGTAGAGTTCAAGTTGTGTCAATGATTAACTTGTACATAATTCAGAGCTGGTGGGTGAAATAGTCAAATTCATTCTTCATTTTCTTTCTTCGGACTTAATCCACTGTATAGCAGTGAATGTATGAGGTTGATTAAAAATATGCTTGTTTGATGACTACATTATCAATCAATGACTTGTTCCTCATCAAAGACAATCTGATTGTTTTCGGGTCCTGATATTGCGCTTTATTTCTGACAGCAAAGCAAGCAGGTAGTGTAATCAATGTTATAAAAAAAAAAAATAATAATAAAAAAAAAAAAAAAACGCTATTTGACTTGTTGGACTGCGTTCGCTTACTAGAAAAAAAATAAATTAACAAAACACAATAAAATAAGGACATTATCCGAATATCCACTTGTGATCAGCATTTCTTTCGATCCGAGTAAAAGTCAGCATATTGGAGAATAGTTTAAGTCAAACTCATTTACGACGACGTGTTAAACGAAACCGAAAGACCCGGCTGTAAATGCTAACCGGCTAACCAACTCTTGCCGCTCGCCTTTACAATGAAGTCGAGGTCTTCCACACGTCGCATGGAAGACCTCGACGAAACTCGTTGAAGCCGACATTGGCCGAAGACGAGCTAGTTGCAACGCAGCTCATATCCGAGGACGGCAAGTTAGCCGATTAGCAAAGGCGACGCATTGTCCCTTTGGAAATTCACCGTCGTACGTGAGCGTCCTCGAAGACCAACGCCTTGTTCGCGCACACAAAACGACTCTCAATACGTTTTCCTGCGGGGTGGGGGGTCATTCCCTGTCTTAATGCAGCTCTTTATACTGCTCATCGATGCTGGCCTAATTTGCCGGGTTCTTCGCTTCCCAAAACCAGATCGGCGAGGTAGTGACCTCGTTCATAAAAATGGACAGTTTAACAGCGTTGTTGTCACATACAAGGTGGACCGGTCTCCGCGCGGGTGAAAGAATCGTGTGTTTTATAACCACCAAACCACCTGAACGCAATGCAGGTGATGAGACGACAACGAAATTGGATGATTTACCTTGGCCAGCCTCCTGCTCGCCGCCATCTTGAAACGTCTGTATGACTTCCCAGAATTCACAGCGCAGAGAATATGGGTCTCGAGGGAGGGGGAGGGGAAGATAGGGGCTTGACGATCACGCCTGCGAACGTCACAGCTCCGACGTGTCAATGAACAGGACACACACAGTCAATGCATGTGATACAAACATTACCAAAGTACAACAGTCCGGCGTCAGTTTTTGGACCAAAAAAAGAAAGATTGTGACTGCATCATTCACGCCAAACATGACACAAAAAAAACAAGAGACTTTTACAAACGTGACATGCACATTTTTGAAAGTACATTGATTGTTGGTCAGGCAACAATGTATTTCAACAAGTACAGATACAATGGCTCAGTATAGCGCGACAGCATTAAATGTCAATGTGGAGTCACATCAGGAGCAAAAAAAAATGGCTGACAACTGCCGAAAACAGTGATTCTCAAAGTGTGGTACTCAATGTTGGGAATATTCACATGTAACGATAATATGTCATTGAATTACAGAATTGTAATATTTTATATGACTGGGAGAACATGCGTAATTCAATTACAGTTGTTTTGGGAAATTTCCATAATTACAACTTTAGTTGCATTTGAAACGGCCCCTCCTTGAGCCGTCACCTTATCGTGGTGGAGGGGTTTGTGTGTCCCAATGATCCTAGGAGCTAAGCTGTCTGGGGCTTTATGCCCTTGGCAGGGTCACCCATGGCAAACAGGTCCTCGGTGGGGGACCAGACAAAGCACGGCTCCAAAACCCCCTATGACGAGTACAATAAATGGATTCAGGTTTCCCTTGCCCGGACGCGGGTCACCGAGGCACACCTCTGGAGCCAGGCCCGGAGGTGGGGCTCGAAGGCGAGCGCCTGGTGGCCGGGCCTGCACCCATGGGGCCCGGCCGGGCACAGCCCGAAAGGGTAACGTGGGTCCCCCTTCCCATTGGCTCACCACCTGTGGGAGGGGCCATAGGGGTCGGGTGAAGTGCGAGCTGGGCGGTGGCCGAAGGCGGGGAGCTTGGCGATCCGACCCCCGGCTACAGAAGTTGGCTCTAGGGATGTGGAATGTCACCTTTCTGGCAGGGAAGGAGCCCGAGCTGGTGTGTGAGGTCGAGAAGTTCAGACTAGATATAGTCGGACTCGCCTCCACGCACAGCTTAGGCTCTGGTACCGGTCCTCTCGAGAGGGGTTGGACTCCCTTCCACTCTGGAGTTGCCCACGGTGAGAGGCGCCGAGCAGGTGTGGGTATACTTATTGCTCCCCGGCTCAGCGCCTGTACGTCGGGGTTCACCCCGGTGGACGAGAGGGTAGCCTCCCTCCGCCTTCGGGTGGGGGGACGGGTCCTGACTGTTGGTTGTGTCTATGCACCAAACAGCAGTTCAGAGTACCCACCCTTTTTGGAGTCCTTGGAGGGGGTGCTGGAGAGCGCTCCCGCTGGGGACTCCATCGTTCTGCTGGGGGACTTCAATACTCACGTGCTAATGTTATCTTTCATTTAACTTTTTAACATTTATTATCCTTGACAGGATAATAGTTGGGAAGATGATTGGAAGTATAGTCGGTTACAAAAATGTAATAATAGTGTAACTTTCAATGACTTCCTCTAAGTAACATAACTGGTTAGCACATCTGCCTCACAGTTCTGAGGACCCGCGTTCAAATCCAGCCCCGCTTATGTGGCGTTTGCATTTTCTCTGGGTGCTCCGGTTTCCTCCCGATTTCCAAAAACATGCATGGTAGGTTAATCGAAGACTCTCTCTTTTCTATAGTTGTGAATATGAATGGTCGTTGATTTATATGTGACCTGCGATTGGCTGCTGATAAGTTCAGAGTGTACCCCGCCCGCCTCTCACCCGGTCAGCTGGGTTAGGCTCCAGCACACCCACGAATTGAACTCTTCTGCATAAGTGCTTCAATAAACATTTTTCAGTGCTTGCTTGAACCAAAACAACAAAATAGTATTTTCAAAAAGAGTCTTTTCATCACACTTGTTCTTGTTTTTGCCTCCCTATGAGGGATGAGGTGGACTACTCAAACTGTCCACATGAGTGTTGGGATTATTCTGTCCCACGGTCCACCCAGTTCCTGAATCTATGAACAAACAAAGTCTTTCAGTTACTTGGGAGCCGTCCTGATTCTGGTGGGAAAACGAACTGCATTCGGCTGACTGCTGTCGCATTGAACTTCAGGTGTGACAGGTGTACACACCGCCTCCGGAACAGGGTCTACCGTTGTCTCCGGCAGGTTCCTAGTCCCCCTAGTAAAGCCCTGGGGGTGTTCCGCTTTGATGCGATCCAAAACTTGTTGCTGCTGTGGCCTCCAAACCCGCATATTAGACTTTCTAAGTAAATCTCTGAGGGGACGTGTTTACCCTGCCAGGTGAGGCAGGAACTTTCCAAGGTGGTTCCTCATCCTGAGAAAACGTCTCACCTCACTAATGCTGCTTGGCTCCTTCATAGGACAGACGGCGCTTACCTTATCAGGGTCCGCGCTGACCCCTGATGAGTCGATAACTTGTCCCAGGAACTGGAGGTGTCACACTTGTCATTCAGCGTGTCGCCTGCCTCGTAGACATGACAGCATCCTCAGCAGTCTCTCGTCATGCTCACTCTGTGTGCGTCCCCAGATAAGCACACCGTCCATCTGACAGAGAATCCTTTCCAGGCCCTCCAAAATGCGTGACATGCGTTTTTGGAAGTGTTCGGGTGCAGACGAAATTCCAAAGCACAGACGGTTATAACAGAAAGGCCCGAATGAATTGATTAACGTAGTCAGCAAAGAAGACTCCTTGGACAGTGGAATTTGCCAAAATCCAGCATTGGAGTCTAACTGTGAAAACACTTTGGCTCCAGCAAGTTGTCCTAAGGTGTGTTCAACTGAGGGGAGCGGGTGTTTTTCTCTCATCGCTGATTTATTCAGCTCAGTGAGGTCAGTGCAGATTCTCACCTTGCTCTTGCTGGTGCGTTTGGGCGCCACCACCATGGGTGCACACCACTTGGTCGGCTCTTCTACCTTCGAGATGACACCTTGCTGCGCCATACGATTCAACTCTTCTTTAACCTTTGGTCGAAGTGGGAGGGAGATGCGCCTGGGCGTCAAGAGAGAAAAAGGCTGCGCTCCAGGCTTCAGTACAATGCTCTACTCACTCTCCATTATTCTCAGTCCACTGATGAGCTTTGGCAACTCCATCTTTACAGTCTCTGTGGAGTCCAGGCTGATGTTCTCCACTCTGGCAATCAGCTGCAGTGCCACAGCACTTGTGCCACCCAGCAGTGCTGTGCTCAGCCCTTTCACCATATAATTCTCCTCGTTGGTGCAATTATTGTTCTTACTGAGTGTGGCTGTGAACAATCCTTTTACAACCCCAATTCCAATGAAGTTGTGACATTGTGTTAAACATAAATAAAAACAGAATACAACAATTTGCAAATCATGCTCAACCTATATTTAATTGAATACACTACAAAACAAGACATTTAATGTTCAAACTGATCAACTTGATTGTTTTGAGCAAATCATCATTAACTTAGAACTTTATGGCTGCAATATGTTCCCAAAAAGCTGGGACAGGGTCACGTTTATCACTGTGTTACATCACCTTTTCTTTTCACAACATTCAAGAAATGTTTTGGAACTGAGGACACTAATTGTTGACGCTTTGTAGGTGGAATTATTTCCCATTCTTACTTGATGTACAGCTTCAGCTGTTCAACAGTCTGGGGTCTCTCTCTCTAATGCGGCACACATTTTCAATGGGAGACAGGCCTGGACTGCAGGCAGGCCAGTCGAGTACCCGCACTCTTATACGACGAAGCCACGCTGTTGTAACACGTGCAGAATGTGGTTTGGCATTGTCTTGCTGAAATAAGTCCATGAAAAAGACGTTGTTTGGATGGCAGCATATGTTTCTCAAAAACCTGTACGTACCTTTGAGCATTAATGGTGCCTTCAGAGATGTGTAAGTTGCCCCTGCCATTGGCACGAACACAGCCCCATACCATCACAGATGCTGGCTTTTGAACTTTGTGTCCATACCACTCCGGATGGTTCTTTTGCTCTTTGGCACAGAGGACAATTTCCCAAAACAATTTGAAATGCGGACTCGTCGGACCACGGAAGACTTTTCCACTTTGCATCAGTCCATCTTTGATGAGCTCTGGCCCAGAGAAGCCGGCGGCGTTTCTGGGTGTTGTTGATAAATGGCTTTTGCTTTGCATCGTAGGGTTTCAAGTTGCACTTACGGTTGTAGCGCCAAACTGTATTTACTGACATTGGCTTTCTGAAGTGTTCCTGAGCCCATGAGGTGATATCCTTTACACATTGATGTCGGTTTTTGATGCAGTGCCGCCTGACGGATCGAAGGTCACGGGCATTCAATGTTGGTTTTCGGCCTTGCCGCTTCCATGCAGTGATTTCTCCAGATTCTCTGAACCTTTTGATGATATTATGGACCGGAGATGATGAAATCCCTAAATTCCTTGCAATTGTACGTTGAGGAGCATTGTCCTTAAACTGTTGGACTATTTTCTCACGCACTTGTTGACAAAGAGGTGAACCTCGCCCCATCTTTGCTTGTGAATGACTGAGCAATTCAGGGAAGCAATCATGGCACCCACCTGTTCCCAATGAGCCTGTTCACCTGTGCGATGTTCCAAACAGGTGTTTGATTTGCATTCCTCAACTTTCTCAGTCTTTTTTGCCACCTGTCCCATCTTTTTTGGAACGCGTTGCAGCCATAAATTGCTAAGTTCATGATTATTTGCTAAAAACAATCAAGTTGATCAGTTTGAACATGAAAGATCTTGTCTTTGTAGTGTATTCAATTAAATATAGGTTGAACATGATTTGCATATCATTGGATTCTGTTTTTATTTATGTTTAACACAATGTCCCAACTTCGTTGGAATTGGGGTAGTACCTTGAGACGTGCGTCTCCTGACCCACGCAGGATTTTCCTCGGTCTTACCAGCCTTCAGAATCGGGCTAGGATGCAAAGTGATGTCACAGCAGGAACATCTTCTCCAGTGTCAATTTGAAACAATGCGTTGTGATTGTCCACGTTTATGTCAGCCATCCATGGATTATCTTTTGCATCAGCTGACAATGAGCCCAGCAATGCAACCTCCCCATCATAACCATCAGGCTTGGTAGCAGGATTCACGTCATATATTTTTTTTTTTTGTTCTGCAAACTCTTGCATCATGTCCTTTTTCTCCCCTGCAGTGATTACACATTGCTTCTCTTGCCGGGCATCGTTGTAGACTTTGCGCTTCTGTATCGCCACATCTTTTGCACTCTCTCCGTCTGCCCTCCGGAGCTTGTTTTACTGTCCGTCTGTATTGCAGCTTAGTTTGTTTCGGTCGAATGTGGCCGAGTTGACGCGCGTGCACGCTATCAAGCTGTGTGTTGGCCACGTCTGCTGTAAAGTTAGTCGTCAACCTTTCTTCTTCTTGACCCGCACACTCGGTCAAGCTCTGTTAATCGCTTTCTCTCGTGTAGAATTCAGCGTCCATTTGCAACTGTTCTGATAAGCGTTTATCTCTCGAGCCAACGACAAATATGTCTCTCACCATTTCGTCATGCGAGCTCCATATCCACAGTACTCCGCGAGGCATCAGCGGACTTGCTGCCGCCGCCGATTAAACGTAACCCTCTCGAAAATGACATTCCTGCGGGCCACGAAGTGAGCATCAAACCTCCTGCGATTGGCTGGCGACCAGTTCGGGGTGTACCCCGCCTCTCGCCCGAAGATCGCTGGGATAGGATCCAGCACGCCTGCAACCCTAGTGAGGATAAGCGGACCGGTAGATGAATGAATGAATGAATAACAGGATTAATAAGTAGACTTTACAAAGCAAATCTATCAAAACTATGATAAGACAGCGACATCCAAATAACCAACATAGCACTTTGTGTTCCGCTCTTATTTTGGAACTCAAAATCGCACCACTTTAAAAAAACGAACGTCCTTCGACAAGAAATGACTTTGTGGCCGTTTCTGCAGTTTCACTGCAGACAGCTGATCACAGCACAAAGCGAAAGAGTTGGGGAAGCATGCACAGATTTGATTAGGGGGGATAAATACAAGTCAATCGAGCCTTTATGTTCCATTTGGTCAGCAGTGGTTTTCGCCTTGAAACTCTACCATGGATGCAATTTTTGTGCAGTCTCTTTCTTATTGTTGAGCCATGAACACGATGTTAACTGAGGCGAGGGAGGCTCGCTGTTCTTTAGATGTTGTCCCGGATTCCTTTGTGACCTCCTGGATGAGTCGTCCCTGTGCTCCTGGGGTAATTTCTGTAGGCAGGCTACTGCTGGGAAAGTTAACCACTGTTCCATGTTTTCTCCATTTGTGGATGATGGCTCTCACCGTGGTTCGCTGGAGTCCTAAAGCTTTAGAAATGGCTTTGGAACACTTTCCAGACTGATAGATGTCAATTACTTTGTCGTTTGTGCTTGAATTCCTTTGGATCGTGGCATTTCGATGCCACTTTTGGAGATATTTTGGCCGACTTGATATTGTCACAGGTTCTATTTAAGTGACTTCTTGATTGAAGGTGTCTGGAGGTCATCAGGCTTCGGTGTGGTCAGTGAAAATGAACTCAGCTTTCCAAAAAATGTGGTTAGCCACCGTTTATTTAACAAGGGGGCAAGTAGTTTTGAATAGCTTTTTTTCCCCCTTAATCCTTGGATGCACAACCTACCAATACCTACACTCTTCCACGAGTGGGGTCAAACATGACCCCAGTTAAAATCAATGCATTTTTTGCAATAAACTAAAGACATTTCTCTCATCATATTTTGTTCAAACAAGAGAGTCATTTCATTTTTGCCATGTACATTTGTTACTTTTCATTAACATTTTAGCACTTAACAATCAATCAATCAGATGTCAAAACATCTTGTGTGTGTCTCGATGTCTGGAGGACGAACAGAGAACATTCAACAGGTCCGGAGGACCATAACGCTGGCCCACGCATATGTACACCCACAAACATCGTATCTCCTCTCACTGTGTGCAGCTGTCACAAGCTCCTGGCTGTGACCATTGCACACAGGGGTACTGCATTTCCAACAGCAATCAGTGGCTTTGCCATCTTTGTTTCTTGAACACAACCGGCACATCTTTTTTTCTGCCGGCCCTGTGTGCTTCTTTCCTGTGGCCGGATCGCACCGGTTTTTGTCACTCCGCACCTTCCCATTGCTTCAGTGAATTCCGGGTGCCGAGTCCTGAAAAATCAGAGTCAGAATCATCTTTATTTGCCAAGTATGTCCCAAAAAAAAAAAAAAAAACACACAAGGAATTTGTCTCCCGGAGTTGGAGCCGCTCCGGTACGACGACAGACGGTCAATTGACAGAGGACACTTTTGGGACATGAAGACATTGACCCAAAAAAACAAAACAGTCACTGAGCAGTAAAGGGTTGCTCGTTATCTGGTCATGCCGGTACATTTGACATCTACTCCTTCCCTTTAGCCCTTTGATTGAAGGGCCAAGATGAAGGGGTAAAAGGCCCTAGGAATTGGGACGATTCATTGTCACCCCTCACCCCCTGCTGGCTATGTCGTAGGAACAATGCTGATCAGGTAAGCACGTCACAATTTGCAGTGCGGAGGTAAAACGTACTGGAAGCATGTCATTATCAAAGGGACACACTTAATAGTTCTTGAAATTTTGGAAAATGTCCATATTGTGATATGGTCGTCGTGGAATCACACAATTTTTTTGATTTGAAAAATGTAAAATATGTACATACGAAATGTATCGATCGTCCTGTAAACACTTGAAATAGAAGTAACAACGTTAAGAACATAAACAACACATTTAAATACAGTATGTACCAAAAAAAACTGGAAAAACTTTTTTTATTTTTTTTGCTTCAGTCCCATGCCGTTTTTTTCTTCATATTCCTCTCCAAGAAACTTCAGAATTGCATTTTGTGTCCGTTGTCATTCCGGCACTCGGCTTGTCGTTCTGTTTTGTGCGCTGTTGTGGAAGACCTGTTGGCTTCTCACGTCCCCTGTGGAGGAAAAGGCGTCCTCCCCCACCACACTTTTCAAGTCTTCTTCGCCTTACCCCTTTGCCCTAGGAAATGGGATACCCCTTCGTTCTGGTGCACGCGCAAAACGAAATACTTTGGATTGGGCCTTAAAACGCTGAGGTGGGTTTTTTTTTTTTTTTTTCTGCCTGTAGGCCTGAGCCGCTGGTTTCCCAGGCCAACGTCGGTTTCCTTTGAGCAGGAACAAATTCAGACTTTGAGACACTTTGAGGCTTTTGGGCTCATTCGATTCATTCAATTGGCAACGTGTCACAACAGCTGCTTTCAAACTCAGATGAGCAAAAAGCACCCCGTAATTCTTTGTCACCAGCTCGACAGAGTTGAACTATCGGGGCTTTGCATGAAACCCCGAAACCCTGCCCCTGGGTTAAGCCGGACTGTGAGCACTTCCCATAGTCATATTTGATGTTTTCTGATGGCCACGAGGTGGCGCTCTCGTCCATGAATCAATCAATCAATGCATGACACTCAAAAAGTCTGACATGCCCAACTGGTTATCTCCTATGATGCAAAACAAAGAAAAGATGGTTAGCTCAGCTCTTACATGCACTCGGCCACACTATGAAAAGGTCTGAATGAAGTAATATTTCAGTATACTACGACGCGTCCGGGAAAAAAAAAAATCGACTCCTCGGTTCACAGATGAAACCAGAGAACGAAAACAAGCATGTCGGAAGCTTGACCGCAATTCGCGTGCGACTAAACATGAGCAATCTCGTTAGGCATGGGGGGGGGGGGGGGGGGGGACAGTTTAGTGAAATACAAACAAGGTCTTGTTTCAGCTAAAACTAATTATTTTTCCAAAATAATTTGTCTGAGGCAATAAGCATCGGGAGTATTTCAAACTCTCCCGTTGCACAGCGAAACTGTTCCCGCACCAAGATCCACCATTTTGCAAGGCCATGCAGCTGAACAGGGCAGGTTAAAAAGAAGAAGAAGAAGAAGAAGAAGAGTATTACCAACACCTATGTCGGCTGAGATCGGCGCCAGCACTCCCGCGACCCCGGTGAGGGCAAGCAGTTCGGAAAACGGATGGATGGACAATTCCACGTTGAATTGATTCCACTCCGTTCCATATTTCCCATTTCCCACCATGTTTGATTTGATCCTGAATGTCTCGTGAGGATCGTTTCTTCCCTCCGACATCTCCCTTCTTTGTTTTATTCCTCCCACTAAGGGTTTATACAGTCACATTCTCTTCTTGAACTTCCTTTCTTCCCATTGATTTGGACAAATCTTCCATTTTATTGAGAAATATTGCTTAGGCTTCGGCCCTTCCTATACATTTATTGACATCTAGGTTTTCTTCTTTCCAATAGTTCACAAATACGGTCTTGTCTTCCCTCAACATACCGCATGCTGTGCACTAACTCCACAATGTTTTGTTTGTTTAGCTTTTCTTTCATCTTATTTCTGGGTTTGGCATCAACTATGATATGAAGACTCTCTTCCCTGGATGATTACCGTCATGACCCTTTATTTTAACAAAATGCATGAATGATATCTGAAATCTTGTCAATGTCAAAAGGTATTTCTCCTATTTCTACTTGTACCGCTGATATCGGTGTCATTTTTATAGCCATCCATCCATTTTCTTTCGCTTATCCGAGGTCGGGTCGCGGGGGCAGTAGCTTTAGCAGGGACGCCCAGAAGCTTACACTTCCCTCTGCCCGGCCACTTCATCCAGCTCTTCCGGACCCCCTCTACACCTCGGCTGCACCTTGAAATTCTGTCCATACAAGTTATGAACAGAATCTGTGACAAAGGGCAGCCTTGGCGGAGTCCAACCCTGACCGGAAACGAGTTCGACTTACTGCTGGCGACGCGTACCAAACTCTTGACACTTGGTCGTACAAGGATCGAACAGCCAGTATCAGTGGGTTCGGTACCCCATACTCCTGAAGCATCCCCTCCGGGACTCCCCGAGGGACATGGTCGAACACCTTCTCAAAGTCCACAAAACAAATGTAGACTGGTTGGGCGCTACAGACATCACCCCGTCCACTTTCAACCGCTTCGTTGACAGCAGGAGTGGAGCAAAGACCGCCGTGCCTGGAAGAGCTGGTGTGCGCACTACCGGAGACAAACCCCTTGTGTGTTTTTTTGGACATACTTGGCAAATAAAGATGATTCTGATGCTGATGTCCTGTGCTATTGAAGCCATGCATGTGTGAAAGTCACGGAAGAAGAAAGACGACTTTGCGGCCCTCGACGGAGCGGGCCAGCTCTGGAGAGAAGTCACGATGAAGCTCAGCGTGCTGGCTGAAAACGCAGTCCACTGGGGTGTAGTACACAAATTGCTTTTCGAAGGGCACAATTTTTGTATTTATCAGGGGGGCGAGTGGGCTCAAAATGGTCGAGAGCAAATCCAGTATCAAAGGAGTGACCCCCGGCGGGCTTGGTATCGCAGGTGCATTCCCCCCTTTTGTAAGATCGTCAACCTGTTGCGGTTGTATTCGATGGGTCGGAGCGCGGCCCAGGTGCAAGTCTGTGAGGCTGCAGTCTAGTGAGTCTTTAGCGAATGACGCTGCGTGTTTGGTTAGCACTTCCCGCACACGCTGTCGTTTGTCCTCGGAATTTAGTGCGTCAGCATCCGCTTGGACCTGCTGCCCGTGAGTTTCAATGTCGGGATAAGGGAGTTGGCGACAATCACACGGTCTCACCGTCCTTCGCGATGGGTTTGAGGAGTGGGTGAAGTCGCGGGAGACGCGCTTTCGCGTGCAGCTGTGATTGTACTGAGCGCATGGATCACCAGGTGTTGGTCTGTAGAGAGGTCCACTCTGATGATGTCATCACTCTCAGTAGGTCCCACTGGAACGAGAGCAATGTGTCGCGCAGGAACAGTGAGTTGGACTCCACCAGAGCTAGGCAATGGGAAGAGGTCTAGTGGAAGGTGACCAATCACGGGGACCATGAGATCGAAGTCGTGGAAGTCGGAGCACATCAAGAGGCCAAGCCTAGTGGATTTGGCGATGTGAATGTAGTTCCGTGTATAGTTGTGAATCAGCAGCACGGTTGTTCGGGATGTGTCTAGGAGGCGTGTGGCATGCAGCGACAAACCCAGGTCATTAAACTCCGGCGGAGGTAGAAAGAACGCATGCGGACCGGTTACGGCTTGGTTAGCGCACGCGACCAGTCGAATAGGGAAATTGATAGTTGACGCTTTTACTATAAATTCGTCTTCGCTCAAAACTTCGCAAGCGTCGGGGATGGTTTGACTTAAGGTTTAACGGTTGGACAACGCGGCAGGCGGAGCCACCATTAGCGTGCGACCACAAAACATTGTTAATAGTGTCAACTTGAACAGCCAGTCGGACAAGTACATCTGTACATAAGTTTTATGCGGCAAATTGGGGACAACTAGGAAGCGGTGAGGTAACAAGCGACGGTTCCATTGCAGCTTTAGGGCGCATACGCCCACTGCAGTGACGGCAGACGGTGGCACGGTATTAACGGGAAAGCGAAATGTTTTCAGCGTTAACTGAAGGTCAGGATGCTTAAGTCGTAGGTTGTCAAACAGTGCCTGAGCGATTGCCGATTTGTCAGCCCACAAGGCCATGATGACGTCATTTGTTGGGCAGTCATGCGAATTAATTCCACCAGCAACATCGGGGCCGTAGCGCTCTTCGTGCGGTGGTTGGACAAGATGGCAGAGAAACGTGTCAAGTTCTCGAAGCCGGTTCAGCGGTGGCGAGGTGGCTACAGGGGACTCGCCGATGTCGTCAATGGGGGTGTCGTTACTTGAAGGAGCGTGGCCTGACAGGTCGCTATTGTCCGAGTGGTCCCACCCCAGGCCCGGGCCTGAGGAAAGTTCCCGAGTTGATGGTGGTAATGCCTGTTCCACCTGGGCCCAGAGCTGAAAATTTTTGAAATCGATTAGTGGCTCGAACCGGAAGAGGTCTTGGCCGATGAGCAGGGGGACGTTTTCAATAGTTACGGTGCTCGGTACGGATAGTTAGTGCGCAGCGTTGCCGTGGAAGGTCGCGGCCACTGGCTTGTAGCAATGTCAGAAGTTGATTGAACACAGCATGGGACATAACAGTGATGTCTGCTGCGGGGTCAATCAGAGCTTCTTGGACAAGTTCATGCTCCAGCGTAACGGGTAAATTAAACATTCGGGACGTACCTTTAGCGGTTAGTTCACCCAAACGCTGTCGGAATGGCAGAACGTTATTTAGTAGCGTGATGTCACGTGAGTCAGGGGCTTCGCCTGGGTCTACTCAGACAATTAGGACGGCACGAGAGGGTTGTTCTGCGTTTTGGTTTGGATTGTGCTTGGTTTTGTTTCATGTTTTTCTGTGTCCCATGTTGTGCATGTCTTGTGTGCTCATTTAGTTATTGTATCCACCTGTTCTCGTCAACCCTCTACATTGTGTCAACCAATCAGCTCCCTCCAGTCCCTCATGTCTTGTCCAGGTATTCCTCGTTGTCTCGTCATTCGTTCGTATTTAGTTCCCTGGTTTCTTTTAGTGCTGGTGGGTTCATTGTCGACTGTCGTTTGTCATATGTCGATGTAAGTTGTTTCACTAAGTTATATCATTAGTAATGTCTTGTTTCCCGTTTTGGCTTTACTTAAGTGTTTCTTTGTTACTTTGATTATTGGTTTTGGGACTTTGTTTGGTTAGATTTTTCAATGTGCCTTGGTTGCCTGTTTTTGTAAACAAATATTTTTTTTTTGTAATTCCTCCACTCCCACCTGCCCTCCTTGCTTCTCTGCACATGGGTACTGAAAGTTTTGACTTGCCTTCCAACACTATGAAAGCCCGAACGTGACAGAATGAACCCACCCCAAAAGGACCCAGCAGGAAGCACACGCCGTCGTCCTGCTCCCCGGCAGCTGCGGCGGATCCCGTTCCTGCTCCAGGATCCCGTTCCTGCTCCAGCTGCCCGACCCTGCTCCGGCGGTGCTCGTTTGGCAGCCGCCACCCGACCCTGCTCCGGGGGCGCTTGCCCAGGGGCTGCCACCCGACACTGCTCTGGCAGTGCTCATCCAGCGGCCACCACTCAACCCTCTTGCCTGGCCCCTGCATTGCTGATTGGTCTGGCATCTTGGCAGTCCACCTAAATGGCCCTGTGGAAACCCTTGTGCTTGGCGTCCGGGCCGACCTCCTGAATGCCCAGCCAAGCACCGCACTTATGAGCAGAACCTAAATCCGCCCCCAGGCACCCTTCTACACACCATGTTTTAGAGAACTCTTTTGTTGTGACTTTGGGGGAATGTCTGGGATCTGTCCTTTGTGGGGTGTGGGGTTACTGTCATGGTCTGTGTTTTGGTTTGGATTGTGTTTGGTTTTGTCTCATGTTTTCCTGTGTTCCATGTTGTTCATGTGTTGTGTGCTCATTTCGTTATTGTGTCCACCTGTTCTCGTCAACCCACTAGCTTGTGTGAACCAATCACCTCCACCCAGCCACTATTGTCTTGTCTAGGTTCATTGTCGACTGTCGTTTGTCGTATGTCAACGTTGTCAGTTGTTTCACAAAGTTATATTACGAGTAATGTCTTTTTTCCTGTTTTGGGTTTACATAAGTATTTCTTTGTTACTTTGATTATTGGTGTTGGGACTTTGTTTAGTTAGATTTTTCCACATGCCTTGGTTGCCTGTTTCTGTAAATAAATATTTTTTCCTAAATAAATAATACCTGCACTCCTGCCTGGCCTCCCTGCTTCCCTGTACTTGGGTCCTCCAAGTTTTGATTTGCCTTCCAACACCGTGATAGCCCGAACGTGACAGGTGCATCTGTCTGCCTTTTGTGCTGGAACAGTTTTGCGGTGCAACACGGGAGTTTGAAATATTTCCTCTGCAATTTTTTTTATTATTCTGTTTTCATTGAAAATGCAGCCAGACAGAAAATGGTTTTAGGGGACAGACAGAGGGTCAGAGTGGACAAGGCAATATGGGTGCGAACCACAGCCGAACAACAGTTAGACAGTCCAGATATTTGAGCACAAGTAACGTTACAACAGTCAAATTGTGTTCTTATTTGTGGACGGGGGAGGGGACGACGACACCCAGTCAGGACATCCAATAACTAACCAAGAGAAAAAGATGAGAAATGAGGAAGGCAGTGCTACTGATGAGTGGTGTGGTGGGATTCTTTTTAGTGTCTAAACACCTGTAAGAACCTGTGTGTTGATATATTAATACGGCTGGGGTGAAGGTAGCACAATCCACTGTTCGAAGACTTCGAGAGAAGAAACATAGAGGCCATACCACAAGATGCAAACCACTCATCAGCAAAAAGAATCGGAAGACCAGATTTCCATAGCAGTACAGAGATGAGCCAAAAACGTTTTGGAACAAAGTTTTCTGGATTCTACCAAAGTGATGGAAAGGCGAAAGTATCTTCTTACGATCAAAAACACACAAGCTCATCTGTGAAGCATAGGAGAGGAAATGTCATGGCTTGGGCTTGCATGGCTGCTTCTGGAACGGGCTCAGTAGTCTTTATTGATGATGTAATTTATGATGGTAGTTGCAGAATGAATTCTTTACAACCACCACCTTAAGTAAATAGAGCATGTGTTTTACCTCCTGAAGAGGAGACAAGGGAGAATCCACCAGAAACCAACATGAACTGAAAGAGGCTGCAGTAATCGTCTGTTCCGATACCTTTGCTCACTTGAAGTGGATGGCTGCAAAGAATAGGTGCTCAGTCCTGAGTTGTTGAACACGTCTCATGCAAATCAAAGCAAGGGAAATTTATGTCTATAATGCAGTTCATACACAAGGTAACTCGATGTGCTTTACATGATTAAAAGCATTTAAAAACCAATACAATATAATGTATCATGTAACGGTAATTCGGAGAATCTGACTGAATAATCTTGTCAATATATCGATTTGAGTTAAAATCGACGTACTGTTTTTTTTTAAATAATGTAAGATGGTACTGTAGAAAAGTGGTTTAAATGCAGCAATAGTCATGTATATGCTGTAAAACGTGTAGAAAATAATTAAAACTAACCAAAGCACCAACACTAGTTAGTGGATGAACATGGAAATGTTTAAATATTGTAATAAACTTTGAATAAGCTTTCATGTGACACGAATGCATTATTTTTTTTAATAAGTGATGCAGGCAGTCAATTCCACTTTGTTCCCATGTGCTGCGGTCAAGGGGTATTTTGTTAACCTCAAAATAGGGATTGTACCAGATTGCGGAGGAATGATATGGTGCTGACTGAGTTTGTGTGGTTTCTAGACTTTTCCACCAAGCTGATAAAGTGGCTGCATTCTTCGGATTCTTCAAACAATTGTGGCGTTTGAGACTTGTGCTGATGAATGGGAGGTCTGCAAGTTTGGTGCTATTGCAGTTTATCTGTTCTAGTTCCAGCCAAGATTGCTGGACCAATCAGACGACAGCGATTCCATACTTCCTCTTTTAAACATTGTATAAGTTGGGGGCAAGAACAGATAGCTTTGTTCAGTCTGCGCTGTCTCTGCTGAGGCTAGGATAAGCGTGGCTGCTGACTCAGAGCTCTGTAAAATGTATAGACTCCTCTGTCAGGAATAAATTGGTTGACTTAAGACTTTGTTATAATTGTAGTTCTTCCACAAAAACGAACACGCATGGAACCTCGAGAGTAATAGGCGATTATAAAATTCTGATTCCTTCAAATGGTGGCCCCGACGTGATCCTGGAAGGGCATTAGATAAATAGATAAAAAGACAGAGGAGTGGACGGGGTTCAATTGGACTGCAATCTCCCCGGTGCACCGACAGAAAAAAGGGTGAGCAGAAACCTGTTTGATTAAATCACAAATTCTGCACATTGGAAATTTTGAAATTTGGGAGACTTGTGGTACAGTTGTTTCAATGTCAATAGTTACTAGGACGTTGTGTTGTTATTGTTGTGTTAATTGGAAGTCAGGGTAATGAGGTTCCTGACCGACCAGGATAATGAGATCCTGGGAAAAAGTAGGGTAACGAGGTACCTACTCGTCCCGTCGTAGACTGACTTGAGATCGGACGCGGTTTCAAATTGTAACGTTTCGGTAGACATTGGGGAATTTGGGACCCCCAAAAACCGATTTACAATAAGATGAGTGTGCCACCAAAACCCTGCGGTGTGAATTGGACAGTCGAGGGTAGAGGTAATGAATGCGATATCTATTGGAGTGTTTACCAGAAGTCATTGGAGGATTTGTGGATTGAAATAGAAGGTCAGTTGTTAGCTGGCAGAAAAAGAAACAAGCAGTATTTAGAAGTGGGTGGGCAAAGTGGAAAAAGTAAAAGGAATGTACGTTGTTTCACATAGCAGATGAGTTTCAGAAGGAACAAAGACAGGTTATTCTGAAAGGAAACAAGATTAAGGAAAAGTTGGACGCTGCTGGTTGGATGGAGAAAAGAGAATTGAAGAAGAAAATAGAAGAGAATGAAAATTTGAGGAGAAAAATTCAGTATCGTCAACGCACTGCTCCCCCACTGATCCAAGAGAGACCTCCAGTGGGACCCGGAGAGGCCCCACCACAAAGAGGAGGCTACAGAGCCTCCTCTTTGTCGATGGGCAGGCCCCTCTGCAGGTCATTTACTAGGTCCCCCCTTGTGGTTGTGGGATTTTTGCTCATTGTTATTGTGATCATTTTGACCCCACGGGGTGAGATCTTATGTGGAGCCCCAGATCGAGGGAGATTAGCAGTGGTCTTGTATGGAGCAATTATTAGAAAATTATGTTTCTGTTGTCCTTTGATAGCACGTTGGTCTTGGCCATAGTGAAAATGTGAACGATTGTTCTGTAAATAAGTAACTCTAAAATGACCACACCAGCCTGAAGCCCAGGTCCGCACGCGAGCTTTCAAATCTTTTTTTTCTTTTTTAAACCTCCGTCCCTGCTCTTCCGCTTTATTGTGTCGTCCATGCACTAACGGCTGACAACGAGGCACTATAAACCAGCCACAACAGCAAGAAGCTCCAGTCGACACGCTGGCTGTCATGTCAGGCTTTTCCCCCTCCCATTTCCCCTCTTCGCTCGTTCGCCTTTCTCACCGCGGCATGCGCGCACCCACGGCCGACAAGTAGGCGCTCAAAAGCGATCTCACCGGCGCAAAAGGCCACATCCTAGGTGTCAAGCGAAGATTTTATTAGTGTTTTAAAATCTCCCACTCTTCTCCTCCTTGCACTTCCGCCTTTTTCACCATGCTGTGCGCACACTCACGGCCAACAACGAGGCGCTGTAAAGTGGCTACGCCAGCGGACTATCAGAAAGCAAAGTGGATGTTTGGGGTTTATGCATCGCTAGCTCGCTAACTGCTGAATTAAACAAAAGCGCTCATGTTCTTACATAGTGGAGGGGGAGGTGACTCGTGCCAGACGCCCAAGTGTGTCGCTGCGAGCTGTTTTAGCCACGCCACCTAAGTTACGAGGTTTGCGTTGACAAGATAAAGCCCAGTGATCGTGAAAAACGGGATGCGGTGGTATCGGAATACAAGATTTTATGGCAGTAGTCTGACATAGTGCAATTCGTCTGATCCGAGCATTACATGTTGTCTGTCTCAGACGTGTTGTCTGTTCCACACCGCTGACATGTTTTTTTTTGTTCTTTATTGGCCGTCATATATTTCCAATACTACGTCAAAAGACGCGCGGCAAGGCAAAAATAAACTAGCTTTTGGATTCAAATATACTGTCCATGATGGCGAAGAGGAGTAAATGTCTTTTGCGCAGCTGATCAATGACGTCATTGATCGGATCAGCGAATTATGACATTAAAGCCGATCAGCCGATCAGCATAAAATGCTACATATCGGCCGATACCGATCAGCCCGATAAAATTGGTTTAAAGTCTAGGCATATTGTTGTAGCATTTGCGGTCTATAAATCTATTTTTAAGTCTATAAATGCACTTTTTAAGCAATAAAAACAATTTAAACACAAGATATTGAGAGAGTAAGGGCAATGAATAAAACAAATAATGTACAAACAGTATTTTAAAAAACAGTAACAACTGTTGCACTTACCAAAATAGCAGGACCGCGATGATTTAACCACCATATAGCGTGGGTTTACTGTAATGTGTTTTGAAACAAATCTCTGAATTCACTTCACAGGGTCTTTAATGGAACATTAGTTTTACAGCATGACAACATCAAAATATGAATGTGGTTTAATAACTCCTGGATTAAATTAACAAAATATTTGTGTGTGCGGTACCAATAAGGGCTCAAATTGGATGCCAATAATACTTTATTTCTGCATGGTGTGTGAGTGCACAAATAATCTGTTTAACTTAAATTTCCCAAGTAGCCCCCATTATATGGTATTTAGAGTAGTTACACAATAAACCATGTTAATCCTCACTTATTTCGAGTGAGCGACTGCGGCATGTGATTTTGGAACACCGGCAATCCATAGGGGTCTAATTAAAAATGGCACAAACTAAATATTTTAGAGCTCATGGGGCTTGTTCGATGGTCAAGAAATGTGTTCTGTCTGAAATGAAATCACTATTTCAAAAGGACAATAAATGGTAAAATGTTTATGTTGTCAGTTGTCATCCTTGGCTGTTGATTCATTTGTCACGTAATGACATAAAAAGGGAGTAAGTTGTTGTTGTTTTTTTTTGTTTTTTTTAAAAAGGCAGAAAAAAAACCATTTCTTTCAGTTTCTTTAGAATAAAAAAGGGCGCTAGAAAATGATCATTGAAGCAAAAGTCCAGTAAAACGTGGCTCAGTCTAGTGAAATAATATCAGATATCTTGTCAGTTCCTCTTCCTCCTGTGACGCCCCGGGTCTCATGGACGGAGCCAGCTGTGTGGGAGTTGGTTTCGTACCGGCTAGTGGACGATGAAACCAGGGCGGAGCTCGTGCTAGCTGAAGTGACACTCTGCATGGTACTTGTCAGGTTTTCCAGAAACATCTGAGGCCTGTAATGCTGAAAAAGAGGAACAAGTTGAAAATGAAACCTGCAAGCAGAAGTGAAAGGGCCCGAGAAAGAACATGCGAAAGTTGTGAGACAGGCGGTACGCAGGGGCCTCAATGGGAATATCGAATATATATCCCATTATGTTCCGAAACAAAAGGTGCTAGACTAATTCTGGCTGGCAAAACGCAACTGACTACAGCAGACCTAAACTGAAAACAAGTTTAAAAAAAACTGGTATTTGGGGTTACACCGCCAGATACGCGATATTAGGATTCCTACATAGTTTCTAGGCAGGACAGGTCCCACTGCAACATGATTGGCTCCTATGTTGTGGGAAGGGATGGCTACGCAGATGTAACGAATTGACTATCCCAAACGTATCACATTTGTACGAAACGAAAACAAAGAAGTTTGTTAGGGTTAGGTTTTGGGCTAGGGTTGGGGCTTCAGGTGGTTTACGGTTAGGGTTAGTGGGAAATATTAACGTCGCCACACTTAAGTCACAACCTTTTCACATCTGGGCGCAGTAGGGCGTGTTCTACAGGGATACAACAGCCAATCATAGTATAGCGGCACGTATCCTGGAGCCAACAATATTGGAGCAGGGCGTGTCCTGGCTAGAAACTATGGGGGGAGAAGAAAAAAAAATATGGGGGAATTCTAATAATGTGCCAAATAGAAGAAACGGAAAGCACCCGAGTTAAATGTGTGCCACAGCAAAGGGTCTGAATACTTATCGCTGTGTAATATTTCAGTTTTTCTTTTTTAATAAATCAGCAAAAATTTCAACAATTCCGGTTTTTGTGGGTCAATATGGGGTGCTGTGCTGTACGTTAATGAGTAAAAATAATTAACAAATCATTTTAGCAAATGGCTGCAATATAACAAAGAGTGAACATTTTAAGGGGTCTGAATACTTTCCGTACCCACTGTATGTGATGGGCAGGGTGGAATGAGTCCTTTAGGATGTTGTGTGTCTTTTTCAGGCAATGGGAAGTGTAGATGTCGTCCAGGGCAGGTAGCTGCTGGTTGATGATGTTCTGTGCAAACAGAGTTTTCCCTCACATGGACGCGGACCACCCGAGACCCTTTCTGGTGCCAGTCCTTGAGCCGGGCTTAATGGCAAGTGCTTGGTGGCCGGACCTGCACCCATGGGATCAGTCTGGCTCAGCCCAAAGAGGAAACGTGAGAGCCCCTTCCCATGGGCTCACCACCAGTGGGAGGGGCCAAGGGGGTTGAGTCCTTAGCGAGCTAGGTGGCAGATGAATGTTAAGACCTTGGTGGTCGGGTCCCTGGCTACAGAAGCTAGCTCTGGGGATTTGGTGTGTCAACTCTCTGGCGTGAAAGGAGCCTGAGCTGGTGTGCGAGATTGATACGTTCCGAGATATATTGTAGTCAGGCTCGGCTTGACACACAGTCCTCTTTAGAGTAACTACCCTTTTTAGAGTCCTTGGAGGGGTTGCTGGAGTGTACTCCTACTGGGGATTTTTTTCTGCTTGAGTACTTCAATGCTTACATGGGCAATAACAGTGAGACCTGTAAGGGTGTAATTGAGAGGAAGGTTTCAATATGTGTACTGAGCACCAAGACACCCTAGCCACAGCTGGATGATTGACTTTGTGGTCGTGTCATCTGACTTGCGGCCGCATGTCTTGGACACTCGGGTGAAGAGGGGAGCGGCACTGTCAACCAATCGCCTCCTGTTGGGTGAAAATACCGGTTGGACCTGCAGACCCAAACATTTGTGAGGGTCTGTCGGTAACGTCTGGAATAGTCCCTTGTCCGAAGGTGCTGCGTTCACCTCTGGCAAAACTAAGACCGCACAGCGGGGGACATTAAGTGTTTGTGGGCCATGTTCTGTTCCTCTATTGTTGTGGCGGGTCATCGGAGCTGTGGCCTTAAACGGTGCCTGTCATGGCGCAAATCCCTGAACCTGTTGGTGTACACTGGTGGTGAAGTATTCTGTAATGCCGACGAATAAGTCCTTTCGGGCCTTTTGGTCTGTGGGACTCCAAAGGCAGCTGATGGGTACTGGCAGGCCTAGCGGAATGAAGCTTTGGTGGTTGTTGAGGCCATTGAGAACGACTTCCGGAAGGCTTCTAGGAAATTCTGTTCCACCATCTGGCATGCAGTGCACCATCAACACTGTGTACAGCGAGGATGGGGCGCTGCTGACCTCGACTCGGGACGTTGTGAGTGGGTGGTCTTCAAAGATCTCCTCAATTCCACCAACACGCCATCCCATGAGGAAGCAGAGTCTGAGGTCTCCGAGGCGGGCTCTCCTATCTCTGGGGTTGAGGTCACCGAGGTGGTTAAAAAAGCATGATGAGATTCGCCCTGAGTTCCTAAAGGCTCTGGATGTTGTAGGGCTGTCCTGGTTGACACGGCTCTGCAACTTCGTGTGGGCATCGGGGACAGTGCCTCTGGATTGGCAGACTGCGGTGGTGGGCCCCCTTTTTAAAAAGGGGGACCGGAGGGTGTGTTCACACTCCTCAACCTCCCTGGTAAGGTCAATTCAGGAGTGCTGGAGAGGAGGGACCGTCGGGAAGTCGAATCTCAGATTCAGGAGGAGCAGCGTGGTTTTTGTCCTGGCTCTTCACCCTCGGCAGGGTCCTCGAGGGTGCATGGGAGTTCGCCCAACTAGCTTACATGGGTTTTGTGGACTTGGAGAAGACATTCGACTGTGTGCCTCAGGGAGTCCTGTGGGGGGTGCTTCGGGAGTATGGGGTACCGAACCCCCTGATACGGGCTGTTCGGTCCCTGTACGACCGGTGTCAGAGTTTGGTCCGCATTGCCGGCAGTAAGTCGGACTCTGCCAAGGCTGCCCTTTCGTCACCGATTCTGTTCATAACTTTCATGGACAGAATTTCTAGAACCCCCTCAAGCGTTGAGGGGGTCCGGTTTGGTGGCCTCAGTATTGCATCTCTGCTTTTCGCAGATGATGTGGTTCTGTTGGCTTCATTAAGCCGTGATCTCCAAATCTCACTGGAGCGGTTCGCAGCCTAGTGTGAAACGGCTGGGATGAAAATTAGCACCTCCAAATCAGAGATCATGGTCCTCAGTGGAAAAGGGTGGAGTGCCCTCTCCAAGTCGGGGATGAGATCCTGCCCCAAGTGGAGGAGTTCAAATATATTGGGGTCTTGCTCTCTATTTACCCCTCGATCTACATTCCTACCCTTACCTATGGTCACGAGCTGTGGGTTGTGACTGAAAGAACAAGATCCCGGATACAAGCGGCCAAAATGAGTTTCCTCCACAGAGTGTCCGGGCTCTCCCTTAGAGATAGGGTGAGAAGCTCGTTCATCCGGGATGGACTCAGAGTAGAGCCGCTGCTCCTCCGCATCGAGAGGAGCCAGATGAGGTGTCTCAGGTCTGTTTGGATGCCTCCCGGACGCCTCCATGGTGAGGTGTTCCGGGCACATTCCACCGGGAGGAGACCCTTCGTCTCTCGGCTTGCCTGGGTAAGCCTCGGGATCCCCTCGGAAGAACTGGAGGAAGTGGCTGGGGAGAGGGAAGTTGGGCTTCCCTACTAAAGCTACTGCCCCCGCGACCCGACCTCGGATAAGCGGAAGAAATTGGATGGATGGATGGCACTCTCTTTAGTCTCCCAGGTAAGGATTCAGGATTTCTGGAGAGGTCAGTTGGGCAGTTGAATCTCAGATTCAGGAGGAGCACTGTGGTTTTCGTCCTGGTTGTGAAACAGTCGACCAGCTCTACACCTTCAGCAGAATACTGGAGGAAGCATGGGATTTTGCCCAACCAGTCTACATGCGTTTTGTGGAGTTGGAGAAGGTGTTTGGTATGCATTGTCAGCAACAAGTCGGATTCGTTTCCAATGAGGGCTGGACACCACCAAGACTCCCCTTTGTAACCAATTCTGTTCAATAAGATTATTGACAGAATTTCTAAACGCAGCCGAGGCGTTCAGGGGGTGCAGTTTGGTGGCCTCTGTATTACAGTCCCCTCCAAAACTCTTGGAATGGCAAGGTCAATTCCTATGTTTTTGCTGTTTACTGTAGAAATTTGGGTTTCAGATCAAAAGGTAAATATGAGACAAAGGTTCAGAATTCCAGCTTTTATTTCATGGTATTTACATCTAGATGTGTTAAACAACTCAGGACCGAGCACCTTTTGTTTGAACCCACCCACTTTTCAAGTGAGCAAAGGTATTGGAACAGACATGATTAAATTAACTTTAAGTGAATAACATTTAATATCTGGTGGCATAACCCTTACTTGCAATAACTGCATCAAGCCTGCAACCCATTGACTTGGATTCTTCATTTGAAATACTTTTCCAGGCCTTTACTGCAGCCTCTTTCAGTTCTTGTTTGTTTCTGGGGGTTTCTCCCTTCAGTCTCCTCTTCAGGAGGTAAACTGCATGCTCTATTGGGTTAAGGTCCGGTGATTGACTTGGCCAGTCTGAGACCTTCCACTTTTTCCCCGTGATGAAGTCCTACGTTGTGGTGTCAGTGTGTTTTAGGTCATTGTCTTGTTGCATGATGAAGCTTCTCCCGATTAGACAGACAAAATGGTTTTGGAGATGTCAGAATTAATTCTGCTGCTACCATCATGAGTTACATCAACAATAAAGACCAGTGAGCCCGTTCCAGAAGCAGCCACGCAAGCCCAAGTCATGGCATTAACTCTACCATGCTTCACAGATGAGCTTGTGTGCTTCATCAGCATCAGCGGATGCTTCCTTTCTTCTACTTTGGTAGAGGTTAATCTTGGTCGACATAAAAGGGATACAGAATTTGAAATGCTGTTTTTAAATTTCATTTATTAAGGAAGAAAAAAAAATACAATTCAAAGTTACTTGGCCACGTGTGAAAAAGTAACGGCGCCCTAAACCTAATAACTGGTTGGGCCATCTTCAGCGGCAACAACTGAAATCAAGCATTTTCTATAACTGGCAATGAGTCTTTCACATCTCTGTGGAGACATTTTGGCCCACTCTTCCTTGGAGAATTGTTTGAATTCAGCATGAACGGCCTTTTTAAGGTCATGCCTGTGCCTTTCAGTTGGATCCAAGTCTGGACTTTGACTAGGCCACTCCAAAAACATTCATTTTGTTTTTTAAGCCATTCAGAAGTTGACTTACTGGTGTATTTTGGATCGTTATCATGCTGCAGAATACTAGTGTGTTTCCGCTTTAAGTAAACTGATGGCTGAACATTTTCCTTCATGATTTTCTGCTAAGGAGCAGAATTCATAGTTCCATCTATAACAGCAAGTTGTCCAGGTCCTGAAGGAGCAAAGCAGCCTAAGACCATGACACTACCACCACCATGTTTGACTGGAGATATGACATTCTTTTTCTGAAATGCTGAACGCCATATGTAACGACACACGCACCTTTCAAAAAGCTAAACTTTCATCTTGTCAGTCCATTTAATATTTTCCCAAAAGTCGTGGGAATCATTTAAATAATTTTTTTAAATGTTTTTTTTAACAAAAGTAAGACAAGCCTTTATGTTCTTTTTGGTCAGCAGTGGTTTTGCCTTGGAGCTCTTCCGTGGATGCCATTTTTGCCCAGTCTCTTCCTTAATGTTGCGTCATGAACACTGACCTTAACTGAGGCAAGGGAGGCCTGCAGTTCTTTAGAAGTTGTCCTGGATTCCTTTGTGGCCTCCTGAATGAGTCATTGCTGTTCTCTTGGGGAAATCTTTGGAGGCCAGCCACCACTGGGAAGGTTCACCACTGTTCCATGTTTTCTCCATGTGAGGATCATGGCTCTCCCTATGGTGCGCTGGAATCCTAAAGCTTTAGAAATGGCTTTTGTAACCCTTTCCAGACTGACAGATGTCAATTACTTTATTTCTCTGCTGATCTAGAATTTCTTTGGCTCGTGTCATTTTTTTTGGATCTTATGTCAAACGATTATGTAAGGACAGATTCTGTTTAAGTGATTTCTTGATTGAACAGGTCTGGTGGTAATCAGGGTTGGGTGTGACAAGTCAAAATGAACCAAAATTGTGATTAGCCACAATTAATTCATGATTTAACAAGGGGGCTAATTACTTTTTCCACAAAGGGCCAGGTAACTTTTTTCCCCCCTTTGCTTTATAAATGAAATAATTTTAAAACAGCATTTTAAGTCCACTTGGGTTATATTTGTCTGATATTTACATTTGTTTTGATGATCTTAAAAATTAAAGTGGTGAAACTATGCAAAAAATATAAGAATTTGTAATACTTTTTCACTGCACTGTATTTAGCATCATAACTAGAGAATGATAATGTTTACAATCCAAGGTGTCTTCATTATCCCAGAGGCAGCTGTTTGTTTATTATGTATCTTGTACCTCCAAAAATAATCAGGAGGTCAAACTACTGCACTGTTGTGGTCTATTCTTCTACATTCGTCGCACAGTTGAGTGAAATTTGTTATATTTTTCTACATTTATATTATTTGCCTTATTGGCTTGGTATTCTAATATCATGTTGGGGGTACTGTTTTAAATATTGACGATGAGGAGAGCTAATCTCTGCAGTGAATAAATATATGCATGTATAAGCATACTGCAATATAAGGTAGTAGTATAATAAGCAGATATACAAAAATATACCAGGGTATATATATATATTAAAAAAAAAGTGAAAAGATGTACAATTGATTTGCGATTATTGCAGTCCAAGGCATTCATGGGAGAGTAACATACCTGAGGATCCGCTTGAATTAAAGAAAACAAATCCAGGCCTACACAAAGGAGACAAATTAATTAGATTATTTACAGTTTAACAGCCCAGACCATACTAATAGCCCAGAGATAGTAGACTCACTCTGCATATCTGTGGGGATGGTAGCCAAGGTTTGGTGGAAGGGTACTGCATAATCAGCTAGTGTTGAGGTCAGATATGATGGGTCCAAGGCCTGAACAGTTGGCACGCGCAAATTGGAAGGCTGATAGGGCAATACTCTAAGACAGAGCCAGAATTTAGTGTTTAGGATCAACAATAATGGATAGAATTGCAGCTCGTACAAAATTACATCAAATATCAGAATCCATGCATTCAATGAACAAGGTTTATAGAGGCAGTATTTTGTGTTCCAACTAACCCCTTTGCATGCATGTCCTCATTTTTTGAAACATAAACACAGCGTTTCTTAAGAGGAGGATCTGTGCTATCGTCGTCGTCATCGGAGGATGAGCTTCCCAGAGTCAAATCAATGACATCAGTCTTCTTGGTGGGACAGGGCTCAGCAGAATGTGGAGCCATCAAAGATTGTCGCAAAAAAGCCGAGGCTAAAAACAACAACAAACATCGTGTAAGAATCTTTTTTAAGAATCTTTAATACTACAACAGTGATGGGACACAAACGTGAGTTGGAGTCCCATTTTGTGTGGGTTGTGGACAGTGAGTAAAACATTATCGGGTCTACAATGGTGCTGAACAGTGCGCAATGAACTAGTTGGGACAGTAGCGTACGAATACGTTGTATGAAGTACAAGAAGGCACGCTCAGTTACCACCGTACCTACTGTTTTGTCGGTCATAAAACGAGGACCCCTGCACAGTGAAATATTTAACGTGCATCCCAGGTCAGACTAATCTGTTCTATTTTTGGCTCAAAACCTATTACTGGGGGTTTAAGGGTACATGTCATCGTATTCAGATTTTTCAGTATGGTACAAAGACATAGTGAGTTGAATTAAAGAAGGAATTATGTAAGGGACAGGAAGTGTAACTGTCTCGCGCTCGAGTGACTAGTGTATACCGAAAACAAATACAGTGCAGCTTAGCCCCTGGCTTCCGGACATAATGTCTGGTAATAAGCTTTTAGTGGCACGTCAACTCATCAATGTCTCGTCCATCCATCCATGCAATTTCTTCTGTTTATCCATCTTAAGCAAAGCAGTCCAGACTTGCCTCTCTGGGGCCACTTCATCCAGCTCTTCCAGGGGGATCCCGAGGCATTTCTAGGCCAAACGGGAGATATACAGTGGGGCAAAAAAGCGGAACTCCGGGCGACTCTCATCCACCCCCGGGGACTTGCCACCGAAGAGCTTTTTAACCACCTCGGTGAGCTCATCCCCAGAGATAGGAGAGCCTGCCTCAGATAACCCACACTCTGCTCCCTCATGGGAAGGCGTGTCGGTGGAATCGAGGAGGTCTTCGAAATATTCTCCCCACCGACTCACAACATCCCGAGTCGAGGTCAGCAGCGCCCCATCCCCACTATACACAGTGTTGGTGGTGCACTGCTTTCCTCTCCTGAGATACCGGATGGTGGACCAGAATTTCCTCAAAGTCGTCCGGAAGTCTTTCTCCATGGCCTCACCGAACTCCTGCCATACCAGAGTTTTTGCTTCAGCGACCACCAGGACTCCTTCTTCAGCTTGACGGCATCCCTCACCATTGGGTCCAGTTCGGGGATTGCTAATAAATTCTTTAAAAATCAGACAATGTGATTTTCTGGATTTTTTTCCTCATTTTGTCTCTCATAGGTGAGGTATACCTATGATGACCATTACAGGCCTCTCTCATCTTTTTAAGTGGGAGAACTTGCACAATTGGTGGCTGCCTTAAATATTTTTTTGCGCCACTGTAGTCTCTCCAGTGTGTCCTGGGTCGTCCCCTGAGCCTCCTCCCGGTGGGATGTGTCCGGAACAACTCACAGAGGAGGCACCTCATCTGACTCCTCTCAATGCAGTGGATCAGCGGCCCAACTCTGAGCCCCTTGGAGCTGACCGAGCTTCTCACCCTATCTCTAAGGGAGAACCCCAAAACCCTGTGGAGGAAACTCACTCGGTCATGACCCATAGCTCGTGACCATAGGCAAGTGTAGGAACGTAGTATTGACTGGTAAATCAAGCGCTTTGCCTTTCAGCTCCACTCCTTCTTCACCATGACAGACCGATACAGGGTCCGTATGACTGCAGACACTGTGACAATCTATCTGACTGTCGATCTCCCACTCCATCCATTCTTCCGTCATTCATGAACAAGACCACAAGATAGAGCGGCTGAAATAAGTATTTAACACATCACCATTTTCCTCACAATATACTTTCGAAGATGCTATTAACCTGAAAATTTCCCCAGATGCTGGGAACAACCCAAATAATTCATAGATACAAACGTAGAGGAATAAGATCAGAAATTAGGTTGTGTTAAATGTGAAATGGCACAGGGGAAAAAAAATATTGAACACATCAACTGGTATTTATTTAATACTGTACAAAAGCCTTTATTTGCAATGAAAGCTTCAAGACGCCTTCTGCATGGAGAAACTAGTCGCGTGCATTGCTCTGGTGTGATTTTGGCCCATTCCTTCACATAAGCAGTCTTTAAATCTTGAAGGTTCCGTAGGCTTCTTTTATGAACCTTGAGTTTCAGTTCTTTCCATTGATTTTCGATTGGATTCAAGTCAGGTGATAGGCTGCGCCATTCTAGCAGTTTTATTTTTATTTTTTGAAACCAATTGAGAGTTTCCTTGGCAGGATGTTTTGGATCATTATCCTGCTGCAATGCAGGTTTGCAGATTTATTAAAAAAGAAAAACTGAAATATCACAGAGCCATAAGTATTCAGAGCCTTTGTTGTGACACTCATATATTTAACTCGGCTGCTGTCAATTTCTTCTGCTCATCCTTGAGATGGTTCTACACCTTCATTGGAGTCCGGCTGTGTTTGATGATACTGATTGGACTTGATTAGGAAAGCCACACCCCTGTCTATATAAGACCTTACAGTGCATGTCAGAGCAAATGAGAATCATTAAGTCAAAGGAACTGCCTGAAGAGCTCTGAGACAGAATTGTGGCAAAGCACAGATCTGACAAAGGTTACAAAAATATTTCTGCTCCACTAAAGGTGCCTAAGAGCACAGTAGCCTCCATAATCTTTAAATGGAAGACGTTTGGCGCGACCGCAACCCTTCCTGGAGCTGGCCGTCCGGCCAAACTGAGCAATCGGGGGAGAAGAGCCTTGGTGAGAGAGGTAAAGACGAACCCAGAGATCACTGTGGCTGAGCTCCAGAGATGCAGTCAGGAGATGGGAGAAAGTTCTAGAAAGTCAACCATCACTGCAGCCGCCTACAAGTGGGGGCTTTATGGCAGAGTGGCTTGACGGAAGCCTCTCCTCAGTCCAAGACACATGAAAGCCCGCATGGAGTTTGCTAAAAACACATGGACTCCAAGATGGTGAGAAATAAGATTCTCTGGTCTAATGAAACCGATAGAACTTTTTGGCCTTAATTCTAAGCGGTATGGGTGGAGAAAACCAGGCACTACTCATCACCTGTCCAATAAGTCCCAATAGTGAAGCATGGTGGTGGCAGCATCATGCTGTGGGGGTGTTTTTCAGCTGCAGGGAATTTTGAGTAATTTTGTATTTACAATTACTTTTGTCAGTTTCAAGTTATTTCAATGACCATTGTTGGGTTTTCTTTCATTACCGGGGCAACCATTCTTGATGCGTGATGAAGCCTTTGTGGCTCATCTCTGCACTTTTCCAAAATCCAATCTGACATTCCGATTCTTTCTGCTGATGAGTGGTTTGCATCTTGTGGTAATTTCATCTCTCGAAGTCTTCTTCGAACAGTGGATTGTGATACCTTGACCCCTGCCCTGTGGAGGTTGGCAGTGATGTCACTGACTGTTGTCTTTGAGCGTTTCTTCACAGCTCTCACATTGTTTCTGTCATCAAATGCTGTCAAACGTTGATACCCTTGGCCAACCTATTCGATATCTGATGCTCAGTACAGCCGTAGTTTCTTTCTTTTTCAGGACATTCCAAATTGTTGTATTGGCTAGGCCCAATGTTAGTGCAAAAGCTCAGATAGATTTTCCCTCATTTCTAAGCTTCAAAAGGATTTGTTTTTCTCCCATAGACAGCTCTCTGGTGTTCATGTTTGTTGACAGCAAATGTCGTTTTCACAGGTGAAACCCAAAGCCAAAAACAAGCACTAATGTTGAAGCAATCGATCTAAAAGGCAACACCTGAGCAACTAGAAACACCTACCAGTCACATGGTCCGATAATTTTGCTCATTTGAAAATTTAGCGGGTTCAAACAAAAGGTGCTCAGAGCCGCATATTGAGCTTTCTGCAATGCATCCAATTTTGCTTGTTCTTCGGGGTCATAAAGTTGTTGACTTTTGCCTGCAATACTCTTTCTGCATGGAAGTTGAAAACTTGGATCGCATGTCGCTATCTGTAGAACATTTTCTCATCCTTTGTCTTCTACTAATAATAATGGTCTACAGCCCAGAGCAATCCACTTTGTGAGTGAATTTGTTATATTCTCCAATGTTGATTTAGTAGTTTTGGTCCTGAATCCGGGCACTTGCTCGAGTTTAGTTTGCCAACAAAGCTTAGAACTTGTACCGTGACTGCTAGCGCCAACAGCTCAGGCTGTTTCTGTGCTTGCTCCTACATGCTTTGCATTTAGATGGTACCAGAGGGTTGAAGTGCTCTCAAGGTAAGAAACTCCTTTTCGCATAATCTGCACAAAACCATGCTTTATCGCGGCTTCCATCGGGTAGTTTTTAAAAAAAATTAATTTGCCTGCCAACAGTCCTTTACCTGATTCTTCCATTGTGTTAGCCATTAGCCGCATAGATCGTTAGCCAAGCTCTGACGTGTGTGCCAGTGTAACTGGTGTACCAGGAAATTGTGCACTGACAGACAGAAGTTCCGCATTTGGAAAGCAAACTGTGATTAAAATGCATGCAATATTTTTCACGCACTCATTTTTTCCCCCATGAATTAATCGTGTTTAAGTCCCACCACTTTTTGTTTGTTTTGTTTCCTCACTGTCAATCTTTACTTCAGAAAACTACAGTATGCCAATTAGGGGAGCTATCCACGTCAGGTTTATACTTACAGTTTTGAAAAATATGAAAAACAGTTATTTTAAAACATGTCAAGTTATTTATATGAATTTACTTCAATAACATATATGGTAGAAGGTTTGTGTGAAAAGAGATGATTCTTCTTTCAAAAACTACAGAAGGAACTATTATTGTTTTCCTATTTGGACAATAATAAAACTCAAATGGGGAACACACAGGAGATAAAAGTTGCACACAAGCTCGTAAATTAGAATGTTGCTTAAGTTTGAAGAAAATTTACTCACACTCGATTTTTGTAATCAACTGAGATGAGACCTTGACAGGTTCTTTCTTTGGTCTCATTGGACACCAAGTACCATCCTCCTGGAACTTGATTTCATCCACGTCAGAACAGTCATTCAGGATCTCCAAGAATAAACTACACAAACAGAATACATATATTTTAATGGCCAATATTCAATCAAGACAAAGTCAATTAAAGCGCAGGGGGGGGGGTTGAAATCCCGGTACTGGGGGTGCACGGTTTACAGTGGATGGTCCCCCCACACCATCCCCCACATATGACGTTTCGAGGGAAAGAAAGTTGCGTACTGAGCTACTTTGCGCAGTAGGATAACAAATCATCACACGGCACAAGGTATATGCCCCGTTACTACTGTTTTTCAATTGATCATTTTGTATTCATGTATTTTTCATACAAATATTTACTGCAAGTATAACTTTCAAATTTCGGATACATCACCACCGTAGAGATGGAACTCTATTGGAAACCGAGGATCCTCTGTAACTTTAAATAGTTACTAAACGCATAAAACCAATAGTACTCTATTAATATTCAATATTGGTTGATAGGGAGGCATGCTTGTGCCATTGCTGTAGAAAGCGAACCAACCCATCAATGATGAGACTTTCATATGTGGCCTTCTTGTCACAGACAGGACAGATCCAGGTCGGTTTCTTTTCATTCATTTGTAAGTAGAGTGCAGCATCGAAGCATTGCAGATGAGAGCAGGTCACCGCTCGGCACGGAACCGTAAGTCGCATCTTCCCCAACTGGAGCAAAAATGATTAAAAGGTCAAACTCAAATAAGTCAAATAACTGCACCAAACATTACATTCGTCTTAAATTGTTGCCTTCAACAATTGTTATATGGATATGTATTTTGAAAACTTTTTGAGGGAGTCCACAATTTTACTTTCTGGACTGAAATACATACAATTCGTTAAGCATTGGTGACACCCGGTGGCATATATCTTCAAATCTCCACAGCCAAGAGTTTTTGTGAAATGTCTTATTTTCCTTCTTTGAAATGATGTGAACATTCCACACAGATATATTTACCGGACACATGAGGGAGACTCGAAGGCTTGTTGTAGCAACTTCGCTGTCTGGATCTGCAGTCAGCTTCTCTTTTACTTGATGATAGATAGGGAAAGAGTACAGAATTTATGTTTTCAAATTCAGAACGATGGGTGGATGTGAAATACTTCGTTTACAACTCAACAAACTCACTCAATAAATAACATCGACAACGGCCCTGTCTTGAGACTGACCTGCCCTGTGCAGTCCAACGAGCTCAGTCTAGTATGTTTACATGTAGCATAACTTGAGATGAGAGGAGGGTGAGCGAGTTCATTTACACAATCTGCTAAATACCTTAACTAATGTACAGTATCAACTCACATCAACTTTGGTTTGGTTTTCACAACCAAAGATTTCTATTTTATGAAATTGCCTGAACATTGTCAGATTAACTGTTTTTCACAACCAATGGTTTATATTTTATTACATTGCCCGAACATTGCCAGATTCATCTAAGTATTTAATATTAAGTGTTCTTGGGTCCCTTGAAGGGACGATATACATTTCTTCTTTTTCTTAGTAGCAGCATTATAACTGTTAACTAGACTGAAATTTCTGGAGAAATTGCATGTGAATGCTGAAATGCTGAATAAAATCATGTGGAACAGTATTGACTCATATTGAATGATTTAGAATGATGTTCAATTATATAAAACGATATGGAATAATGGGGAATGATATGGAATGAAGTGAAATGAGCTGAACAGTTTGAAATTAGAAGGGTTGGAATTGGTCAAGAAATGTGGAAGCAGGAGGGAATAAATTTTAATTTGTCTCAATGTGGTAAAAATGTGGGTATTTTAAAGCGGGGAAATGTGAAATGTGGGTGAAAATTGTGATATAAAATATTTTGTAGTCGGAGTGGTTTGAATCGGTCAAGAAATGTGGAAGGAGGAGGGAATAAAGTAGAATATGGCAGAATGTGGGCATTTTACTGTGGGAAAATGTTAAATGTGGGTGAAAAAGGAATGTGGGAATGTGGGGATGTAGGAATGTGTTTTGAAGATCTGAATGAGCTCAATGTTTTGAATTTGGAATGGGAATCGTGTGGAAACATTTTGTTGAATGTCTCAATGGAAATGAATGGGAAATCTTTGGGTGTAAAATATGGAATTGTGAGAAATCTGGGTAATATGAGTGATGAGAATATGAGAAAAATACAAGCACACCGCGTACACTTTTGTAATATGTTGAAGTTGGAATGGCGTGAATCGGAACAAAATGTGGAAGTAGTTAATGGACAAAAAAACAGTGGAATAATACTAATACTACGACTAGAATAATGTGTGAATGCTTATAATTTATTATTGAGTAAAATTACTTTTTTGTCTTGTCTGACTATTGTAAAGAGAGTGCAACAAGTTGATGAGGCAGTAGTTGTAGGAGCAACGTGACCAGATTTCCCCAAAATAACTGTCTAAATGCTCAGTCTGGTTGGAATGGCCACTTCAACCTCAGTGCAACGCACCAAGAATTTAAATAAATTAATAAAAATCAGATGACGAGTTTCAGAGAAATTCCGTTGTTGTTTTTTTGTGTTGCCTTTTTGGGTAACGTTTTTGTGTGATATCCCCATTAGAAAATCTGGTCAAAAACAGTATAACTTAATTATTTCTCAACATATCTCCTTGAACCATCGACTACTCGGGAAACCCCTCTCTCATTGGCTGACAAGTTCCAGTTAAACATATCCACCAATAAGCTCATGGAGGCCAAAATTCCGAGGAGTTCTCCAAGTCGACACATCATTATCGTGCCGTAACGTTTCATACGGTGTCACTTGCTTAAAACTCAACTAGCGCAAATGGAGCATTATGTGTGAGAAGAGCAGTGTGGGCTGAAGAACAGGTCATATTCTAAAGTGACAATTTTTTCCCCTGAATTTATTTGTTATGGAGGATTTTCGAGGCCTCGATCAACTAATAAGGTCCTCCATCCATTTTCTACCGCTTATCCGAGGTCGTGGCGCGGGAGCAGTAGCTTTACCAGGGACGCCTAGACTAATAAGGCACTACCGGCCAAAATTCTAAGGAGTGTTCCAAGTCTATGCGTCAAAACTGCCGTGACATTTCAAACGGTGTCACTTGCCCTAAAAACTCAACTTGAATCCTGAAAATCACTGTCTGATTTTGAGAGAATTTATTTGCAAATTACGGTGGAAAATAACTAGCGGGGATGTTCCAGTGACCATGGTTGGCGCCATAATACGCATGTGGAAAGCCAATCATAGCACCATAAATTTGCCTCGATCAGATGCTCCTCGCAAGATTTCTGACAGAGAAGTACAAAGAATAATCAACAGAGTTGTCCAAGAGCCAAGGACCAGCTGTGGAGAGCTTCAAAAAGACCTGGAATTAGCAGGGAATGTCACAAGAAAAACTCCGCCTGTATGGCCTGTATGCACGCTCACCACGCAAAACCCCATTGCTGAAAAAAAAAAAAAAGCATGTCAAAGCTCGTTTAAAGTTTGCCGAACAACATTTTGACAATCGGTCATGAAGGGAACAGAGGACAGGACCCAAAAATGCACGACTCCAAAACAAATGGACAGTTTCAAAAAGAGAGGTTTAATATACGGGCAGAGGTCGGTAAACAGGCAGGCAATCCAAAAAAGGCAACAGTATCCAAAAACATGAGGCAAAAAGGCGAGGTCGATAATCGGAACAGGGTCTAGTCTTACTGTGAGTCTGTGACGTGGAAACAAGGAACGCTGGAATGCGACGACAAGGTACAACCAACTGGCGACTTGAAAGAATGAGACACGAGGTTAGACGCAAGGGGTAATTAGGGTGAACGAGGCACGGGCGGTGAAGATGCTCTCAGGAGCAGATGTGTACGAGACGGGGGGAAAACAACAACCGGAACACACACCCATGACAGTACCCACCCCCTGGAGTCCCTGGATGCGCAACGTGGTAGTCCCGAATGAGCGAGTCATCCACGATAAACGCAGACGGCACGCATGAACGTTCCTCAGGCCCGTAGCCCTCCCAGTCCACCAGATATTGAAACCCCCTCCGACGAGACGACAACAGCCACCTCACAGTGAAGACAAGGCCCCCATCGAACGAACCGTGGGGGAGGAGGAGGCCTGGAAGGCGGGACCAGAGGGGATTCCCGGGCGGGCTTGAGCAGGCTGACGTGAAAAGCAGGGTGGACTCGCATCGACCTTGGGCCTAAGCTTCACGGTGACAGGGTTGATGATCACACAAAGCCGGTTTTCAGAGCAATTTTCAGGGCTAAGAGTGTTCTTCAGAGCCTCCTTTACCACAGTCTCAATGTCCCAAACAAAAGCAAAAACGAAACATGACTTGGGCAAAATGGTTTTAGGGTTGGACAAAGAATTCTCTGCGCAGAAAATGCACGATAAAGCATCTGGTTTACCATTTTTGGAACCAGGTCGGTAGGATAACGTGAAATTGAATCTAGTGAAAAACAGAGCCCATCTAGCCTGCCTCGCAGTTAATCTCTTAACTGCCAGATTTAAGATATTCCAAGTTCTTGTGATCTGTCCATACTAAAAACGGAGTATGTGCCCCCTCTATCCAGTGCCTCCACTCCACGAAAGCCACCTTGACTGCCAGCAGTTCACGGTCACCAATGTCATAATTTCTCTCGGCTGGGGTCAGTTTTTTTTTTTAGAGATAAGCACAAGGATGCCCAGCCAATCATCTGACTTGAATCCAATCAAAAATTTCTGGAAAGAACTGAAACTCAAGGTCCATCAAAGAAGCCCACGGAACCTTCAAGATTTTAAGACTTCTTGTGTGGAGGAAAGGGCCAAAATCACACCAGCACAATGCATGCGACTAATTTCTTGATACAGGAGGTGTCTTGAAGCTGTCATTGAAAACAAAGGCTTGTGTACAAAATATTAAATAAATACCAGTTGGGGTGTTCAATACTTTTTCCCTGTGTCATTTCACATTATTACACACATCTTAATTTCTGATCTTATTTGTTCTACTTTCTTTGTATGTATGGATTACTTGGGGTGTTCCCAACATCTGGTGAAATTTTCACATCAAAATCACCTATGAGCAAAATGGTGATGTGTTAAATACTTATTTCAGCTGCTGTACATTCTCAATGACAAAATAAAAAGCAATTTACAGCTAATCCAGTTCAAAGTACTCCATAGATCACACATTATGCAATATAGTATGCATAAAATGGCCCATTAAAAATCAAACATATGCACTGATATTACTGAAAATGCTCCAGACACTGATTTTCATGCTCTTTGGCATGACACGCCCGTACAGCACTTCTGGTCACTAGTTACACAGAATCTCTCCTCAGTTTTGAACTGTCGGATTCTATTTTTTCCTAACCTTTGTCTATTGGGTGATTTAAAAGGTATAGATCTTCCAAATAAACATGCTCAACCAATACTTGTAATTCTAGCAATTGCCAAAAAAAACAAAATGGTTCAACTGGAAAGATAAACAAGCTATCAACATTAACCAATGGCAAATGGCAAAATCTTGTCATAGAGTATATAACACTAAAACATATCTCTGCTAAACGTACTCACCAAATGGATACTTTTAAGAAATACTGGTCACCGTTCATTAAAATGGTGAACCTTGAAGCTTGATTCTTGTTTGCTTGGTAAAGAATGTCATACAGAAATTTAATGTAATGTGACCAAATCATATCTTCTCATTTTAGACTCCTGTGCACGCCGTAGTGTCACACAGAGTGGTCCCGGGGCTGCTCTCGGTTCCTGGGTGCCCGAGGGATGCCTGCTGGTCCCACTCCGGGGGGCCTCGTCTGGGTCTCTGGGTGGAGGGTTGGGGGCCGTGCTGCTGCGCTCCGGGCCTGGGTCCTCCTCTTCCCGCTCCCTCTGTGCTCTGTTGTGGTCATCGCCCCTCTCTCACTCGGGCAGTGTGGGATCCCCGGCTGACTTGGGGCCTACAGTAGGGTGTCGACGCCTCCTGCTTTGGATGGGCCCCACCTACGGTGCCCTGTTCTGGTCGCCGGGGGATGACGGTGGTGGTGGAGGAATTAGCTGTAGGGTGAGGAGGGGCTGGCCCTCTTTTCTCTGTGGTCTGCCAGCCAGTCGGGCCAGTATTCACATTTCTCCTGGCTTGACTCCTAGGCCCTGCAGCTAAACAGGGCAGGTTATAAAAAAAAAAAAAACTGCCCTTCTTCCTCGCATAGATTCTTCTGTCACATTGCACACCTGATACCTTCTTCCACCCGTTCCATCCTGCTTGGACCTGTTTCTTCATTTCCTCACTACACTCACAATTGCTCTGGACTGTTTACCCCAAGTATCTAAAGTCCTCCACAATCGCTTTCTCTTCTACCTGTAGCCCCACTCTTTCCCCTTCACCTCTCTCATTCATGCACATAAAGTAGGTACGGAAAGTTTTCAGACCCCCCTTAAATTTGTCACTTTTTTTTTTTTTTATATTGCAGCCATTTGCTCATATGATTTAAGTAAAATTTTTGTCCACATCAATGTACACACAGCACCCCATATTGACAGGGAAAAGAAGGAATTGTTGAAATCTTTGCAGATTTATTAAAAAAAGAAAAGCTGAAATATCCCACAGCCATAATTATCCAGACCCTTTGCTCAGTATTGAGTAGAAGGACCCTTTTGAGCTAATACAGCCATCAGTCTTTTGGGGAATGATGCAATAGGTTTTTCACACCTGGATTTGGGGATCCTCTGCCGTTCCTCCTTGAAGATCCTCTCCAGGTATGTCAGGTAGGATGGTGAACATTGGTGGGTAGCCATTTTCAGGTCTTTCCAGAGATGCTCAATTGGGTTTTAGGGCCTGGCTGGGCCATTCAAAAACAGTCACCGAGTTGTTCTGAAGCCACCCCTTCGGTATTTGAGCTGTGTGCTTAGGGTTATTGTCTTTTTTTGAAGGTGAACCTTCGGTCCAGTCTGAGGTTCTGAGCACTCTGGAGAAGGTTTTTATCCAGGATATCCCTATACCTGGCCACATTCATCTTTTCTTCGATTGCAACCAGTCTCCCTGGTTTTCTCCACACATGCCACTGATAATTAAGGCCAACAATTTCTATCTTGGTCTCATCAGACCAGAGAATCTTATTTCTCACCATCTTGGAGTCCTTCAGGTTTTTTTTTGTTTAGCAAACTCCATGCGGGCTTTCATGTGTCTTGCACTGAGGAGAGGCTTCCGTCGGGCCATTCTGCCATAAAGTCCTGACTGGTGGAGGGCTGCAGTGATTGTTGACTCTCTAGAACTTTCTTCAATCTCCCGACTGCATCTCTGGAGCTCAGCCACAGTGATCTTTGGGTTCTTCTTGACCTCTCTCACCAAGGCTCTTTCTCCCCCGATTGCTCAGTTTGGCCGGACGGCCAGCTCTAGGAAGGGTTCTGGTCATCCCAAACGTCTTCCATTTCAGGATTATGGAGGCCACAGTGCTCTTAGGAACCTTAAGTGCAGCAGATTTTTTTTGTAACCTTGGCCAGATCTGTGCCTTGCCACAATTCTGTCTCTGAGCTCTTCAGGCAGTTCCTTTCACCTCATGATTCTCATTTGCTCTGACATTACCAGATAACTAGCAACCCTTTATTGCTCAGTGACTGTTTTTCCCAATGTCTTTATGTCTCAAAAGTGTTCTCTGTCAATTGACTTGTATGTTGTCCTACTAGAGCGACTCCAACTTCCGCAGACAAATTCCTTGCGTATTTTTTGGACATACTTGGCAAATAAAGATGATTCTGACATGCACTGTGAGCTGTAAGGTTTTATATAGACAGGGGTGTGGCTTTCCTAATCAAGTCCAATCAGTATAATCAAACGCAGCTAGACTCCAATGAAGGTGTAGAACCCTTTTAAGGATGATCAGCAGAAATGGACAGCACCCGGGTTAAACATATGAGTGTCACAGCAAAGGGTCTGAATACTTACGGCTGTGTGATATTTCAGTTTTTCTTTTTTAATAAATCAGCAAAAAATTTCAACAAGTACGTTTTTTTCTGTCAAATGGGGTGCTGTGTGTACATTAATGAAGAAAAAAAACTTTTAACAAATGGCTGCAATATAAGAAAGAGTGAAACATTTAAGGAGGTCTGAAAACTGTCTGTACCCACGGTATATGGGTGTTTATTTGATTACGGGCCTTTTTGTGTCCTTGATGTAAAATTTAAAGAAAAAATATATTTAAAAAGATTTTTTCTATAATCAGCAGTGGCTGTGCCTAATTATGTGTTGTCTAAAATTTCATGTTAATATTAGTATATTTTGACATTTTATGAGAGGTTTTATGATGGTATTTTACAGTTTTCACCCTGTCCCTAGCACAGGGTTTAGATATATGAAGCTCTATCTTTCGACTAAAAAATGCTAAAATAGTGTAACCTTCACCATAAATTCCTTACAGTATAATAGAATTCATGATTTCTCATCATATATATAAAACATTTCAAATTCTGTCTTTGATTTTTACTAAAATATGTCTGCCCATTAAAATTGCTGTCATTACCGCCACATTGACCATTTTCAGATTCAAAAAGTTTATTCAAAATCTATTTTTCTAATTCCCTGAGTCACTTTTTTTTGTCACTCAAGCACATGCTAAAACAGAGAGATTTTTTACATTTTGATAACTGGAAGAGTAAGTTTTTCCTCATTTGTACCCTTAAGTCACATAATATTTTTATTGCATGTCATTACCAAACGACTTGTCGTGTTTTTATGTTTAAAGATTTTCCTGTAAAAACTTGATAATCATATAAAAATGTTGTACGGGACTAGCTAGCTGAAGGAAAAAATTTAAGATAACTCTACCAGCATAGCACAGTTAGCTAAAAACTTGAAAATGTCATTACCATCACAAGATTAATCAATTTTTAATCAATATGCCATTGTGGCGGTAATGACATTTCTCTGGGCTAACTGACAAAAAGACCAAATTTAAAAACAAATCTTAAACCAATATATATGGACATGAACAGATTCTGACTCCCAGAAAGATGACAATGAAGGTAAGGTAGGTATACATAGTTTTTGTGACATTTTATTTATGAGAAAAACAAAAATCAAAAGTACCCGAAATCAAATAAACACCCACATGCTGTCTTACTTCGGCTAATCTTAATTTCTCTCCCTTACCAGTGCATGCCTCCACCTTTCTAACTGCTCCTCCACCTGCTGCTGCTTTCACTGGAGGCGAACATCATGGTACACGGGGACTCCAGTCTAACCTCATCTGTCAGTTTATCCATCACCATTGCAAAAAGGAAGGGGCTCAGGGCTGATCCCTGATGCAGTCCTAGATCCTCAGCCCCCTAATGGCGTTCACAGATGCATTGTCTGGGAAAGAATATGTCAGTGGGTCATACTGACAAAACACAAAGACGGCTATCCTCCAATATCTTAATGAGAAGTACTCTGACCACGCTTCCAATGACTTGCTGGATATGTGCTGCAGTCCTCGTCTACCACTAGAATAGGAGCAGTTTGAGACGCGTAGTCTGTTGAAAAGGAAGTTGGCAGTTTGGGAAACCCTTTGATGGCGAGTAACAAGACTTAGTACTTACAAGACTCATGGCTGTGGTGTGAGCAAGACACTGATACCCTGAAATGCTCCCCGGGCGCTTCAGCTGCCCCCTGCTCCAGTGTGTTCCACTAACATGTGTATGTGTTCACTGTGATGGGTTAAATGCAGAGAACAAATTTCGTGTGCATGCATGCATGTTCATGACAATAAAAAGTGATTCTTCTTCTTCTTCTTACCAGCCTGGGAGCTGATGAAGCTCACTCAACGAACGCCTTCCGCTGGTTAGGTAGGAGGCTTTGACAGCCTTGCTTATCCTCACCTTTTTGCTCTATCACACACAAACTTTGGACATTTAAGGAAACTGACTTTGCAGTGGACTCCCGGGAACCAGTGCAGTTGAAATTAACTAGTCACGCAACCAAAGCACAATAATTCTTTGAAAAAACTAACAAAATACAGATAATAATTAATGTTTTGATCATATGGGTAGAAGCAAAACTATGCATTGTAAAAATGCATTATATATAGGTAGAAGGGTTTTCCAGAATTTTGAGGTCAACTTTGGGGGTGCGCATTATACACGAGAAATTACGGTAAATATTATTGTTGTTTTTTTTCATACCTACATGCTACACAACCTTTTCACTCTTTTTACCATTTGAATTATAGAAAACCTCTTAGACTTGAAGTACTGTTTACAAAATCCACTTCATTTTTTTTTTTTTTAGTGAGCAGTTGTTGACATTTGGACTATTTTGTATTACAGAAAACAACCTGTTGTACTTGAAGTACTGTTTACAATATCTAGTTTATTGTTTTTGAAGTAAGACATTTTTGGAAACCTTTTCACCCTTATTTGCTATTTGATTGATCGAAAACCTTTTAGGCATGTAATGTTTACGATGCACTTTATTTTTGTGTTCTTGAAGTGAATTGTTAACATTTTCATTCGTTTGCACTGTAGAAAACCAACTAAAAAAGCCTGTTGTACTGTACTCGTTTAAAATATCAGCAATATTATTTGTTTATTTGCACCAGAGAATGATGACATAATTTGGACTTGAGATCTGAACAATAAAGGTTTACATTATATTTGTTTTTTCATTGTTTTTATTTGATCAACTTCGCTTCTCTAAGGAACTATAACCCATTCAGAAATAATTAATTGAATGTTAATTTGGTTACACTGAGTTTTATATCTTGATATATACCGTTACTGTGAAGAACAATTTATACAGCGATATGAATTCTGGGCCATATCGCCGAGCCCGAGATAAAAGCAAATTTCGCTGTCCAACAAGCAATTTAAAAGTCACACCAGACGCTAGCGTGGACATCGCCACACATCTCATCTGTTTTTGTGAAGCCATGACGGTGTGTGAACGAGCACGCAGCCACGTCAATGTCCAAATGCGTTGAGTTCTGTTTGAAAGACACAGGCAAATAATTGCTGGCTCCACTGTTAAATCTCTAACGAGACCCAAGACTGAGTCAGTGTGAAAGAGACTATTGCAATATGCAGTGTAGTTACTTAGTGCTCTGGAGTGGTCTGGGTTTCTGATGCCCTTCATTCTCAGCCTCTGCAGGAGCAGTGGGGATGTTACCTGCCTCACTAGGTACACAGACATGGAGTAGGTCTGCAAACATCAGAAATTTTGTCCCAACATCATGTCTAATTGACAATATTATAAGGAACATTACAAATTGAGTAGGTTTGTTACCTTTCCAATTTCAGGTGCCCATGCCACTGAAATCTGATTGGGTACTGCAGAGGACAGTCGCACTAGTGAGGTAATGTTTAGAGGTTTTCCTGGTCTCTTTTGTTCCACACCATTTTTGGGGAGTGGTACATAACCCTAAAAAAATATATTTTGCAAATTAATCCAAACTTTATTTGAATAGCCCCTTCCATACATGAAGGCAGCACAATGTACTTCAGTATATTTCTTCCTGAATGCAAAGCAAAATACCTTTATCAGTGCCACTTTCCGTTATTCTAACACCTCACACCCACACGCACGCATTGATCAACGAATACACATGCAGGCGTACACTCACACCAACCACAAGGAGGAGCAAAAATAACGGAAGCAGTTAAATCAGGTAAAATAAATCAAAGTATAAGCACTGTAAATAGTAGTATGTAAATGATACATCAATACATGAGGTACATTTATTTGGATTAATTTTATGTTTGTAATTTAAGTGTTTACCTTTCCCCCCCCCAACATATATAAAACATATAAACATTCAAAACAGCAGTATTATCTTTAGTAATAAAAAAAACAAAGTCCCCATGGTAAATGTCCCTGTATATGGCAGTCAAATACTCATTGGGACCAACAAAAATCCAGCTAATTCATTCAACACGATGTCATCCTAATATTAAATGTGGAAAAAAATGGTCCCATGCGCTCCTGGAGTTCTCAACATCATCATTGAGCCTCGCGACCATGTGTTCATATGAAACTATTTATTACACCGATTTCAACCATTATTTCAAGGTCTTTATTATCTGAGAATCATTCCGGCAGCCATGATCATCCCATCACTGTAAACTCTTAGAGTCAGCTCCATAAATATTGGGTTATCGCTACAATTCTCATCTTTTTGGCTCTTAAAACCACCACAATGGATTTGAAATGAAACAAGCAAGAAGTCCTTTAACTGCAGAGGTTCAGGTTTAATTTGAGAGTTATTTACATCCAAATCAGGACAACTGTGTAATTATTTCTACAGTTTGTATATGTGCCTCTGACCTTTTAAAGGACCAAAAGTAATGGGAAAAATGTAAACTAAATTACATTTTCACTTTTTAATACTTTGTTGCAAATCCTTTGTAGTCAATTGCAGCCTGAAGTCTATAATGTATAGACATCACTAGACCAGTGATTCCCAACCAGTGTGCCATGAGTGATCTTCAGGTGTGCCGTGGGAAATTGTCAAACTTTACTTAATTGCTCAAAAAAGTCTTCCCATGGGCTCACCACCTGTGGGAGGGGCCATAGGGGTCAGGTGGAGTGCGAGCTGAGCGGTGGCCGAAGGCGGGGACCTTGGCGATCCGATCCCCGGCTACAGAAGCTGGCTCTAGGGACGAGGAATGTCACCTCTCTCCCAATCACGCCCTTCCAGGTCTCACTGTCATTGCCCACATGAGCATTTAAGTCCCCCAGCAGAACGATGGAGTCCCCAGCGGGAGCGCTCTCCAGGACCCCCTCTAAGGACTCCAAAAAAGGGTGGGTACTTTGAACTGCTGTTTGGTGCATAGGCACAAACAACAGTCAGGACCCGTTCCCCGACCCGAAGGCAGAGGGAGGCTACCCTCTCGTTCACTGGGGTGAACCCCAATGTACAGGCCGGGGGGCAATAAGTATACCTACACCTACTCGGTGCCTCTCACCGTGGGCAACTCCAGAGTGGGAGAGAGTCCAACCCCTCTAAGAGGACTGGAGGTCCTCTTAGAAGGGTTGAGCAGAGCCCAAGTCGTGTGTGGAGGCGAGCCCGACTATATCTAGTCGGAACTTTTCAACCTCACACACCAACTCGGGTGTTGGTGTGTGGGGAAAAGTGACGGCGCCCAGCGAGAGCTTAGCTGGACGTAAGAGGACGCGGTAGGATGTTCGGTAGCTGAACTCACTGCACGCATGTTCACGAGTCACAACCGAAGTCGAGTGTTCGAGAGCTTGCTGAGAAAGAAATAGGTAGCTTAACTTATTATTTTGTTTTTAATCGCCCCGCCTTTACTTGGCAACAACGGATAGTCGGTGAATGTGTTGAGTGAACGTGAACCTCAGGGATGGATAATTCACTGAATGAGGACGCACTTGAATGATTTGGTGAAAAAGAACTGAATGATTCAGTGAACAAATCTTTTGAACTAATATTTAACGAACGGATTCTAATGATTCAGTCCACTCCAAAGAACTGCCGTGCCCATCACTGCCAAGCCAGCGAGCCTGTCCAGCAGGGGACCCAACCCATGGGGGTCACGGACCCCCGAGGATCCAGGGAGGTCCCCAGCCCAACCGAAGCGCCCCGACCAGTCCCAAAGGAAGGGGCACGGGCCCAAAAAGCAATGTATGATGTTCATTGATTCATTTATCATTTTTTTAAATGTATTACCATTGTCATATTCAAGTTAATTCTGTGACAATCGTGGGTTTTTTCTTTCATTAACAGAGCGGTACCAACAATTTTGTCCATGTGTATACATTCGGGGGCTCACAGACAGTCAAGACTTTCAAAACAAAGTGAACTCCGTTTTCAATGACATGCTTGGTATATATGATCTCTTTCGACTTGAGTAACATAACAATAAGATACAACTTTCGATAATTACGTCCAGAGTTATATATTTAAAAAAAAATAAAAAAACATAATTTCAACATAGGCCGCCATTGTTTTTTCGTTGCAGTGCATTTTCGAGCCAAAGTGTGACCAGGAAAATGAGGACCGAGAGGAAGAAATGAGGATGAAGATGACAAGTGTGAAGAAACTCGAGTTGGTCATTTTTATTTGTAGCTACTACGTTCAATGCCGACTGAGAAAGAGAGTATCTGTTGTAAAGAGCTCCGTTTCATTTCTGCCGCTGCCCATGGTACTTGTCAGTTTTGCCCGATGTTATAAATGTATTCAGTAAAAACAGAGTAAAGTTACATGCATACCTATTTTACTATTTTTCACTGCTAACTCAGTGTCCGGTGGCTATGGTTTGTTTACAACACCTGCTGCTGCAAAAGTGAATTGATCAAGGTAAGCGGCCAGCGCCTCCTGTCTTTCGCGTCTTTTTGCTTGGCTTTCAATTGTCACATGCGGCCGTTTTGGCTCCTTGTGAGGAAAGATAGTCGGCACTGCATTGGATTTAAGCCGTCGTTTATACCCAGACACACCGACCACATCGCCTTTTTTCGATGTATAAAATTCAGGAGAACGCGACGACAAACCGTTTCTCAGTCTAGTAATCTGAAGGTTGCTACAAGAATTAGAGGAGTTCTCGATAACCAGAGGTCTTTTGTCGAAACCAAACAAGGACAAATGATACAGGTAGTGAATTTCTAGAGAAAATTTAATGAGATCTAACATGGGAATCTACCAGGGTAACAATGCAGGAAAGAAAACACAAAGGACAGCCAAACTTTGGCAACTTGTGATATGAGGGTGGAATTAGCGGGTATTGACAATGCATATCGCTGGGGGTTCCTGTTGTCGTTAATTTACACCCAAATATGCACTGATTTGTATTTAGTAACAGCATGTTGGACTTAGATTGCGGAGACCAAGTCAGGCAGGCGGGTCGACCTTCCAGGTGGTTGGCAAGAGCGCTCACGAGGGATGGTTTGAAGAAAAAGGAAGGAAAGAGAAGACGACGACGCACTTCAGGTGCAGGATGGCCGGAGCGCTGGCAGTGGCAATGCTTGCCACCCGGTCAGGGAAAAACGCGCACCGCAATTACTTCCCAATAGAGCCTCGTCTGTAAACTGCCCCACACCCAAAAGCGTAGCTTCGGGGAGTTGGCAGGTGCTTCCTGCGGTCCACGCTTGGCAGTGAGCGGCAGGAAAGTTCGCTGTCTCCCATCCTCCACCACCTCGTGGTGAGAAGTGGGGCTCCCGGGCTGGACCAGATCTTTGGCAGGTTGAACAACGAGAGAGAGTGAGAGAAAGCAAACAAGAGCGAGAGCACAGGACAAAGGAGCTTCGGCCTTTTATCTGCTTCAGAGAGCGAGGCTGGCCCCTTTTGACCAAATGGAAGTCAGACCGCGCCTCTAGAATCACATTTCATTATAGGATAATTTGTGGTTTAAAACCAGTGGAATAAAATAACATGAATTATTGGATTTAAGATAGCGAGACCATTTTCCAGCTTTGCATTGTGATACGCACATCCGCTTTAATCCCTGTAACAAATGTTTCACTGTTATGTGGTTGTTGAGAACACTGTAATATTTGCAATGTGCCATTTGTGTTGTGTGGGGTGAAACATCTCATCAGTTGACAAACAGATTTGAGATCAGACATTGCAGAAATACAATCACTCGTGGTGCTATTGCGATGGTAACACTGGTGGCGTTCATGCTAAGTTCTTAAAATATTATATAACATTCAAGTCCAGTGAAAATTTTGATTAGTTAATCATGGATGGCTGTAGCTTTCCACTAGCTGTGTGTGTCGCGAGAGCCCCATCCATTGTCCCAGACAGAACGAACAAATGTCACTGAAAACCGCGGGAAAAATAAGTCTCTTCAGGCTGGCTGGGGGTGAAAGTTAATTCATTTATGGTCAGGGTGAGAAACCAGCAAATGTCTGTGTCTCAGCTTTGGATGAGCTACTTGGGACTGGCTGGTAATTCATTTAGCGTCTGTGTGCGAAGATAAACCTCCTTTGCTTCTTCTTTGATAAACAGACATGGCTTTCCTTAGATGACTTGTGTATGCAGACTGACTCAGTGGGGCAGCCGAGGCAGGTATGCGGAACAGGATGAGACTCGGGGTGCTGGGTGTCATCTTTACTGGCGTGTCCGTTACAATGGGGACCTTAGTAATCCGATCCCTGACTACAGAAGCTGATTCTAGGGAAGTGGAATGTCTTGGACATTCGGGTGAAGAGAGGGGCGGAGCTGTCAACTGATCCCCACCTGGTGGTGAGTGGGCTCCGATGGTGGGGGAAGATGCCGGTCCGATTTGGCAGGCCCAAACGTATTGTGAGGGTCTGCTGGGAACGTCTGGTGGAATCCCCTTTCAGAAGGAGTTTCAACTCCCACCTCCGACAGAACTTTGCTCATGTTCCAGGTGAGGCGGGGGACATCGAGTCCGAGTGTACCATGTTTCACACCTCCATTGCTGAGGCGGCCGACTGGAACTGTGGCCATAAGGTAGTCGGTGCCTGTCATGCCAACTTTCAATCTCCGAACCCATGGGTGAACACCAGCAGTGAGGGATGCCGTCAAGCTGAAGAAGGAGTCCTGCCGGGCCTTTTTGGCTTGTGGGACTTCTGAGTCAGCTGATGGGTACCGGCTGGCCAAGATGAATGCAGCTTTGACTGCACAGTTGCAGGTTATGGACATATCGTGCAATCGCCCTTTTAAAAAGCAGATTTGGAAGAAATGGAACGGAGTGGATGACTTCGGGGACTCATACATTCACTGCAGGTGGCAATGTAAGACCGGTAAGCTTTTTTATATCAACCGTGGCACACTTATTTATGGTACATCAGCACATGCACACAGATTATTATTATTAATATGATTAATGCAGCCCTATGGGGGGCACAAGCCAGTGCAAAATGTAGGCCGGTCCCAAGCCCGGATGAATGCAGAGGGTTGCGTCAGGAAAGGCATCCGGCTTAAAACTTTGCCAAACAAATATGAGCGTTCATCCAAAGAATTCCATACCGGATCGTTCGTGCCCCGTGTTAACAACGTCCGCCACCGGCGCCGTCAACCTGCCGGCCGTCGGTGGAGATTCAGCTACTGTGGGTCGAAGAAGAGGAAGAGGTGGAAAGCGGGTTATTCCGCAGAAAGAGAAGAGGAAAGCACAGAGCCTCGAACTGAATGTGGGGACTTTGAATGTTGGGACTATGACAGAAAAATCTCGGGAGTTGGTTGACATAATGATTAGGACAAAGGTTGATATATTGTGTATCCAGGAGACCAGGTGGGAAGGCAGTTAGGCTAGAAGTTTCGGGGCAGGGTTTAAATTATTTTACCATGGTGTAGATGGGAAGAGAAATGGAGTCGGGGTTATTTTAAAAGAAGAGTTGGCTAAGAATGTCTTGGAGGTGAAAAGAGTATCAGATCGAGTGATGAGGCTGAAACTTGAAATTGAGAGTGTTATGTATAATGTGATTAGCGGCTATGCCCCACAGGTAGGAAGTTCTGGAAGGAGCGAGACGAAGTAGTTCTGAGCATCCCAGACAGAGAGAGAGTCGTGATTGGTGCAGATTGTAATGGACATGTTGGTGAAGGAAATAGGGGTGATGAAGAAGTGATGGGTAAGTACGGCATCCAGCAAAGGAACTTGGAGCGACAGATGGTGGTAGACTTTTCAAAAAGGATGCAAATAGCTGTAGTGAACACTTTTTTCCAGAAGAGGCAGGAACATAGGGTGACCTACAAGAGCGGAGATAGAAGCATGCAGGTGGATTACATTTTGTGCAGACGATGTAATCTGAAGGAGGTTACTGACTGTAAAGTAGTGGTCGGGGAGAGTGTGGCTAGACGGCATAAGATGGTGGTGTGTAAAATGACTTTGGTGGTGGGGAGGAAGATGAGGAAGACAAAGACAGACCAGAGAACCATGTGGTGGAAGCTGAGACAGGACGAGTGTCGTGCAGCTTTTCGGGAAAAGGTGAGACAGGCTCTCGGCGGACAGGAGGAGCTTCCAGAAGACTGGACCACTGCAGCCAAGGTGATCAGAGAAGCAGGCAGGAGAGTACTTGGTGTATCTTCTGGCAGGAAAGGGGAGAAGGAGACTTGGTGGTGCAACCTCACAGTACAGGAAATCATACAGGGAAAAAGGTTAGCTAAGAAGTAGGACACCGAGAGGACCAAGGAGAGGTGAAAAGAATACATTGAGAAGTGACATTGGGCAAAAGGTGGAGGTGGCAAAGGCCAAACGAGGCATATGATGACATGTATGCCAGGTTGGACACTAAAGAAGGAGAAAATCATCTATACAGGTTGGCCAGACAGAGGGATAGAGATGTGCAGATAGAGATGGGAAGGATGTGCAGCAGGTTAGGGTGATTAAGAATAGAGATGCCAGTAGTGTGCTAGATAGATGGAAAGAATATTTTGAGGAGTTGATGAATGAGGAAAATTAGAGAGAAGGGAGAGTAGAAGAGGCAAGTGTGGTGGACCAGGAAGTGGCAATGATTAGTACGGGGGAAGTTAGAAAGGCATTAAAGAGGATGACAAATGGAAAGGCACTTGGTCCTGATGACATTCCTGTGGAGGTATGGAAGCATCTTGGAGAGGTGGCTGTGCAGTTTTTGACCAGCTTGTTCAATAGAATTCTAGCGTGTGAGAAGATGCCTGATGAATGGAGGAAAAGTGTGCTGGTGCCCATTTTTAAGAACAAGGGTGATGTGCAGAGCTGTGGGAACTATAGAGGAATAAAGTTGATGAGCCACACAATGAAGTTGTGGGAAAGAGTAGTGGAGGCTCGACTCAGGACAGAAGTGAGTATTTGGGAGCAACAGTATGGTTTCATGCCTAGAAAAAGTACCACTGATGCATTATTTGCCTTGAGGATGTTGATGGAAAAGTACAGAGAAGGTCAGAAGGAGCTACATTGTGTCTTTGTAGATCTAGAGAAAGCCTATGACAGAGTACCCAGAGAGGAACTGTGGTACTGCATGCAAAAGTCTGGAGTGGCAGAGAAGTATCAGGGATCAGCCCTGATCCCCTTCCTGTTTGCAGTGGTGATAGATAGGCTGACAGATGAGGTTTGACTGGAATCCTCGTGGACCATGATGTTTGCAGATGACATTGTGATCTGCAGTGAAAGCAGGGAGGAAGTGGAGGAACAGTTAGAAAGATGGAGGCATGCACTGGAAAGCAGAGGAATGAAGATTAGCCGAAGTAAGACAGAATATATGCGCATGAATGAGAGGGGTGGTGGGGAAGAGTGAGGCTGCAGGGAGAAGAGATAGCAAGGGGAGGAGGACTTTGAATACTTGGGGTCAAAAGTCCATGGTTGAATGTGGTCAGGAAGTGAAGAAACGGGTCCAAGCAGGTTGGAAAGGGTAGAGGAAGGTGTCAGGTGTGTTATGTGACAGAAGAGTCTCTGCTAGGATGAAGGGCAAAGTTTAGAAAACAGTGGTGAGGCCAGCCATGATGGACGGATTAGAGACAGTGGCACTGAAGAGACAACAGGAAGCAGATCTGGAGGTGGCGGAAATGAAGATGTTGAGTGACCAGTGACCAGGTTGGATACAATTAGAAATGAGCTCATCAGAGGGACAGCCGAGGTTCGATGTTTTGGACACAAAAGTTAGAGAGAGCAGACTTTGATGGTTTGGACACGTCCAGAGGAGAAATAGTGAGTGTATTGGTAGAAGGATGATGAGGATGGAGCTGCCAGGCAAGAGAGCTAGAGGAAGACCAAAGAGAAGGTTGATGGATGTCGTGAGGGAAGACATGAGGGCAGTTGATGTTCGAGAGGAGCATGCAGGAGATAGGCTTACATGGAAAAGGATGACGCGCTGTGGCGACCCCTAAAGGGACAAGCCGAAAGGAAAAGAAGAAGATTATTATTATTATTGTGTAGTAGACAATTCTTTGAAATATTTACCAGACTAAAAATACAAACCTACCAGAATAAAAATACAGATAATTTGTAATGTTTTGAGCATACACTCTACACGGGAAATTACGGTATATGCCCCCACAAGTCTCAACATAGTATTCTGATAAATACTGTGTTTGTGGAATAAGAACTAAAAAGATAAAGTCATTAATTTTCACCTATTCCAGAAGGCATCCATGTTGGGTAATATCACCTTCTGCTGTGGACTGAAATAAACGTCACAGATGCCCTCGCGGACGTCATGTGACTATTGGGCCCTGTATGCTGCGATAACTAGCAGGTTGATTACATGATGGTTTGGACATTATTCTTGCAAATTTGATTTGAAACCATCATGTAACCTCTGCCTCCAGTCAAAATGTCAAAGTCAAGCCAGCCGCAACAAGATTTTTCACATTAAGCACCATGACATCGAAAATAAATAAATAAAAAAGCACCATGGCTACACTCCGGGCATCACCAGTACACCACAGAGGCCAACAAAATAAAAGCCCCCCATTGGACATCAATGCTTTGTTTGGCTTTTGCCTGTGAATATTCTCATTCGTACAGGTCATTTCATTCTCAGGGAATTGAATTGAACAACTGGATAAACAGAACAGTCCAGTTGCGATCAACTCAATGCCCTGAGACTAACTAGGCTTTTATTTTGAAGTTGGCCTCCGCACCTCATCAAGGCTTGTGGCACGAACAACGCTACTGCCATAGGAACCCTTGACTCTTTGAATGCAGCCGACCTCGACTCTTTGAATGCTGTCCTGACTGCAGTTTATATTACAATCATATACTGTTGCCACCATCATCACCCCAACACCATCCCCAAATCATGTTTAATCGCTAATTTAACACACAAAATTTAGTACGCGGTCATTGATTAAATGGCAGAATACGACGCTAGCTCAACGGCGTTAGCAGGTAGCAGCTAGCTACCCGAGTGCCCAGTAGACTCACAAGAGCTGGATGACTACTTTTCCGAGGAGGTTTAATAGGCGAAAATGAATCTGCACACCTACCTTTTATGCTGAGCCTTACATAGTTACAGTTCCTACCGATCTATTTTCAACAAACTAAGTTTGCACTAAAGTAAGGGAACCGGCTGGCTTGTAGCTCCATTAGCTCTGATGTCACTTCGTCCCTTTCGCCAAAAGTAGGGAGAGTTTTACGTCACACTCACGACTTTTGCACACGAAATGACGTAAAACTGGCGGCTTACGATCCGTTGTTTGAAAAATATTTTTTAGATAGTAGAATTAAGTATAAGGAAGATTTTAACCTCCTGACTTTACTTCCGCTTTAATTGATCTAAAAATGGTTTATTTACTACAAATAACGTGTATTTAATCATCTATGCCAGCAATGTAGTGACAGGCACAACAATTTATTCCTTTAGATTGAAGAAAGTGCAATAATTATTAACCTGTGTTTTTGTTCAGTGATGTGTCTTGAAATGTTTCTCATGGAAAATATGTGCCTTGGCTCAGTAAATGTTGGGAAAAACTGATTTCGTGTAGCTTTACAATTATCTGAAATTAAATTAGTCATTGATGGTTTAGTGGTACATTCGCTTGACTGAGTTCTCACCAGTGACTGTGTTAATTTGAGTGTTAATGGTAGTCGATGTGCCTTGTGATTGACTCGGCACCAATCCACGGTGTAGTCTACCTTTCCCCTGAAGTTGACTTGGATAAGCGCCAACTTCCTATGATCCTGAACAGGATGAGTGGTATCCAGTGAAAATGGATGAATGAATTAAATCAAATGATTGATGTCAGAATATCTTCGAGGGTGGCACCATCTTGGTGAGTGGTCCCACATGACTCCTTCTTTTCCCGATAGGGGTCGCCACAGCGTGCCATCCTTTTCCATGTCAGACTATCTCCTGCATCCTCCTCTCTAACACCAACTGGCCTCATGTCTTCCCTCACGACATCCATCGACCTTCTCTTTGGTCTTCCTCTTGCCTGGCAGCTCCATCCTCATCACCGTTCTACCAATATCCTCACTCTCTCTCCTCTGGACCTGTCCAAACCATCAAAGTCTGCTCTCTCTAACTTTGTCTCCAAAACATCTAACCTTAGCTGTCCCTCTGATGAGCTCATTTCTAATTTTATCCAGGGTGGTCACTCCTCGAGCAAACCTCAACATCTTCATTTCCGCCACCTCCAGCTCTGCTTCCTGTTGTCTCTTCAGTGCCAATGTCTCTAATCCGTACATCATGGCTGGCCTCACCACTGTTTTATAAACTTTGCCTTTCATCCTAGCAGAGACTCTTCTGTCACATAACACACCTGACACCTTCCTCCACCCGTTCAAACCTGCTTGGACTTGTTTCTTTACTTCCCTACCACACTCACCATTGCGCTGGACGGTTGACCCCAAGTATTTAAAGTCCTCCACCCTTGCGATCTCTTCTCCCTGTAGCCTCACTCTTCCCCCACCACCCCTCTCATTCATGTACATATATTCTGTTTTACTTCGGCTAATCTTCATTCCTCTTCTTTCCAGTACATGCCTCCATCTTTCTAACTGTTCCTCCAGCTGCTCCCTGCTTTCACTGCAGATCACAATGTCATCTGCAAACATCATGGTCCACGGGGATTCCAGTCTAACCTCATCTGTCAGCCTATCTATCACCACTGCAAACAGGAAGGGGATCAGGGCATCAGGATGCAGTCTCACCTCCACCTTAAACTCCTCTGTCACACCTACAGCACACCTCACCACTGTTCTGCTGCTCTCTTACATGTCCTGTACTATTCTGTCACTCCAGACTTCCGCGTGCAGTCCCACAGTTCCTCTCTGGGTACTCTGTCATACGCTTTCTCTAGATCCACAAAGACACAATGTAGCTCATTCTGACCTTCTCTGTACTTTTCCATCAACATCCTCAAGGCAAATAATGCATCTGTGGGACTCATTCTAGGCATGAAACCATACTGTTGCTCACAAATACTAATTTCTCTCCTAAGTTTACCCTCCACTACTTTTTCCCATAACTTCGTGTGGCTCATCAATTTTATTCCTCGATAGTTCCCACAGCTCTGCACATCACCCTTGTCCTTAAAAATGGGCACCAGCACACTTTTCCTCCATTCCTCAGGTATCTTCTCACGCATTAGAATTCTATTGAACAAGCTGGTCAAAAACTGCACAGCCACCTCTCCTAGATGCTTCCATACCTCCACAGGAATGTCATTAGGACCAACTGCCTTTCCATTTTTCATCCTCTTTAATCCCTTTCTAACGTCCCCCTTACTAATCAATGCCACTTCCTGGTCCACCATACTTGCCTCTTCTACTCTCCCTTCTCTCTCATTTTCCTCATTCATCAACTCCTCAAAGTATTCTTTCCATCTCGCTAGCACACTGCTGGCACCAGTCAACATATTTCCATCTATATCCATAATCACCCTAACCTGCTGCACATCCTTCCCATCTCTATCCCTCTGTCTGGCCAACCTCTTTAGATCCTTTTCTCCTCATGTCCAACCTCGCGTGCATGTCATCATATGCCTCTAGTTTGCTCTTTGCCACCTCTACCTTTGCCCTACGTCGCATCTCAAAGTATTCCTGTCTCCTCTCCTCGGTCCTGTGTCCTACTGTCTTTCCTTGTATAATTTCTTGGACTTTGAGGTTCCACCACCAAGTCTCCTTCTCTCCTTTCCTGCCAGAAGATACACCAAGTACTCTCCTGCCTGTTTCTCTGATCACCTTGACTGCAGTAGTCCAGTCTTCTGGAAGCTCCTCCTGTCCACCGAGAGCCTGTCTCAGCTCTTCCCGAAAAAAGCTGCACGACACTCGTCCTGTCTCACCTTCCACCACATCTTCGTCTTCGACCCACAGGTCTGCCTTTGTCTTCCTAATCTTCCTCCCCACCACCAAAGTCATCTTACACACCACCATCCTATGCTGTCTAGCCACACTCTCCTGACCACTACCTTACAGTCCGTAACCTCCTTCAGATTACATCGTCTGCACAAAATGTAATCCACCTGCATGCTTCTATCTCCGCTCTTGAGGGTCACCCTATGTTCCTGCCTCTTCTGGAAAAAAGTGTTCACTCCAGCCATTTCCATCCTTTTTGCAAAGTCTACCACCATTTGTCCCTCCAAGTTCCTTTCCTGGATGCCGTACCTACCCATCACTTCTTCATCACCCCTGTTTCTTCCACCATGTCTATTACAATCTGCATCAATCAACTCTCTCTCTCTCTCTCTCTCTCTCTCTCTCTGGGATGCTCAGAACTACTTCGTCTCGCTCCTTCCAGAACTTCCTACCTGTGGGGCATAACCGCTAATCACACTATACATAACACCCTCAATTTCACGTTTCAGCCTCATCACTCCATCTGATACTTTTTTCAACTCCAAGAAATTCTTAGCCAACTCTTTTTTTAAAATAACCCTGACTCCATTTCTCTTCCCATCTACACCATGGTAAAATAATTTAAACCCTGCCCCGAAACCTCTAGCCGAACTGCCTTCCCACCTGGTCTGCTGGACACACAATATATCAACCTTTCTCCTAATCATCATGTCAACCAACTCCCGAGATTTTCCTGTCATAGTCCCAACATTCAAAGTCCCCACATTTAATTCTAGGCTCCGTGCTTTCCTCTTCTCCTTCTGCCTAAGAACCCGCTTTCCACCACTCCTTCGTCTTCGACCCACAGTAGCTGAATTTCCACCGGCGCCCTGCAGGTTAACAGCGCCGGGGGCGGACATTGTTAACCCGGGCCACAACCGTTCTGGTTTGGAATTCTTTAGATGAACGCTTATGTTTGTTTGGCAAAGTTTTAAACCGGGTTCCCTTCCTAACGCAACCCTCTGCATTTATCCGGGCTTGGGACCGGCCTACAGTTTGCACTGGCTTGTGCCCCCCATAGGGCTGCATTAGTGGTCCCACATGACTCCAAATGTTGTAATCACAGAAACAACATGTAAAGCAGTTGGGCTGAAAGATTTGCTCGTTAAAAGGAAATATAAACAGGAAATATGTTACAAAAACAGCCGGAAAGACATTACAAGTAAACATAATAAATACGTAGCCAAAGAAAATGAAAGAAAGTACATATTAAAGTTCGATATTGACTCAGTCTTTCAGAGCAAAACAGTAACTTACTGGTAAAGGAAAAAGTTTTCCATTGACCTTTATGCAGACACCGTTTGGGTAGTTGTCTTCTTGTGGGCAACTTGTCTCTGACAAGCAAAACCTGACAAAAAAAACAAGACAAAGTACGAACATTATTGTTATTAAAGTTGAACGACAAAGGTTTGGGGGGCGCAAACCAAACCATAAACATTTATAAAAGAAAATTATGGATGATAACGTGTGGTCTGCATATTAACATTATACAGGAAAAAGCACTGTGTATATGATGACTTAAACCTGCAATCCATCAGTCATTTTCACCCAAACCACTACTAGAGGAGATGGCACAATGCTGATTACGCCTGTCAGCTCCTCTAAACGCTTGCTGTATTTTTCTGTATTTTTTTTATTTAGTGAATGCCCAATTCATTTCTCATCCTGGCCCATTTGGTGGCGCACCGTAAAGGACCAGGTGGAAATGACTGCATGGAAATGAGGCATTTCACCGAACAATGGGCGGAGCGCAGTTATAAAAAGCTCACTAAACAATATTTTGCGTTTCTATCGCAGAAAATGATCATACAATAATTACTCTGTAAACGTAAAATGTAAATAATAACTAGAGCTGAGAGCAGCGATGAAAAGCCCTCGCACCCCTGGCTACGTTGGTGTACTGGCACATTGGGGTCGAGGCACATTTCATATCCATTGAATACAGATGCAGAGCACACTTCAGATTTATATTCACGTAAAACAGAGAAAACTGTATATACTTTTCATTCCACTTCACAATTATGTGCTACTTTGTGTTGGTGTGTCACATAAAATGGCAACAAAATAAGTTCAAGTCGGTGATTATAAGGTCACAAAATATGAGCAGTTGAAGCGGGATGAATACTTTTCCAAGGCAGTGTACATGCAGAAATAACTAACAAAGTTTTGATGTGCGCGCCAAGTGCGCCAGTCGGAGGCACTATGATTACAAATGAATCATTGTTTGCAGATGTCTTCAAACCGGAACTCAAGTGTGTGACATTTTGAAAAGATATGGGCATTTGTTGTGAAGTTGAAAACAAATTCTTGTTGTCACGATGAAACATCAAAATCTGTCAAACAGCATTAGACGAATTAAAAAGCTTTTAATAACTTTTCATCTTCATCATCTTTCGATGACACACCCAAAGTTTGAAGTCAATCACAGAAATGTATCGGAGGAGTTCATTAAAATATGACTTTTGCAAAAGGCGAAAAATGCCGTAAAATGTGAAAGTAAATAAAAAGGGTTCGGCTCCGTGAGACTTTTTTGTAGTTCTTGGCCTGTTATACATGCCTCCCAATTTTGGTAGACATAGATGAAACGTACAGCCCGGGCGGGGCTGGCATCAAAATTTGATGCCCGCCCCTGTCATATAGTACGGCGCAAATATAAAGATTTTACCAACTTTTAACTGGTAAGGGAGGGAACCCCCTTACCAGTTACTGCCAGGCATTCTCGAGCAATTTCACTCCTTTTTTCAAGCCCCGCAGAATATTGTGTACTATGACTATGTAGACACCAAAACCACCAAAAGAAAGATCAGACTCTCTTCTTTCATCAGAAAAAAAGAAAATTGTCTCTATCTTACACCGTTCTTTAGTAATCAGCAGTCAAATATAGGCTACTTCCAGCCAAATCTGTTTCTGGAGGAAAAAAACTGAGAAAACAGCCTTTTTGTGAAAGCAGACAGATCAAGCAGAACAATGACTTTGACACCAATATTTTTTTCTTTCGTGAAAATCTCAAACATCTGAAGACAAAAAAAACACTGACAAAGTACTTTTGACGGAAAAATAATGTATTTACAAGTATAACTGTACAGAAGTTACATTAAACAAAAATGCATGAACAAAATGGGGCTCCCACACGTCCTCCAAATTTTCCTATTTATTACCTTGCGCATAAAATCTAGCAAAGTTTTATCCACATCTGGATTTTATTCTTTGGTGGCGGTGAATGGGCTCTTGTGTGGTTGTCATTGTCCTTGGAACCAGTCCCTAACATCTGGTCGAACCACAACCTGTGCAGTTTAGAAACATCACGATTACTAAAAAATACATTGTGGAAATTGCTGTCGTGGGATGTGGAGGGAAAAAAAAGCTTTCAATTACCTTTTTTTGTCTGCACTGCGTCCTGGAATGGGGGTCGAATGTTTGCTGGATGCATAACCTGTATGTTTAAAAAATACATTACTGGAGAATACTTTTTATTGATTGACGTGTTTTGCAAAGGTAAAAAAAAACATTACTTTTCTTCGTCACGATCGTAAAAGACCTTCGACTCGAGGGTGTTGAATTCCTGCAAGATGGACGAAATAGAACATTTAATTCAGTACTGGCAACAGGCAACTAGTGGGACTAAATTGTGTTTTTATGTTACAAGGATTGAAGGAGCGTGTTTGCGAGCTGCAAACAAGTTACCTTCGTCTACATATCATCCGGAGGGATGAAGCTCGGCTGGCGATCCAGAAGGAGTTCACTCGTCTGACGATTCCGGATCCCATTTACTCAAATCCTGGTGGGCAGACCATCAGCTGGCAAGTGGCCGAGGATGCGATCGGCTCGGAGCGTCGTTCGGGCTCAGAGCGTCATCCTTTATTCTCCCGCCTGATCTAAGACGTCATTCCTGTCGGTCGCAGGAATATTTTTCTTGCCTTGGCGCAAGAAATTTCAAGGACTGAAACCCTTTTTGTTAGATTTTTTTATTTTGTCTTCTCTCTTTTTCGCCAATATGTTTGCCTTTTTCGGTCTCTTGCACCCCGCCTCCTCGTTCTTTTTCCTCTGCTTCCTTTGAGGGAGGGACCTTCACCTCAAGGCATTGTTGCCCTCTAAGGGTGCCAATCGTCATTGCAGTTATCCAGAGGCTTGACGATCACATAAACTGCACAAGACCCTCCCCCACCCATCAGTGTTAAAAAACACTATTGACGTCTTTAGACGGCACTGGCGGGGAATAGATGGATTCTGAATGACGTCTTTGGACGGCATTGGCAGGGAATGAGTTAATCTCCCAGATCTGGAGATGCTACACACAAGCACAGTCTTTACCTTTAAATGAGTGACCGCATAAGGTTAATAAAAGTTTAGCGTTAAGTAAAAAATTAATAAATAAATACAAAACGCTTAAAGTTTGTGCATATGACTGCATTGCATTGATTCGACACGGGCGGCACGGTGGTTGATTGATTCAACATGGGGCGGCACGGTGAGCGACTGGTTAGTACATCAGCCTCACGGTTCCGAAGATCGGGGTTCAAATCCCTGCCCCACCTGTGTCGAGTTTGCATGCTCTCCCTGTGCCTGCGTGGGTTTTCTCCGGGAACTCTGGTTTCCTCCGACATCCCAAAAACATGCGTGGTAGGTTGATTGAAGACTCTAAATTGCCCATAGGTGTGAACGGTTGTTCGTTTATATGTGCCCTGCGATTGGCTGGCGAGCAGTTTAGGGTGTACCCCGCCTCTCGCCTGAAGATAGCTGAGATAGGCTTCATCGCGCCCGCGACCCTAGTGAGGAGATGCGGCTCAGAAAATGGATGGTTGGATGGATGATTCGACATGTTAAAAACACTGAGAATTGTGCTTTGGATTTATCGAATCAAATAAAATGGAAAAACTTTACTTAATTAAAAAAACATTTTTTTGGTATGATTATTTTTTTTTTGTGTGGAGGAATGCTTCGTGGGCCCTGATTTGAAGTTTAAATTGCTTGTTTTAAGAATAGTTTTTGAATAAAACTTATTCTTATTCTAAACTGACTTTTTAGTTACGAATGTCTTGAGAACAGCTACAGCAGTTACTGTGTTAAAGGTGTTAGATTTATAAGCTTATAGAATATAAGCATTTTAAGAATTCTAGCAAGGCAAATTTTGCCTTTTCCATTGGTAGATCTTTTTTGCTCAAAATATGAAAAATGGTCAAAATCTGAGGAAATCTTGCTTATTCCGAGACAGACGTTTTTGCAGTGTTGGTTTAATTCTTTCGTAAGGTGAGTTTAGTTTTACAGTGAACTTAAAACTGGAGTGTCAATCAATGACTTTAAGCAAGCAACTTTCACCAACTCTTTGCTTGTCCTTCCTTGTTAGCACCTTAGCAACCTGTTGTGATCAGGTGGGATCTGGATGCCATCCAGGCACTGATGAATAAAAGTGCTTGAGCAGATAATGGAATGGACTGCTTGCTGAAGAGAGGTAAAATTTGAGGTTTTAGATTCATTCCGATCCGATCAGATACTCGTTTTACACTAGACATTGGGCCGATTTACGACCTCAAAGATCACATTGGGCCATCCCTCGTAAACATTTGGTTAATTGTGACTGCTTCCAAACGTCAACCAGTAATTCAATTCAAAGGTTCATTTAACGAACACGCCAGTAAAGATGACACCAAGCACCCCAAGTCTCATGCTGTTCCTCTGCCTCGGTTGGCCCGCTGAGCCAGTCTGCGTACACAAGACAACAAAGGAAAGCCTTGTCTGTTTATTAAAGAAGAAGCACGGGAGGTTTAACTTCGCACACGGACGCTAAATGAATTACCAGCCAGTCCCAAGTAGCTCATCAAAGCTGAGACACGGACCACTGGTTTCTCACTCGGAGGCGAAGTAAATTATCTTTGAACAGTGACATTTGTTCCTTGTGTCTGGGACAATGGATGGAGCACTAGCGACACCCACAGGTAGTGGAAACTACTGCAACCCTGGATTAACTAATTACATTATTCACTGGACTTGAATGTTATATAATACTATAAAAACTTTGCATGAATGCCACCAGTGTTACCATCACAATAGCGCCACTAGTGACTGTATTTCTGCAAATTTGAATGTCTGGTTCAAATCTGTTTGTCAACTCAGCCGGATGAGACGTTTCACCCCCCACAACACAAATGCCACATTGCAAATATTAAAGTGTTCTCAACAACCTCATACCATTGAAACATTCATTGCAGGGATTAAAGAGGATGTGCGTAGGACAATGCAAACCTAGAAAATGGTCTTATTATTTTATATCCAATAATTAATATTTTATCCCACTGATTTTAAACCACAAAATAATCCTAGGATGGAAAAGTAATATTAAGAGGCGGTCCATCTCCCCTTTTGGTCCCGGAGGGGGGGACCACCCCTTTTTTTGGCCGGCTTAAAGGCCGGAGCCCCCTTTGTTGAGTGCTGGCTCTCGTTCGACCAACTTGCCGAAGACTGGCTCAACCAGTAAACTCCATCTCGCACCACAAGGTGGTGAGGACCCATCAGACCCTTCCCCGCCGCAGGGTATCCTGCCAGCGCTCCGAGCTACCCTTTTGGGTGCCTGAGCAAACTCCATTGGGAAGGAAGCGGGCAGCACACATCCGCTCCGGACCTCTTGCGAGCAGCGACATACGGGCTCCAGCCGTCCTGTCTGGGAACTTCGTTTTCCACTAAATCCACTTGGTGGGAGCTACGTGCAACACGCGGGTGACTGACACACAACGTTCTGGCGATATTAAACCAGACAATCAAAAGCAGTCGTTTAACCCAAACAACCAATCTCGGCCCACGTACAACAATGGTCCTCGTAACCAACAAGGCCAATGCAATGATAAATCAAAATCATGAAATGACCGCAACTCTAATTCGCGCCAAACTTCTACGTCGAAACAGGGTGCACGCAACGACCAGCCTAAATCTGACTCGTCCAACCGAGATCATAAAACGACTAGTGACAACCGGGAAAAGGGCTTCCAAAGGGAATTTAGTGCCGTACCAGAAGAATTACTTTAGGTGCTCCGCAACCTGTCCAAACACAAAAAGTGGGACCCATCATTATGACTACGCTGATTGAGCCGAACAGAGCAACAGAGAACAGGATAGGTCAACCAGATAACGTTGTTGATGTCCATTGTTCCCCTAATGACCTGCAAAGTGCCTCTGTGAACCCTATCGACTCCACGACGACCTCACCTCGCCATAACCACCGCAGGAAGAGCGCAACTGCTCCAACGTTGCTGTTGAGATTAATTTGCATGACTGCCCGACAGACGACGTCATCATGGCCTTGTGGGCGGACAAATCGGCAATTTCTCAGGCACTGTTTGGCACCCTATGACTTAAGCATCCTGACCTTCAATTAACGCTGAAAACGTTTTGTTTTCCCGTTAATACCGTGCCGTCGTCTGCCGTCACTGCAGTCGGCTTGTGTGCCCTGAACCTGCAATGGAACCATGGCTCGTTAATTCACTGCTTCCTAGTAGTCCCCAATTTGCCGCATAAAAGTTATGTAGGCGCGGATGTACTTGTCTGACTGGCCATTGAAGTTGAAACAATTAACAATGATTTGTGGTCGAATGGTAATAGCGACTCCGCTAACCGTGTTTTTCAACCATTAAACCTTAGGTTGGGACAAACCGTCCCAGACGCTTGCAAAGTTTTGAGCGAAGACGAAGTTATAGTAAAACCGTCGACTGTTAACTTCCCTATTCGACTGGTCGCGCGCTATAAACAATCAGTAACCGATCCCCATGCGTTCTTTCAGCCTTCCTCCATGCTTGGTACCCCTGGGCTTAGTCGAAAGCATCCTTTCTAAAGCTCTAGCAAGCCCCATTAGCCCACTTGGCTTTTTCTCTCTGGAGTTCCACTGTCTTTTTTGTCAACCCTGAGTTCCGAGAAATAGCCTTCCTTGTTACTCTCCCAATTATCGACTCCCGCAACATCACCTAAAAGACGTAATTAATGTTGGCATCGGGCAGGGCGACACGTCAGAGTCAGTACTCCCGCAGTAGTCGCCTATCATGATAGTAATCTTGAGCTGTATCTGGCGCCAAATTTGCACGTGCAGCCTCACAAGAGACAACGATTACCTGTGTCCCAGTAAGCCCTTCATCCGAGATGTAGTGGATGGGATTTGTGGCCTGAACCCCATGAAGGATGGGTCGTGGTGTAGAGCAGAAGCTCCAGCTCACGACCAGGTTACTACTACTCACGCAGAAATTGTTGGGACCAAAGGGCTGGTCAACACACCAGCCTGAAGCGCAACTCTTGAGTTATGACCACCACGACAAGACTCGCCCTGCCAAATCAAACAATGTGGCTCAACGTCCCGAAAGATATTGATGACATCGCCCTCAAACATCTGCCAGCCAACAATTATGAGAGCGAAATCGAGATTTCTAACTTTTTCGAACAGTCCAAATTGGAGGCTGATCCTGAGACGCTTAAACAGATTCCATTTGAAGGAACTCAGGCGATTGACCTCAACCACATTGACAGCACCCTACGCGCCACGAGCATGGAGACCAGAAAACCCGAGCTCCCGCTCATGCACTCCTGGTCCGCAGCAGATAACATCTTAATAGCCTTGGTCTCGGTGACTGCATGACTTTCGGCATCGCCGACCTGCTCTATCGAAGGACTCAGAACTTGCAGGGTCTTCTGAACCAGTGCTCAAATGCGCGACTCAAAATCTTCCGGAGGAAAAGAATGACTGAACCCGAACCCCCTTGACCTAAATTGCCCCGCAGACATCTCTACCCCCTTTTGAATCTAGACTAGGATTCAGCTGTCCTCAAGATTAGAACCTTTACTTGGCACCTTCCCTCTCCTTGATTGATGAGTCCGGTTCGACACCTGACTGCTGTGCCCCCTGTGTGCTAAGTTGAAGCTAGCTACCTCTTCTTTCTCTTTCCTTCCCCTCCGTCGAGCCACGCTGAGTCTCTCCTTGTGTTTTTTTTTTTGTTTGTTTAACTTTCACTGAGAACTCTACACCAAGTTAATGTTTAGCTTTAGTTTTAGCTTCTCCCCTTCCCCGAATTACTGGTCTCACTGCCATCCCAACATACACACATACACACCTCTATCCCCACACGTCAATCCTGACACCGACACCTATATGCACGACTTAATTAAGAAGTTGTCATAAACAACTGTTATAGCCATCAGGGGGGTGATATGCACTAATGTTGTACTTTGGTAACTGCATTGTTGTGTGCGTTCCTGCCAACCTGTGCCATCTTCCAACGAGACGTCACCTATATCTGCCATCGGATCAAGCCGACGAATGGGGCGATATGTAACGGAAGTAAAGATGTCAACCAGCACCCCCAGTTTCGCGCTGTTTCACATACCTGCCTCAGCTGCCCCGCTGAGCCAGCCTGCGTACACAAGACATCTAAGGAAAGCCTTGTCTGTTTGTCAAAGAAGAAGCACGGGAGGTTTAACTTTGCACACGGATACTAAATGAATTACCATCCAGTCCCAAGCAGCTCATCAATGCTGAGACACAGACATCTGATTTCTCACTCGGACAATAACTTAATTAACTTTCACCCCCAGCCGGCCTGAACAGTCTCACCAAGAAAGACTTCTCTTTTTTGGGACACTGGCTTGATGACCAAGAAGGTGAGGAACCCGCCATAGTGGCTCTTCATTAAGCAACAGTGACATTTGTTCCTTCTGTCTGGGACAATGGATGGAGCACTAGCGACACCCACAGGTAGTGGAAAGCTACTGCAACTCCAGATGAACTAATTACAATCTTTACTGGACTTGAATGTTATATAATATATGAAGAACGGTGCATGAACGCCACCAGTGTTACCATCACATTAGCGCCACTAGTGACTGTATTTCTGCAAATTTGAAAGTCTGTTTGTCAACCGAGCCGGATCAGACGTTTCACCCCCCACAACACAAATACCACATTGCAAATATTACAGTGTTCTCAACAACCACATACCACTGAAACATTCATTACAGGGATTAACTAGACAGTCAATATGTAAGTGATGTATTAACTTTTTTGTTGCACAGAGATTCTGTCGCGCTGCTCCTTTATGTCTGTGCTGTCTGAGTGTCTGGCCCCTTTCGCTCCACACACAGACTGACAGCACACTTCTCACACTCACTGAGCTCAAAGATGAGAAAAACTAAATTTCTTTAACTCCATGGTTAGCTGTGTCCACATAATACTAGACTTTAGTGCCTCATGACAACGTTTGTAACGGATAGAAACTCTCAAAGAACACAAAAGACTGGCCTAGTCTGCTTCGCTAATTTCACTCTACACTATCCCCATTATTCCTTGGTGTGGACAGACCGGCAGGATGTTTATCTTGACTCACAAGGACAATGAACACATTCCCTGCCAATGCCGTCCAAAGACATAATTCAGAATCCATCTATTCCCTGCCAATGTGGTCTAAAGACGTCAATGGCATTTTTTAACGGGGATGGGTGGGGGAGGGTCTTGTGCAGTTTGTGTGTGATCGTCACGCCTCTGGATAACTGCAAAGAGGAATGGCACACTATATAGGGCAACAATGCCTTGAGGTGAATGTCCCTCCCTCAGAGGAAGAAGAAGAGGAAGACGGAGGAGGCGGGGTGCAAGAGACAACGAGAAAAGGCAAACAATGGCGGAAAAGAGAGAAGACAAAATGAAAACAAATCTACCAAAAAAGCTTCCGGTACTAGAAATGTATAGCGCCAAGGCAAGAAAAATATTCCTGCGACCGACAGGAATGACGCCTTAGATCATGCGGGGGAATAAAGAATGACGCACCTAGCCAGAATGACGCTCTGAGCCGATCGCTTCGTTGCAAAGCTATCGCCCAAAAAAGCCGGGCCAGATGCTGAGATCCTCGGCCGCTTGCCAGCTGATCATCTGCCGACCAGGATTTGAGTAAATGGAATCCGGAATCGTCAGATGAGCGAACTCCCTCTGGATCGCCTTGAAGCAGCAGAGCTTCATCCCGAGCTTCCTCCGACGAAGACGAAGGTAATTCATTTGCAGCTACCATTAGCTACATTTAGCGAGCAAACACGCTCCTTCAATCCCTGTTGCATAAAAAACAATTTTGTCCCACTACTTCACATTAAAATGTAACATCTGTTGCCAGTACTGATTTGAATTTTCCATTTCGTCCAGCTTGCAGGATTTGAACACCCGTGACTCGAACGTCTTTTAGGATTGCGATGGAAAAAAAGTAATGTTTTTTTTACCCTTGCAAAACACGTCATCAATAAAAAGTATTCGCTAGTGAACGTATGTATTTTTAAAAAACTTACAGCTTATGCATCCAGCCGACGTTCGACCCCCATTCCAGTATGCAGTGCAGACAAAAAAAGGTAATTAGTGTTCAGTGCCTTGCCCAAGGTCACTTTGACATGCAGACAGTCGCAGCAGTGAATCGAACCAGCGGGTCACTGGAAGTCGTGAGCCAAAGCCCCCCACGCCTACAACATTAAGGAAATCCCACATCTGTACCAATGGGTACAAACCTGCATGAGCACTGAACATCCACTTCGATTTCTGTGTCATTGTGTTGATTCGGTAAGTTTGACGATAAGTCTGCTCATAAGGACTGTACAACTGTGTTCTAAGCCAAGAATATGAAATAATATATTAAAAAGTATTAGACTTTACAATGATCTTATCGGCCTGATTGGTATCGGCCGATAATTAGCATTTTATGCTGATCAGCTGACCAGCTTTAATGTCATGATTCGCCGATCCAATCAATGACATCATTGATCGGCTCCGCAAGAGACATTTACTCCGCGTCGCCATCGTGTATGGTATATTTGAATCCAAAAGCCAGTTTATTTTTAGCCTTGTCGCATGTCTTTTGACGTAGTACTGTAAATATCTGACCAACAACAAAGCTATTAAAAAAAAAAAAAAAAAAAAACATCAGCGGTGTGGGACAGACAACACGTCATGCCTGGATCAGACAACAAGGCAAATCCAGTCTCACGATTGCACTATGTCAGACTACTGCAATAAAATCTTGTATTCCGATACCACCGCATCCCGTTTTTTACGATCACTGGGCTTTATCTTGTCACCTCAAACGCACCGGATACACTCGTTACCACAGCCACGACAACAACAACCGATCGCGTCGTGTATTATAAGAACTAAATGGGAAAAAACGTGTGCTGTGTTGGTGGCCACCGGTGCTCGGGAGAGGGCTTTAACTCCAGGATTATTTGAGGTATGTTCACGTACGTTTAATACGATACGGCTCGCAACCAGGCAACAAAAAGTTATGTAGCCTAGCAAGCTAATGCTAGCACTAACGGTTGTACCGGCGTTCTGTCGAATCATGCTCTAAAGTTCCGTTGTGTGTGAAGTAATTACAATAAAGTAATTTAATTGCAGTAAGTTAGCACCCATTATTTCTGTCATGTTGTAATGTTGTTTTAACCTGACTGATTAGAATACATGACCTGACTTCTTTTTCTTTTGGCTTGTCCCTTTAGGGGTCGCCACATCGTGTCATCCTTTTCCATGTAAGCCTATCTCCTGCATCCTCCTCTCGAACACCAACTGCCATCATGTCTTCCCTCACGACATCCATTAACCTTCTCTTTGGTATTCCTCTAGCTCTCTTGCCTGGCAGCTCCATCTTCATCATCCTTCTACCAATATACTCACTATTTCTCCTCTGGACGTGTCCAAACCATCGAAGTCTGCTCTCTCTAACGGTCTCCAAAACATCAAACCTCGGCTGTCCCTCTGATGAGCTCATTTCTAATTTTATTAGTCACTCTGAGACCGAACCTCAACATCTTCATTTCCGCCACCTCCAGCTCTACTTCCTGTTGTCTCTTCAGTGCCACTGTCTCTAATCCGTACATCATGGCTGGCCTCACCATTGTTTTATAAACTTTGCCCTTCATCCTAGCAGAGACTCTTTTGTCACATAACACACCTGACACCTTCCTCCACCCGTTCCAACCTGCTTGGACCCGTTTCTTGACTTCCTGACCACACTTACCATTGCTCTGGACGGTTGACCCCAAGTATTTCAAGTCCTCCACCTTTGCTATCTCTTCTCCCTGTAGCTAAACTTAATTCCTTTGCTTTCCAGTGCATGCCTCCATCTTTCGAACTGTTCCTCCACCTGCTCCCTGCTTTCACCGCAGATCACAATGTCATCTGCAAACATCATGGTCCACGAGGATTCCAGTCTAACCTCATCTGTCAGCCTATCCATCACCACTGCAAACGGGAAGGGGATCAGGGCCGATCCCTGATTCAGTCCCACCTCCACCTTATATTTGTCTGTCACACCTACAGCACACCTCACCGCTGTTCTGCTGCCCTCGTACATGCCCTGTATTATTCTAACATACTTCTCTGCCACTCCAGACATCCGCATGCAGTACCACAGTTCCTCTCTGGGTACTCTGTCATAGGCGTTCTCTAGATCTACAAAGACACAATGTAGCTCCTTCTGACCTCTGTACTTTTCCATCAACATCCTCAAGGCAAATAATGCATCTGTGGTACTCTTTCTCGGCATGAAACCATACTGTTGCTCGCAAATACTCACTTCTGTCTTGAGTCTAGCCTCCACTACTCTTTCCCATTATTTCATTGAGTGGCTCATCAACTTTATTCCTCTATAGTTCCCACAGCTCTGCACATCACCCTTGTTCTTAAAAATGGGCACCAGCTCATTTTTCCTCCATTGCTCAGGCATCTTCTCACCCGCTAGAATTCTGTTGAACAAGCTGGTCAAAAACTCCACAGCCACCTCTCCTAGATGCTTCCATGCCTCCACAGGAATTTAATCAGGACCAACTACCTTTCCATTTTTCATCCTCTTTAATGCCTTTCTAACTTCCCCCTTACTAATCATTGCCACTTCCTGGTCCACCACACCTGCCTGTTCGACTCTCCCTTCTCTCTCTTTTTCCTCAATCATCATCTCCTCGAAGTATTCTTTCCATCTAGCTAGCACACTGATGGCACCCGTCAACATATTTCCATCTCTATCCTTAATCACCCTAACCTGCCCATCTCTATCCCTCTGTCTGGCCAGCCTGTATCCTTTTCTCCTTCTTTAGTGTCCAACCTTCCATACATATCATATGCCTCTAGTTTGGCCTTTGCCACCTCTACCTTTGCCCTGTGTCGCATCTCAATGTATTCCTTTCGCCACTCCTCGGTCCGCTCAGTGTCCCACTTCTTCTTAGCTAACCTTTTTCCCTGTATGATTTCCTGTACTGTGAGGTTCCACCACCAAGTCTCCTCTCCTTTCCTGCCAGAAGATACACCAAGTCCTGTCGTGCCTGCCTCTCTGATCACCTTGGCTGCAGCGGTACAGTCTTCTGGAAGCTCCTCCTGTCCACCGAGAGCCTGTCTCAACTCTTCCCGAAAAACTGCACAATATTCGTCCTGTCTCAGCTTCCACCACATAGTTTTCTGCTCTGCCTTTGTCTTCCTAATCTTCCTCCCCACCACCAGAGTCATCTTACACACCACCGTCATATGCGGTCTAGCCACACTCTCCCCTACCACTACCTTACAGTCGGTAACCTCCTTCAGATTACATCGTCTGCACAAGATGTAATGCACCTGTGTGCTTCTACCTCCGCTCGTCGGTCACCCTATGTTCCTGCCTCTTCTGGAAAAAAAGTGTTCACTACAGCCATTTGCATCCTTTTTGCAGAGTCTACCACCATCTGTCCCTCCAAGTTCCTTTCCTGGATGCCGTACTTACCCATCACTTCTTCATCACCCCTATTTCCTTCACCAACATGTCCATTACAATCTGCACCAATTACGACTCTCTCTGTCTGGGATGCTCAGAACTACTTTATCTAGCTCCTTCCAGAATTTCTCTTTCACCTCTAGGTCACATCCTACCTGTGAGGCATAGCCACTAATCACTTTATACATAACACCCTCAATTTCAAGTTTCAGCCTCATCACTCGATCTGATACTCTTTTCATCTCCAAGACATTCTTAGCCAACTCTTCTTTTAAAATAACCCCGACTCCATTTCTCTTCCCATCTACACCATGGTAAAATCATTTAAACCCTGCCCCTAAACCTCTAGCCTTACTGCCTTTCCAACTGGTCTCCTGGACACACAATATAACAACCGTTCTCCGAATAATCATATCAACCAATTTTCCTTTCAAAGTCCCCACATTCAGTTCTAGGCTCTGTGCTTTCCTCTTCTCTTTCTGCCGAAGAACCCACTTTCCACCTCTTCTTCTTAGTTTGAGTTCGACCCACAGTAGCTGAATTTCCAACGGCAACCTGCAGGTTGACGGCGCCGGTGCGGACGTTGTTAACCCGGGCCACGACCGATCCGGTATGGAATTCTTTGGATGAACGCTCATATTTGTTTGGCAAAATTTTAAGCCCGATGCCCTTCCTGACGCAACCCTCTGCATTTATCCGGGCTTGGGACCGGCCTACAGTTTGCACTGGCTTGTGCCCCCCATAGGGCTGCATTAATACATGACCTGACGAGAGCAGTGATTTCCAACCTTAATGGAGCCAAGGCACATATTTTACAATTGAAAAATCTCACGGGACGCCAACAAACAAAAATGTCACAAAAAGTGGATACATTAATTACTGTATGTACTTCCTGCCATCTAATAGAAGAGCATTTATTTATTCTGTCCCTCACTATGCCACACTGGTATAAATAGATGAACAAAGATATATTTTATTTGTAAATATATATTTTTTGAGCAATGAAGTAAATGAACAAGTCATTTAAATAGCAATTTAAATGCTCCATCTTTTGATCGGTTATTGTTTTATTTAAACTCTCTGATCGGTGATCGGCCCCAAAAATCCTGATTGTGCAAAGAAAATTTTATTTCTTAAAACCCGGGTCCTCAGAACTGTGAGCTAGATGTGCTAAGCAGTCATCCACCATGCCGCCTACAATAAATATAATAAATATTTGATACCGCCTCCTTGAGCCGGCACTTTATCGTGGTGGAGGGGTTTGTGTGTCCCAATGATCCTAGGGGCTAAGTTGTCTGGGGCTTTATGCCCCTGGCAGAGTCACCCATGACAAACAGGTCCTAGGTGAGGGACTAGACAAAGCATGTCTCAAAGACCCCTTATGATGATGACAAACGATGGACTTGGTTTTCCCTTGCCCGGACGCGGGTCACCGGGGCCCCCCACTGGAGCCAGGCCTGGTGGCGGGGCTCGAAGGCGAGCGCCTCGTGGCCGGGCCTGCACCCATGGGGCCTGGCCGGGTACAGCCCGAAAGGGTAACGTGGGTCCCCCTTCCCATGGGCTCACCACCTGTGGGAGGGGCCATAGGGGTCGGGTGCAGTGTGAGCTGGGCGGTGGCCGAAGGCGGGGACCTTGGCGATCCGATCCCCGGCTACATAAGCTGGCTCTAGGGACGTGGAATGTCACCTCTCTGGCAGGGAAGGAGCCCGAGCTGGTATGTGAGTTCGAGAAGTTCCGACTAGATATAGTCGTACTCGCCTCCACACACAGCTTGGGCTCTGGTACCAGTCCTCTCGAGGGGGGTTGGACTCTCTTACACTCTGGAGTTGTCCACGGTGGGAGGCGCAGAGCAGGTGTGGGTATACTTATCACCCCCCGGAAGGACTCCCACCTCCGACAGAACTCAGAGTAGAGTCGCTGCTCCTCTGCATCGAGAGGAGCCAGATGAGGTGGTTGGGGCATCTGATTTGGATGCCTCCCGGACGCCTCCCCGGTGAGATGTTCCGGGCACGTCCCACCGGGAGGAGACCCCGGGGACGACCCAGGACACGCTGGAGAGACTACGTCCTTCGGCTGGCCTGGGAACGCCTCGGGATCCCCCCGGAAGAGCTGGATGAAGTGGATGGGGAGAGGAAAGTCTGGGCGTCCCTGCTAAAGCTACTGCCCCCGCGACCCGACCCGGATAAGCCGTACAAAATGGATGGATGGATGGATGGATGGATGATTTGATACGACAGGACTGAGATTGAAACAAGATAGTTTTGAATACTTAATCTCTGCGTGAGACCGTTTCAAAGTTAGGAATTGTTTTTGAAAACGTGCGGAATTCACCCGTGATTAGGGCATGACCAGCGAACTGCGAAAGGAAATCCGATTCGGGGGGCGTGATTTCTTTCTCCCACGACTCAGAGGTATAAAAAGGGCAGACGTTTCCTCATCTGCTCGCTGTTGCTCCTCTTGCTTCCTCAACTTCTCCAAGCTCGCGACTACAGCCATCCTATTCCTCCTCCCGCTTTCTTCTTTGCGGTCGCCACGTGGTCGCCCGGACCACGAGAAAGGCTCGGTCTGATGCGAAGCCTGCAGTGCGACTCGCTTTCTGAGCTTTCTTTTTCTCGCCAGCCTACCAAAGAAACCTCTGGTCCACTCACATGTTCTCAACCAAGCGTAAGCAGTTCAAACGGCATAAAAGGTTACAAGCACAACTTCCCGCATAAGCGTGACCATCAATTTTCATTTTTGTACTCCTTTTCCGTTTTTCTTCATTTTATCCATCTTTTTCCTGGTTCAAACTGCCTGATTCCCTCCTGGGACCCCCGAGAAAGAGTGTCTCCAGACTGGTCACCACGTGATCCATAAATAGTGATTAAACATTGCAGCAAGTTCCAGAATGAGTACAAATTGGTGCATAGTAGCTTGGGGTTAGTTTAACGACCTTAAGAGTCCCAACATTATTCTCTCTCAACACGTATCAATTCATTCATTCATGCTCATCTCACAAGTTCAGCCATTCACTCTATATTCTGCTATGTTATGTTTTATTGTCTTATGTACTAAATTCCCTTTGCATTTGCCCCCATATTTCCCTGTAGTTTAACATGACATTTTCTCCATGTTAAGCATCCTATTGTGTACTGTGTGTGTTTGAGTCAAAGATATTAACCTCTGCAATCGAGAATTAATTTACATAACTGTGGCAACGCTTTCAGAAAAAGATTGATTGATCCATGAGGTTTTTCATAGTTTTGTCCTGCTGTAAGCTAATCCACAACGTGGTGCCCCATTTTCATGCTAACATCTTTATTTGCAACATTCTCCCGTTTCACTTGAAACGGACCACAGGGAACGAAGGAGAACACAAACGTTATCCTCCGACCCCTGTACACATTAGTTACGTTTCTGTTTAACACCAATATACGCTACAGTGAAGGCACGTCAAAAGGAGAGCATTCTATTTTTTTAGAGAGTGTATTACAACATGTTAACGTTGTGCTAAGTTGCATTTGTGTGAAACAAAGATTTGTGTAACTGGTCCCCATGGACCCCATGCCCACCGTTATCTAATACAAGACAATTCTAGTGTTTTAAAGTTGAGTAAATTATCTTTGTGAGATAAAAAAATAGATACTGTACATACACATGTAACTTCATTTACATTACCACCATTATGTAACAGAAGCCTATGATAGAGCTTACAGTTTACAATACTAATGTTGACACTTGACAGTGTTACGAATTAAAGGTCTTTATTTTAATTTAGTTTTCTACTTCTTTGCCTTAAATAATATTTTGGGTATTATAAGAAAGATAAATTTGTGTTCACGTACAGTATATATCCTGTGTACATCAATGTTCTTATTTCATACGTTGGCCACTACAGTGGGGACGGAAAGTTTTCAGACCCCCTTAAAATTTGCACTCTTTGTTTTATTGCAGCCATTTTGTTAAAATGATTTAAGTTCATTTTTTTCCTCATTAATGTACAACCCCAATTCCAATGAAGTTTGGACGTTGTATTTAAACATAAATAAATACAAAATACAATGATTTCCAAATCATGTTCGACCTATATTTAATTGAATACACTACAAAGACAAGATATTTAATGTTCAAACTGATCAACTTTATTGTTTTTAGCAAATTATCATTAACTTAGTATTTTATGGCTGCAACACATTCCCAAAAAGCTGGGACAGGGTCATGTTTACCACTGTGTTACATCACCTTTTCTTTTAACAACATTCAATGAATGTTTGGGAACTGCAGACACTAATTGCTGAAGTTTTGTAGGTGGAATTCTTTCTCATTCTTGCTTGATGTACAGCTTCAGCTGTTCAACAGTTCGGGGTCTCCGTTGTCGTATTTCACGCTTCATAATGCGCCACACATTTTCAATGGGAGGCAGGTCTGGACTGCAAGCAGGCCAGTCTAGTAGCCACATTCTTTTACGACGAAGCCACGCTGTTGTAACACGTGCAGAATGTGGTTTGGCATTGCCTTGCTGAAATAAGCAGGGGCGTCCATGAAAAAGATGTTGCTTGGATGGCAGCATATGTTTCTCCAAAACATATATGTAACTTTCAGCATTAATGGTGCCTTCACAGATGTGTAAGTTACCCATGCCATTGGCACTAGCACAGCCCCATACCATCACAGATGCTGGCTTTTGAACTTTGCGTCCAGAACAGTCCGGATGGTTCTTTTCCTCTTTGGCCCAGAGGACACGACGTCCACAATTTGCCAAAACAATTTGAAATGTGGACTCGTTGGACCACAGACCACTTTTCATCAGTCCATCTTAGACGAGCTCGGGCCCAGAGAAGCCGGCGGAGTTTCTGGGTGTTGTTGATAAATGGCTTTTGCTTTGCATCGTAGAGTTTCAAGTTGCACTTACGGATGTAGCGCCGAACTATATTAGCTGACATTGGTTTTCTGAAGTGTTCCTGAGCCCATGTGGTGATATCCTTTACACATTGATGTCGGTTTTTGATGCAGTGCCGCCTGAGGGATCGAAGGTCACGGGCATTCAATGTTGGTTTTCAGCCCCACCTGTTCCCAATTAGCCTGTTCACCTGTGGGATGTTCCAAACAGGTGTTTGATAAGCATTCCTTAACTTTCTTTTTTACCACCTGTCCCAGCTTTTTTGGAACGTGCTGCAGCCATAAAATTTTAAGTTAATGATTATTTGCTAAAACCAATCAAGTTTATCTGTTTGAATATTAAATATATTGTCTTTGTCGTGTATTCAATTAAATATAGGTTGAACATGATTTGCAAATCATTGTATTCTATTTTTATTTATGTTTAACACAAGATCCAAATTTCATTGGAATTGGGGTTGTACACACAGCACCCCATTATAGACAGAATATTTTTTTAAAATGTTTGCAGATTTATTGAAAAAGAAAAGATGAAATATCACACAGCCATAAGTATTCAGACCCTTTGCTCAGTTTTTAGGAGAAGCACCCTTTTGACCTAACACAGCCTTGAGTCTCTTTGGGAATGATGCAACAAGTGTTTCACACCTGGATTTGGGGATCATCTGCCATTCCTCCTTGCAGATCCTCTCCATTTCTGTCAGGTTGGATGGTGAACATTGGTGGACAGCCATTTTAAGGTCTTTCCAGAGATGCTCAATTGGGTTTTAGTCAGGGCTCTGTCTGGGCCATTCAAAAACAGTCACGGAGTTGTTCTGAAGCCACTCCTTCGGTATTTTAGCTGTGCGCTTTGGGTCATTGTCTTTTTTTAAGGTGAATCTTCGGCCCAATCTGAGGTTCTGAGCACTCTGGAGAAGGTTTTCGTCCAGGATATCCCTGGACTTGGCCGCATTAATCTTTCCTTCGATTGCAACCCTGCAGCTGAAAAACACCCCCACAGCATGATGCTGCCACCACCGCGCTTCACTGTTGGGACTGTATTGGACAGGTGATGAGCAGTGCCTGGTTTTCTCCACACATGCCACTTAGAATTAAGGCCAACAATTTCTATCTTGGTCTCATCAGACCAGAGAATCTTATTTCTCACCATCTTGGAGTCCTTCAGATGTTTTTTAGCAAACTCCACGCGGGCTTTCATGTGTCATGCAGTGAGGAGAGGCTTCCGTCAAGCTACTCTGCCATCAAGCCCCGACTGGTGGAGGGCTGCAGTGATGGTTGACTTTCTAGAACTTTCTCCCATCTCCCGACTGCATCTCTGGATCTCAGCCACAGTGATCTTTGGGGTTCTTCTTGACCTCGCTCACCAAGGTTCTTCTCCCCCGATTGCTCAGTTTGGCCGGACGCCCAGCTCTCGGAAGGGTTCTGGTCATCCCAAACGTCTTCCATTTAAGGATTACGGAGGCCACTGTGCTCTTAGGAACCTTAAGTGCAGCAGAATTTTTTTTGTAACCTTGGCCAGATCTGTGCCTTGCCACAATTCTGTCTCCGAGCTCTTCAGGCAGTTCCTTTGACCTCATGCTTCTCATTTGCTCTGACATGCACTGGGAGCTGTAAGGTCTTATATAGGCAGGGGTGTGGCTTTCCTAATCAAGTCCAATCAGTATAATCAAACACAGCTGGACTCCAACGAAGGTGTAGAACAATCTTAAGGAAGAAATGGACAGCACCCGAGTTAAATATATGAGTGTCACAGCAAAGGGTCTGAATACTTATGGCTGTGTGATATTTCAGTTTTTCCTTTTGAATAAATCAGCAAAAACTTCAGCAATTACATATTTTTTCTGTATGGGGTGTTGTGTGTACATTAATGAGGAAAAAATTAACTTCAATGACATTAACAAATGGCTGCAATATAACAAAGAGTGAAAAATTTGAGGGGGTACCCACTATATATCGGTTATAGGACAATATGTCAGAAATCGGCCGGTATATCGGATATGTGTTTTTTTAGCCCCCAATATTGATGCCAGAATCCGCACCTGAAGTCCCATATTGGTCAGACTCTCGTGTGAAGCCAACAGCATAAATAGTTGAAGGTCATTAAGGTTCATGTCATTTCTGTGTGCTTTTTTATAAAACAAATTTCCATGACTGAGAATCCAAACAGCCTCACCTTAATTGAATTTGAACCATATAATCCCTTCTGCCACCTGGAAGAAAATCCCTGTGAACAAACGCAATTGAGTATTTTACTTTTTACATTCCAGGGAAAATCTTGTTTTTGATGAGAATTCTCCACAAAAGGTAAATTGTTCACCTGGATATGCATACTTCTCGAACTTGCTGCGGCGTCAAGGCAAAGATAAAATACTTTTCTTGATGGTATCTTTGTGCAGTACTTGCTCCTGAAAACAAATGACACATAAAATAAAAATGTCTTTTTAGGGATTCCACTGTGTTATATGTACGGGCTCTTTTTAGACTATGTTGGCCATAACTTATCGATGCACTCAATATTAGACACACTTTTCTATCAATTGTGACAAAGATCCACATTATCTCACCTGGGATAAAGTACATTAGAAAAGCAAACTGTGACCAATGTTTTGTTCAATATTTTACAATAACAAAACTGCAATTTTCTGCTAAATGTTTTACAAAAATGCAACTGAATACATTGCAAACTCCACAGGTGACGAAAATCTGCTCAGTGAAACCGAAATAAAATCAATTTGGTTGAATTGTTTGTTTTAATTTGAAAGCATTTTTTAAGGTACCGATACGTGATTGGGGGGGGGGGGGCTGACCTGATGAAGCTGACCTGAGAAAGAGCAATACTTCAGAAAGAGCAATGTCCTGTTTTTCCAAGTCCTGCTTGCGAAAGTGCATCACATTCCAGTGGAGAAATGGACCATTTTCGACTGCCTAACCAGTAGACATGCGAGTCAGTCTGTCACTGCCTCATCTTCCAGCAGTTCCACCTCAGGCATGTTAGCTGGACCCGCTAAAAAGAAATTCTATCAAATGGTGCTGACTCAGCGTCATTGTTTGGCTACAAATACATGAGCTTGCCAAAAGTATTCGCTCACCTGCCTTGACTCACATTATTATGATCTGAAGTAAGATCCCCTTCTTAATCAATAGGGTTTAATATGACATTGGTCCACCTTTTACAGCTATAACAGCTTTAAGTCTTCTGAAAAGGTTTTCCACAAGGCTCAGGAGTGTGTGGAGTGACTTTTTGACCATTCTTCCAGCGCATTTGTGAGGCCACACACTAATGTTGGATGGGAAGGCCTGGCTCTCAGTCTGCACTTTAATTCATCCCAAAGGTGTTCTATCAGGTTGGTGTCAGGATTCTGTGCTGGCCAGTCAGATTCACCCATACTAAGCTCTCTCAACCATGTCTCTATGGACCTTGGTTTGTGCATTGGTGCACAGTCATGTTGGAACAGGAAGGGGCCATCCCGCAAAGTTGGGAGCAATGAATTGTCCAAAAGCTCTTGGTACACTGAATCCTTCAGCGTTCCTTTCACTGGAACTGAGGAGCCAATATTTTGGACAAGTCAATGCTCACAACTTTATGGGAATAGTTCTTCCATTTCTAAAAAGGCTGTACACCAGTGCACAAAGCAAGGTCCATAAAGACATGGATGAGAGAGTTTGGTGTGGATGAATTTGACTGGCTGGCACAGTGTCCTGACATCAACCTGATAGAACACCTTTGGGATGAATTAGAGCGGAGACTGAGAGCCAGGCCTTCTTGTCCAACATCAGTGTATGACCTCACAAATGAGCTTCTGGGGAAAAAGGTCAACACTTCCCATGAATACTCCTAAACCTCGTGGACAGCCTTCCCATAAGAGTTGAAGCTGTTACAGCTGCAAAGGGTGTCCCAACGTCATGTTGAATCCTATGGATCAGGAATGGGATGTCATTTAAATTCATATGTGAGTCAAGGCAGGTGATCCAATACTCTTGGCAATATAGTGTGTATTTGACAGATTTTACAATTTTTCTTTAAAAGTTTAAATTACCATTTACCAGCCCACTCCTCCTCTACTAGCATTAGTTTTTATTTAATGTTGTCGCAATTGCAAGGTATTATTTTAAACACACATATAGAATTTCTTCGATAAAGAAAATCTGAGACCATGGTCCTCAATCGAAAAAGGGTGGCTTGCCCTCTCCGGGTCGGGGATGAGATCCTGCCCCAAGTGGAGGAGTTCAAGTATTTTGGGGTCTTATTCACGAGTGAGGGAAGAATGGAACGGGAGATCGACAGGGGGATCGGTGAAGCCTCTGCAGTGATGCGGACTTTGTATCGATCCATTGTGGTAAAGAAGGATCTAAGCCGAAAGTCGAAGCTCTCGATTTACCGGCCGATCGATGTTCCTACCCTCACCTATGGTCACGACCCACAGTTTGTGACCGAAAGAACAAGATCCAGGATACAAGCGGCCAAAATGAGTTTCCTCCGCAGGGTGTCCGGGCTCTCCCTCAGAGATAGGGTGAGAAGCTCGGTCATCCGGGAGGATCTCAGAGTAGAGCCGTTGCTCCTTCACATCGAGAGGAGCCAGATGAGGTGGCCGGGGCATCTGATTCGGATGCCTCCCCGGTGAGGTGTTCCGGGCACGTCCCACTGGGAGGAGACCCCGGGAACGACCCAGGACACGCTGGAGAGACTACGTCCTTCGGCTGGCCCGGGAACGCCTCGGGATCCCCCCGGAAGAGCTGGATGAAGTGGCTGGGGTGAGGGAAGTCTGGGCGTCCCTGCTAAAGCTACTGCCCCCGCGACCCGACCTCGGATAAGCGGTAGAAAATGGATGGATCGATAGATAGTGTCACATAACACTACAGAACTTACCAACTTGGATTGACAAATTAAGTACAGTAATGGAAAAACATCCATCCACCTGTCCATTTTCTGTACCGCTTTATCCTCACAAGAGTCACGGGCGGGCTGGAGCCTATCCCAGCAATCTTCGGGCGAACCCTGAACTGGTCGCCAGACAATCGCAGGGGACATATAAACAAACAACCATTCGCGCACACATTCACACCTAAGGGCAATTTAGAGTCTTCAATCAACCTCCCATGCATGTTTTTGGGAGGAAACCGGAGTGCCGGGAGAAAACCCACACATCCACAGGGGAGAACATGCAAACTCCACACAGGCGGGGCTGGGATTTGAACCCCGGTCCTCAGAACTGTGAGGCAGATGTGCTAACCAGTCGTCGACCGTGCCGCCAAAAAACATCATCAACAAACCCTAAATCAATGATTATCCTAAAAAGAATAGTTGACGTCCCATAAATACAGAGAGAGACAGACCTAAGCTGGAGGGCTTGATGAGGATATCCAGAACATCATAGAAAGGCAGAGACTTCATCTGAACATCAGGGTGAACAGGAGGAATTTGGGGCCCAGGGTGCTGGAGATTCATGCTGGTTCTTTATGAAAGGTTGCTTCACCAGTCAACAGTTGAAGTTTGTACAGCAATGACCCCTGCAGATGGCACAATTCAGCTCATCTTAAACCAAGCAATATGATGTTTACATGTTACATCAAGTAACTGCCAAGCATACTGTTTTACTGTCACAAACGTCTGTGGAAATTGTGACAGGATTTAAAATGGAAGCAGGTTTAAGGTGTTTACGCATCTACAACACTGTGACTCAGATAAGAAAATGATGTTTTATTTTAATGACTGTTTCCAAATATTACCTTATGACTAGGGCTGCACAATTAATCAAATTCGATTTTGCCTGCCAAGATTGAATTGAGCTTGATCGTCGTGCTGCACATGAAAAGTGCTACTATGCGGGCGGCAGTGCCCACAACCTCGTCAGCCGGCCACCAGGGGCAAACGCATGGTTAAGGCTTCATTAAGCCCCGGCACCACCTTCAAAATAAAAGCCGAAAATGCCAATGATGTCCAATGTAGTCATATATGAAGCTTTTATTTGGAATTTGGCCCTCACAGCACCTTTGCAGAAAGGCGGCATTTCACTGTCAAGGCTTTTTCACAACGCGCTTACTCACTGTGAAAGGACCGCGTGTCACAGCAACAGCGACCACACAGCCCTGGTGCAGCATTCTCAAATTTGAAAGTGCTGATGTAGACTGCTACCAGGAAGTAACAGGAAAGTTTTCCTGATGGAGAAGTACACCGCACCTCAGCAACTTTGGTCTTTTTTGCAAAAGAAAGTCTTGGGATTGCGCATTTTAAGGAGGACGAGGAGACGAGTTGCAGAATAAAAAAAGGAAATAGGTGCACCCCATCCCAATGGCTCATCAGGACCTTTGAGAGTTTCGGCTTGTTCGTTTCCCTATAGTACGTCCACCAAAAAAAAAAGTACACGGAAATGACTCTGCCAACCCCTCTCCCGTTCGAGCACCATTCGGACATGTCTGCGATATCGCCTTCGAAAGAGAACTTCTCTCTACTCGGAATGGCTCCACAGAGCCACCCCTCCCCGCAAGATGGCAAAACGCGCTGTCAACCCCTCAGCACACACACAATGAATGGAAAAGATGGGGTGTCAATCGCATCGCCGACTACGGTGCGAAAAGGCCTGAAGTCATACTGTAGTATTAACAATCATTGTCGCGGGTGCTTTGACTCCAACTGGCCTGAGCGCAGTCAAAAATGCAAAGAAGTAAATAGAGAGAGAAATCACAACTGGCGCGTTCTTTGCAGTTTGCGAACGTGCACGAATGACCGATGGTCAAGCAGAACAACAGAGACGTACCCGTCCTTGACCATTCGCGAAATTGACGGGGACTTTTAAATGAAAAATCAGTACTTGCAAACTAATGTTATTGCCTTCTATGCATAAACTGTATTTGCTTCCGTTAAGCTGCAATTCATGACTGCAAGTTGCAATAGCATATTGACTCAGTTAGGCCTTGGTAAAGTCGAATTTTTTGGGGTACATTTATTTTGTATTATTATCTGTACTTTATTCTTATTTAAAGATTCATTTTGCACTGCAAACTGTTACATAGTTTGTTGAAAAGTGGTGCAATAAACCTTCTTTAAAAATAAAAAGATTTGTCCCTAACATGAAGAATAATAGTGACAATATTGATCAAAAATAATCGTGATTATTATTTTGCCCATAATCATGCAGTCCTACTTATGGCAGTGCACTGTTCCAAATTTGACATTAACTTGATTCACGTTGAAATCTTGTCCATGTCCACTTCGTCCAAAAAGTTGCAGGAACAGTACCTTGATTGTGATATGCAGTGTTTGAATTCAAGAGCGGTTAAGAGTTACCCTCCAAGGAGAAGCTGATGTTTCCAAACACTTGTCCTGAGTAAGGTTCAGGAATGCTTGAAACTTTACAACGGAATATCAATGAAGCTCAGTTACATCAGAGCCACACCTGACTTAGCTCGTTTTGTTCTATATTGGGTAGCTTGGCGCACTTGGGTGATATTCGGGGATCGTTTACCGGTCATGGCCACGCTAATAACGTCGGACAATTTAGATCCTATACGACTAAGCACCAAGACAATCCGAGCCAGTGTGACAGAACAGACAGCTAAGAGACGGCTTGCTAATCATAAACTTGCTAACAGTCAGGCTGACAACAGAAGGTTCCCATCCATGCTGCGTGAAATTGCAGCCTTCTTTTCTGGTGGTTTCGGAAACTAAATCGTAGGAACTGAAGAGAGTTAAACCCTTTTTTTTTTTTTTTTTTTTTTTTTTTTTTTAAATGCAAGGTTTAGAAATGGAATCAGCGTTAACGTTTTTCTTTTCGCCTACCAGATACTCGTACTACGCCATCTTGACGTTCCCGTTCATCTAAGGTACGTTCGGAAATTCAACCTGACGCTCTCGCTTCTGTCCGAGAGGCGGGACTCTCAGCGTGTGGCCCTTTAAATAACCGAACGGCACACGCCAACAATGTTCTGAGTTTCCGAACGTTCCGGAGTGTAGAGAGCGCGCTTGGAGTGAAATTCCGAACGTACCCTGAGAGCGCAGTTAATTTACGAACGAGCGTGTTGGCCATTGGCACGGATACGTCAGTGCGTCTGCCATATTGAATGTGTCAGTTTTGCTTGTAAACAAACATCTCGTCCTGCCTGCCGCTCCGACCGGTCTGTCTCCTCTTGTCAGAGCGACACTCCGGCACTCCCGGGGTGTGGCGCTCTGAATAATCGAACGGCACACTCCAACAACACTCTTGAGTTTCCGAGCATTCCGGAGTGTAGAGAGAGCGCTTGGACTACATTTCCGAACGTACCCCTAGAGTGTGACCTTCCAGGTTGACGACAGCTTGGGAGGGGCATATAAGGCAAATCCACTTGACCAAAACTAATTTCTTTATTTTCACCGCCCTCACTCAATTGTTGACTTGCGAGCGCCTCCCGCCAGATATCGCATCGAGAGGACGAGGAGAACAACAGAGGGAAGAGAGTCAAATGTTTGGAGAAATTAGAAGATTGTTCAAGGACAACGTCATTTCATGGAGACGGCGATCAAAGATCACGTCACGTCACGTCACGTCATTCTTCTTTTCCTCTTCGTTGCCGGGTGGCATCAAACGTTCAAGATGCATTACCGCCACCTACTGTGCTGGAGTGGGGGTCAGAGTGCGCCTATACGTTTGTACTTGGGAGCAATATTAATAACATTTTGACGAGATTCTCTTTATCAAGCCTGTTTCATTTAAAACCTGAAACAAGGCTTTGATCTTCATTTCTTCAGTGTTGAGTACATTTCTAAGATGAAACACTGGAACCCCACTTTTCTTCAACTCATCTGTCAGCCTCCCCCTATTTATTTCATCCATCCATCCATCCATCCATCCATCCATCCATCCTTCCATCCATTTTTCTCCTCACTAGGGTCGCGGGCGTGCCCGAGCCTATCCCGGCTGTCATCGGGCAGGAGGCGGGGTACACCCTGAACTGGTTGCCAGCCAATCGCAGGGCACATACAAGCAAACAACCATTTGCAACCACAGTCACACCTACGGGCAATTTAGAGTCTCCAATTCATGCATGTTTTTGGGATGTGAGAGAGACGGTCCTATTCTCCCAAGAAAGCATGATGCAATACAATTTTTATTCTTCCGCCTCCTTTTTCTTTTTTCTTTTCATTTTTGAGCATCATTTTCTTCTTCAAGCAAATCTGTCTCCTTGCTTCCCGAGATGCACCCAGGGAGAGACGACCTCCCACCAGCTTGAACCTACGCTCGTGAGTAGACACGGCAAACTTTTGCCAGAATGTACAGTATTAATGCCGAATAATTTTGGGGAAATGACTAGCTTCAGACAAAACCTCAACAGGGGTGTGATCCGGGGAACTTGGATCCACAACAGATTCCGGGCTCGCTGGCGCACCAGACGCCTTCTCAAAAAGGGGAACGAACCCCCCCTACCCCAGTACGGTGCCAATCGGTCTCAATGCAGGGCAACCCTTCTGCCCCTAGGGGGAACTGCGACCCTATAAACGACCTTCCCCACCCGCTCGAGCACCCTACACGGTCCATCCCAGTGACTGTCCAACTTGGGGCAACGTCCCTTCTTCCGCTTGGGTGAGTACACCCAAGCCAGCTCCCCTGACTTGAAGTCTCGCCCCTTGCGCCGCACATCGTAGTTCCTCTTTTGTCTCATACAAGCCTTCTCCAGCTGGTCTCGGGCAAACACGTGTGCAGCCTCAAGTCGATGCTGCAGCCTCCGGGCATACTCCAGTCCAGGGTGGTCCTCGGGGCTGTCTGGTGGTCTTCCAAACGCCAGCTCCGCCTGTGTTCGGCCCAGCATCAGCAGAGCAGGGGTGCAGCTTGTAGAGCTTTGGACGGCTGATTGGTAGGCCATTAACACCAGTGGGATGTGCCGGTCCCAGTCACGTTGGTGGTTTGCAGTGAGAATGGCGAGCTGCTGCTGCATGGTGCGGTTGAACCGCTCAACAAGACCATCACTCTGTGGATGCAAGGGCGTGATGGGTGTCTTTTGCATGTCCAGCCGTTCACACAGGACAGCGAAAACCTTGGACTCAACATTCCTGCCCTGATCACTGTGTAGGATGTCTGCAGTCCCAAACCGGCTAAACATGCCCTCCAGCAGCGCATCCGCTACCGTCTGCGCCTCTTGGTCTGGCAGCGTGTACGCCTCTGGCCGTTTTGTAAAATAGTCCATCGCGCACAACACGTATTTGTTCCCTCTTTCCGTCAAGGGGAAATGGCCCATTATGTCCACAGCCATCCGCTCCATAGGTGCCCCAACCCCTTGCTGCTGAAGCGGCGCGTGCAATTGTAAGCTGCACATCCATCGCAGCGCCGGCAGAAGTCCTCCACATCCTGCCTGTGCTGACCCCAGTAGAACTCTCGGCGCAGTCGACGGAGGGTCTTTGTGCTCTCAAAGTGCCCTGAGCCGATGCCCCCGTGATATGCTCTCAGCGCAGCATCTCTGAGGGACCTGGGCGCCACCACCTGCCACCTCTCTTCCCCGGTGGTTGGCTCTTTCCATGCGTGCTGCATTACGCCATCACACATGGGTAATACAGCTAACTTACTCGAAAGGCCTTTTGTGACCACGGAGAGTCCCATCACACTAGTTATCTGGTAATGCCGGTACATTATTATTATTTTCTTTGACAATTGTGCAAAAGATGCAGAGTCCTCTCGCACTTAGAGCAGTTCGAATGACTAATATTGCAATAGTCTGGTGCAATGACCATTGTGCAAAAGGCGCCGAGACTTCACGCGAATAGTACGATAGTCTGGGCCAATGTCGATTGTGCAAATGTTGCAGATACTCCTCAGTCAGTGTGCAAATGGCTACTCTGGCATGAGTGGCCAGTTTTGGTCAACAACAGATATGCAAATAGTGCAGCGTGGTGAGACTACTACAGTGAGTGCACGAGTAATATATAATTGGCCCGTGTGGGTGACGTGGGTTTTGTCTCTCCTTAGAGACCTCAGACTCACCGTGCACTTCGTCTCTGGAACTTGCAAAGTGCACCTCCATGCCGTTTTACCCACCCTACCCACTCAGGCCATGACTAGGCCCCGGCTCTTCTAGTTCACCTGCAGGATACACTGGTGATATGAGCCTCCTTCTGTGCTGGTTCCCAGCCTTCCTCTTCTGTTCCACATTGTTCGTGATGGCGAAGTTGCCTGCCTTTTTTTGAATCTTTCTGTGGCTCGCCGTGACCGGCGCTCCTTCTCTTCTTCCTTCCTGCGCGCTGTGCAAACTTGACTTCGGTTTCTCCTTAACTTTGCACCTGCGCTTTCGCATTATCGTGGACTTTGGTTATTGCGCCTCCGTGAAGCGCACTTCACCACCATTCGTGGCCTCACGGTGCGAAAGGGGGGGGTCACACAAGACTCCGCCCACGATGCACCGTGCACAAAACGGAGGATGGTCCACACACTGAGACCGGACCGGTCAAGCAGGTCCAACCTCCGTGACAGCATCCTTGCCACGCCAAGGACTGCACCATGTCTGCCAATGCAAATGCCCGACCGAGACACTGGTGAAACCGAACACGCTGCTCCGCCGCGAACAAAAAACATAACGACCGAAATAACGGGTATCCACAGCGCCCCCACCGGAGACGCGTGGAGCCTTAGTACTATCAAGACACAACCGCGGGAAACCCAGTCCGGAATCCCCAGACATTCAAAGAGTTTTGTAGGTGGCCTATTTATGGCTGCCGCCTCCCTCAGCACATTGTTTAGCATAGGAACCTCCATGGTTAACGCCATCAGCTTAATCACGGTTAAGAAACAAATTGGTGAACTCCAAACCGAAATTCCTAACATCCGATGCAGCATGGAGAGACAAACCGCTAACCTCCAATTATTAGGCGAGACGCTCAAGGGCACTATCCTTGTCCTCAACACTCACAGTGTCATCCTGAACCAAACTAGACAGAGCATAAGTAAACTGCTGTCGGTGGTCCAAACGGATTATGCTCACACACAGATTGCTTCCACATTGATGAATGACATGCTATGTGAAATCTCTTCGTCCAGAGACAACTTAGCAATGGGTAGAATCCCTCCATACTTGCCTTCCTTGTTACTCTTCCGATTATCAACTCCCGCAACATCTATCACCTAAAAGACGTAATTAATGTTGGCACCTGGTAAAGCGACACATACAACCCTGATCTGTATCTGGCGCCAAATTTGCACATGTGGATCCTCACCAAAAACGTCCATTAGCTGTGTCCCAGTAAGCCGTTCATCTGAGATGTAGCGGATGGGATTTGTGGCCTGAAGCCCATGAAGGATGGATCGCGGTGCAGAGCAGAGCTACCTGGCGCTTCAAAGCGGAGACCCAAGGATGCCGAGTTCGCCCCCGGACGCTAAGTTAATTAACTCCCCACCAGTCGAAGGATTGCACCAACAAAGGCGCCTCCACCCTGTTGAGTCCCGCCACTTGGGAGTTGGAACAGGCAACAGCGACACTGATGGGCGACGGATTCCTTTCCGTCGAATCCACGTGTTCCTGGTGCGGACCGGGCTGGCCGAACACTCTGGAGCCTGACTCGCCTGCCTCAAACGTGTTCCAGACATGTAAATCCAACATTGCGGTCTACTAAAAGTACAGATTAGTGCATATTTTGGGTTTAAATTTCCTCAGCTATATGCATTCACTACACGCCCATTCTGCTCATCTCACGTCACAAATCCCTTCCTTTGCCAATGTTCGTCTGTACCTTTTTTGTTTTGTGTTTGTCTGTGTTTTATCCTGTATAAAACCTCTTTTTATTATGACATTTTCTATCAAATTCACCCCTTGCATCATTGTTTTGTGTGACTGGGTTTGGAACAAAACCTCTGGAAAGGCTAGAACTCAAAGTTCTAAAGTGTAGCCACCTTCCGACAAGAAACGGATTAAAAAGGTTTGTCGTCATTTCGTCTAAAGTTAAACTTGTACAAATATGACGTGGTGCCCCTCATATATATGAAATATCTTGATTTATAACGCTGTAATTTAAAATCACGATAACCCGGAAGTGATGCAGGCGCCGCTTCCAACTCATCGTTTCCTTCTCAATTAAGCGCAATTCTTATTTCATACATAATCGCAACACCTTTAAGCAGCAAAGATTAGATTAGTGACGGTCTATAGTACTACACCTATTTGCCACTAATTGTCTTGTCATTGGAACCAATGCTTAATTATATTTCTGAATAAACAAAAGCAAATTAGGAGCAGTCATCCAATAATGGGTTATCTTGTCAAGGGCCAACAGAAATCCATTCCACGATAACACTGTTAATTTTATGCACTACTGATGAGCTCCGTCCTAATCAATAACACTACAATAAAGGCAACCACGCATCAATCTGCTGTGATCGTGGAGGAGTTAACTGTGAGCATGGAGTCAGAAAAATGTCAACATTGGTTTAGAAAGAAATGCACCAGTTGGTAGATACAGTACACAATGAAGCATACTCACAGCAGGCTAAATTCAGACCTCTTGACACAGCATGAAGTTAAGTGGGACTGCTGTGAGATGCTGCTTGTCGCATTGTTTTTAAAGTTTTGGAAATCAAATCAAAGAAGAGGTAGCCTGACATGGAGTAGTTCAAGCATTTACAGTATATATGATGTGCAGTTCCTTTTTCTACATTTCCCCAATGCTATCCAATATCTTGGTTTTTTTTTTATATAACGTTTTTATTTTCGTACATAAGTATTCCAACGTATACCGACTTTTTTGGCATATAATTTATTTGATGTTCATGCTCTGCTTTATTGATTTATTTTTACAATTTTTCTCAATTGTTAAAACACATTGCTTGAAACCTCCACCCATTTCCTCAATACTTTAAACACAAATCCAAAAATTCAAGCTAAATTCACCAATACCCGACTCTTCTTGCGAAACCGAACTATTTCCACAAAACAGACCCCGAGTCATTCAAAATGAAAAACCCCACTGAACAGACAACACAACACACAACATAGAAAAAAGGAAAACACACTGATCAGATCATAAAGCGATAGGAATAATCTTAATAGGATAACGATAGCATTGTGTTTTACAAAAAAACCCACAAAAACCCTGTACAGCACTAGTGACAAAAACCAGACAAGAATCACAACTACAAAAGCGCATTCAGTATCTACTATAATTATTCATCTACAGCATCAGCTCGGCCTGCTGGGTCAGGCCACAGGATTTCATCCACACCACAGGCCACATTCTCCCCGGCTAGGAAACGGGGAAGTGACACACGCGCTGCTTCCAACTCATCATTTTCCTCTAAATTACGCACAATTTGATGGTGTTTCTGGCAGTATGGGCAGGGGCCAGGTCCTGCTTGGAAGATGAAATTTGCATCTCCATACAGATCTTCAGCAGAAGGAATCATGAAGTCCTCTAAAACATTCTGGTAGACTGTTGCGGTGACCTTGGATTGAAGAAAGCAGAGTTGACCAACACCTGCACTGGACATTGCACCCAAAATCAGGACCGACTCTGGATATTTCACACTGGACCTCGAGCAGCCTGTGTTCTGTTCTTCACCCGTCTTCCTCCAAACATTTGATTACCAAATGAAAGGCACAGTTTACTTTAATCAGAAATGAGGACCTTAAATTACAGCATTATAAATCAAACTATTTTATCTATTAAGGGGGCACCGCGTCACAAAAGTGACGAGAAACCTTTTATCAGTCTCGTAATCTGAAGGTTGCTACACTTTCTGAAATTTTGATAAGAGTTCTCGAAGGCCAGAGGTTTCTTTCCTCAAAGCCAAACACACACACACCAATGCAGGTAGTGAATTTAATGAACATTTTAATGATCTAACATGGGGAATCTACAGGGAAGCATTACAGAAAAACACAAAACAAACAAAGTACAGATGAACATTGGCAAAGGAAACTGACTTGTGATGCGAGATTGGTAGAATGAGCGTGTAGGGAATGCATATAGGCGGGGATTCCTGTTCCTGTTAATTTAAACCCAAATACGCACTAATCTGTACTTTTAGTAGACCGCAATGTTGGACTTATGTGTCTTGAACACGATTGATACAGGCAGGTCAAGCTTCCGAGTGTTCAGCCAGCCCGGTTTGCACGGGGAACAGGTGGATTTGGCGGAAAGGAAGAAGAAAAAGTTCAAAAGAAGCCCAAAAGGTTCCCAGGCAGGACGGCCAGAACGTGGGTGCCTATGCTCGCAAGACTTTCAGAGCAGGCGCGTTGTGCCTGCTTCCACCCCCCTCGGGGTGAGCTCAGGCCCCCAAAAAGGGTAGCTCGGAGCGCTTTCAGGATGCTCTGCAGTCGGGGATGGTCCGATGTGTCCTCGCCACCTCGTCGTGAAGTGGGTGTCCTGCCTGGGCCAGTCTTCAGCAAGTTGGTCGGGTGAGACAAGAGCTGACTCAGAGCACAGCTCTGGCCCTTTAATGGCCAGAGCGAGACAGAAAGAGGGTGGTTTAGCCCCTCCCTCCTTCCTTTCCCACCACCTTCGGGACCAAAAGGGAAGCTGGACCTCCTCTGTGTGTTAATTTTCCATTTTAGGATTACATCGTGGTTTAAAACCAGTGGTATAAAATATTAATGATTGGATTTAAGATAACGAGATCATTTTCCCGGTTGTCGGGCCACGGAGGGGTGGGGGTTGGCTACCCCCTTTGGCCCCGCCTTCCTCTCCTCGCCCTCGCCCATCCTTACTTGTTTTGGCGGTCTATGACCGTTTTTGGGTGGCTGCTGGCTACTGCATTGAGCCATGTCGGTGGGTGGGGACCCCATGCTCTCCGGGGGCGGTGATGGCAGGGCAGCTCGCTGGGTGTTGGTGGGGGTGGGGTGGCAGTGGGCCGGTGCCCGTGCCCTTCCCTTTGGGACTGGTCGGGGCGCTTCGGTCGGGCTGGGGACCTCCCTGGGTCCTGGGGGGTCGGTGGCGTCCCCCTGGCTGGGTCCCCTGCTGGACGGGCACGCTGACTCAGCCCACCCCCCTTGTGGGTGGGAGGGGCTCACCCTTCCTCGATGTGCTGGCTCAGCAACTCCGTACACTCGTTGACTAACATGCATGTGATATGGTGCTCATTCACTAATAAGTTCGATAGACACACGATAGGCTTTAATTACTTGTGCTGGGATCACCAACAACAACACAGGTTATACTAACAGATCAACTCACAGGTTCTTACAGGTGTTGAGACACTAAAATAGAATCCCACCGCACCACTCGTCAATAGCACTGCCTTGCTCATTTTCCCACATCCTGTCCTGCCCTTTTCTGTCCTCTCTTATCTTGTTCTCTTGGTTAGTTATCGCATGTCCCCACCTCCCCAGTCGACAAATGACTGTTGCAATGGTACTTGTGTACTAGACTGTCTCACTATTGTGCTGCTGTGGTTCTCACCCCTGGTCCCCTTGTCCACTCTAGCCCTCTGTCTGTCCCCGAAAACCCTTTTCTGTCTGGCTGCATTTCCAACAAACATCAGAATCATAACAAAATTTGAAAATAAGCAGAGGGAGTATTTCAAACCCCCCCGTTGCACAGCAAAACTGTTCCAGCACAAAAGCATACAGATCCACCATTCTGCAAGGCCATGCAGCTGAACAGGACAGGTTAAAAAAAGAAAAGAAAAAAGAACCATTAATCACACTGTTAGATATGACATCAACACAGAAAATAGTTACAGAATCTTGCAAAACCAATACAGTACACACGGAAATTACATATATAGTAAGTATGGGGACATCTTGCCATTTGATTGTGGGAGTTTCTTTCGTCTATTTATTGACAAGAACATATTTGAGGTCAGGCGTCAAAAGTTGGATGAAAAGCTCGACTCACGCTGTTGAAGATGATCCCAAATGTGTTTGATGAGGTTCTGGTCTGGACGCTGTGTGGGCCAGTAGTTTGTCTGTCCACAACAAACTCATCCACCTATACCATGATGGTCTTTTGTTGTAGTTCTGGGCTTCCTACCTTACCGTTCCCACAAAGTTGGAAGCATTGCATTCTCAAAAATATCTGAAAAGAAGTCAACTGAAGAAATAAGATTGAGTGGGAATTTAGCGGTCAAGCCCCAAATCCTAATTGATTAATTGACCGAGGCATGTCACAATCTTGTGTGCGTTAGTGGACTGCGCATGAGCAAGTGAAAAATGTATTTAAAGCTTTATCGTCACTGCTTGTTCAAATATCCGAGTGATGGTGTAGAGGGAAATGAAACGACTGTACTTGGAGAGGAAGAATCTGCTCAATTACGCATGAGCAAAGCTGTTTTTTTTTCATCCACTTCTCAGTGAACACAAGAACCATTTTTAGAATTCTGATGATGGCTTGACTCACCTGTGTTTGAAATCTCACAATTGCCACATTGCAATCTAAAATGAATTGAGTTTTTTTGTTTGTTTTGTTTTTGGCACATTGACAAAGGAAACAGAAGGTTTTCTAACAAATCTGTTGCTGTTTACTCATTTTTGTTGTGTCAATTGTTCCAGCGGTACTGGCAGATTATCCATGGCCAACCCGCCAACATGCAAAGTCCACGCAGGCGGGGCCGGGATTTGAACGCCGGTCCTCACAACTGTGAGGCAGACGCTCTAACCAGTCGCTCACCGTTCCACCACAAATACATTACAATACCAATGAATGTTATGCACATGAACAGGTACGTGGGCACAGTCTATCGCAAATGAGGTAGCTTGTCAATAAGTATTCCCTTTTTGGGTAGAACCATACAAAATGGATTTGAAAGAAAATCCAGTGATCTATCCAGGAAAAACACAAAACATTTTGACATCAATTTCTTGCAAGAACAATCAATGAAATTCACGAGTTATGTCATGTAGTCATGCCCGACTCTGATTTAACACATCCTGTAGGGAACATTTATTTATTTTTTGTTTTTTTTTCAAATGTCGGTGTTGAGTGAGGAATTCATTTGCAGAATCTAATGTACAGTGTAACAATAAATAAGATCAGTGTAGAAATAAAAAAGACTACCGTATATAGCCTTCATTGTTACGATTACGCTTCACAAAAGACAGAATTAGTTTGATCAATAAAAGCAAAGAGAGAAAGAACTAGTACTTATACACAAGCGCCTTACCACACACAACCTTTGTTCTCTTCACAACTGAAAACCACTGCGCAACTGATTACTTTTAGATCCTGCCGTCGCCTCCTTAGTTCCTGATCGCCAAATGTCTCCAAAAAAATCGAATTCAAAACATATTAACGATGACGCAGCCGCTCCTCTCGTAGCCGCTTTCTTCTCAGTAATCACCTACATCGATGTCTCGGCAGCGGTGTCGCTACTATTTATCTATTTATCGGCATCTTCATCGGCTCAACAGTCGCGTTTGTGCATGTCAACTGAATTTGTAGTTGTTACTCTCGCAGGTAACTGAGGAAGTTCTGTGATCCTGCGTTTGTTTCATACTTGTACCTGTTAAGTTGACGTTTCAAACGTTGTATAAATGTGTCCGGTAATGAGTAGAAACCTTCAAGTAAGGGTATGTTCTATTTGTGGACTTCACGCCGCTCAAAAAAGGCCCGTGTGGTTTGCTTTCATCATTTTGACCCCAAAACCTGTATTGAGATGAAATTCTTAATTTCCCTCCAAGAATTAGTCGTTTGTAGTATTTCTATATCTATTTTTATGATTGTAGTTTTGATACTTTCAATTCTTACAATTCTTATGTTTTGGTTGCCATTTATAGATTCATGAGACAAAGCGAAAATATTGTACATTATATGTATAGCTATTATAGTTACTGAAAACTACAATCACAATAATAAACATTGTTAAATGACTATCTCGTGTTATGTTTTAAAACGAGTTTGAGTTGACCTTAAGAGGAAGAAAGGGGGGGCGGGGAAGGAAGAAAGGTCAAATTCTTATTTTTTTGTGTGCAGTTTCTCCACTCTAAGTTTTAAGATCAAACGAATGTACATATCAGACAAAGATACCCAAATAAATATCAAATACAGTTTTTAAATGGTGATTTGAGTTATTCTGGAAAAAGCTGGAAAGCCGAGTTCATTTTCACTGACCACACCCAAGCCTGATTATCTCCAGACCTCTTCAGTCAAGTACTCACTTAAATAGGACCTGTATGGCAAAATAAGGTCGGCCCAAAAAAAAATCCAAAATCCCAAGCGGCAAAAGTCGCAACGTTCCCCACCAAAAAAAAAAAGCAAAAACGAGCTTAGCCTCCATTTGTCATCATTTTACGATAGAGCCAGGGGTATTTTTTTTTTACTTTTGGCTTATATTTGGAAACGACGTGCATACTGACACCTATGTTGTTACTATAGCAACCTAATCAGATAGGTCTGTAAGGAGTGCTGATTGTCGACACAACTCTGATCACGAGCAAATGACCCATGAACAGTCGAACTGAAAGATTTGCCTGCAGTGCAAACAAATCCAACCTTCAGAATTAACTGGTGGAACTGATTTTCTGAATTCTGACAGACTGATATTGTCGCGCGTGTAAATCAGCAACCTGCAGAATGGGGAGGAGTCGAGGAGGAGCGAAGGGACATTCAGGGGGAAGACACGCAGTTCCTGTGCCCGTGAGCTGAGGAAGAAGATGATGATGATGAAGAGGAGGAAGAGCAAGATGCCTGGAACTGCGTAGGACTGGGCTTTCCCTGAGTTGTACATTGGCTGGCTCCCCCTCGATGTCCCATCATTCCTGGTATGCATGACTGCCGAGCAAATAGGACCCCTGGAGAGCAAACATCGGGATTACACTTGACGCTATCTTTTTAGAAACAATGACAGCAGTTATTGGTGTTTCTATCTATCCATCCATCCATTTTCAACACCGCTTATCCCAGTTAGGGTCACTGGGTGCTGGAGCCCATCCCAGCTGACTTTGGGCAAAAGGCAGACTACACCCTGAACTGGTCACCAGTCAGTCGCTGGGCACACATAGACACGGACAACTGTTCGCACCTCACATTCACACCGTCACTTCATACAATTTGAAGAGTATAAACAAAATGACCTTTTTTAATGATTGTTACTGAATGCTGTTTCTCTCATTTTTTTTGTTTAGGCCTAAAGGTTAGATTCAGACTATTTGGTAAAAAAAAAAAAAAAATAATAATAATAAGAAGAATTAACTTTTGGAAACAACTGACACAATTTTTATTTTAATCTGTGGCTATAAAAAAATAACTCAACTGCACAGTAAAGCCAAAGCAACACACCAGACAGGTCACGGATAAAGCAGAGTAATATATTACAGTATATTAAGAAAAACAAGTATCCCTAACTTTGAAAATCTCACAAAGCACGGTTCGATCCGTCATCCGAAAATGGAAAGAGAACGGCACCTCTCCGAACCTACCTACCAAGAAATGGCCATCTACCCGAACTGACAAGGAGAGCATTGATGAGAGAAGCATTCGAGAGACTCATGGGAACTGCAGGAGCTGCATAGATCCACAGCTAAGGTGTGAAAATCTGTCCACAAGAAAACTCTCCTGCTCAAATGTTTGCTTTTCGTTTTCTGCCTGCCTTTGTTTGCTTCACGTATGGTGTATGACACCATTTTTCATGAGATAAAAAAAAAAAAAAAATCATTTTATGTAATTTGATCAATAGCGGTAAAGAAACAATCATATCATATTTTGCAATTATTACATTTTTTTGATGCCGACTTGGTTTTACATGCCCAACACCCCGCGACGGTCCGTCTGGCTGCTCCAGAGAAATTCTGGTGACTGCAGGCCTTTTTGGTGCAATGTTGACTGCGCTACAGTCACCAACCCGCCATGTACTCGACGGAACAATCCAAAGTGGCATTCATGAGTTCTCACATGACGGGAAGAGCAGCTGCCTGGGCTTCGTAAGTCCAGACATTTGCAACTCCCTTCCACTCTTCAGTGACCCTTTAAGAAAATAATTTGACCACACCACTCCCGGAAGGGAGGCAAGTCCCGACTTGGCAATTGCAATGTGCTTGACTACGCCTCTCGCTGCTGACAGTGGGTAAAATGACGTGGCATTATTAGATGCTTTTTTTGCACTGACTTTCTGCTCCTCTCGACATTCCCTCTTACCTAGATTCACTCATTAGTATGGCAGCCCGGATCTATAACAGAATCCGGGACAGACTACGATACAAAGAACTGACTGGACAGAGGTCTTTCCAACACTAGAGGTGCACCCAACTCAGCAGACCAGAGGACTATTCACCCACTGCATCAGATCCACTGGGAAAGACACCACACTCTTGTGACCCCGGGGGAAACTATTTAGCTGGGAAGGGCCAAGCTGAATCCCAGAGAGCCTTTTGATGAAAACCTTAACTGCTAGAGCTCTTGATGGCAAACAATTGTTTAAAGTAACCCATGTGACAGAGTCAGTAACCATGACAATGGCAGAAGGACACACAGGGAATAGGTTTTCACCTTTTTCACGTGGCTCAAAATCCTCTCATCCTCGGTTTTCCATGGCTTCTGCAGGATAACCCACAAATAGACTGGAAGTTGGGTAAAGTGCCGAAGTGGGGGAACAATGTGAAAATATCTGTTTTCCCGATCACCAACAGAGTGTGCCCATGATTATTAGTGAATCCAGTGACCCCACGATTCAACATTTTTCAGATCTGTAAAGTCCCTCAATGTTATCTTGATTTGAAGGAAGTGTTTAACAAGGCCTGAGCCACTTCTCTTCCTCCCCACAGGTTGAGAGACTGGGCTAGTGAGTTACAACCCGGGGCGCCCATTCCCATAGGACAGCTCTACTCTATATCAGAACCAGAGAGAAAAGCTATGAACGACTACATTTAGTCTTCCTTAAAGGCGGGGCTGATTCGACCCTCTTCTTCTCCAGCTGGGGCAGGATTTTTTGTTGTTAATGAGAAAGACGGAACACTTCGTCCCTGCATTGACTACGGCCCATTCAACGACATCACCATAAAGAACGTAACCGCCCCCAACCCCCACCCTCCCATGAATGAATCAATGAAGCTTTCGAACTGTTGCCAGGTGCTAAAATCTTCACTAAGTTGAACCAATAAGAAGATTCACGTCCAGCATGTGAGACAGGTATCGAAATGTCTACTAAACAACCAGCTATTTGCAAAGGCCGAAAAATGCAACTTTCACGTCACAAAAGTTTCGTTCCTGTGGTTCATCGCGGAACAAGATCACATCAAGATGAACCCTAAGGTCAGTCCTGTGGATAATTGGCCGACACGCAGTTGCAAGAAGCGAATTCAACCATTCTTGGGTTTTGCAAATTTATAGACGCGTCATCAGAAATTTTAGCTCTGTGGCCGCATCTCTACATGCCCTAACCTCTGCTAATATTCGTTTTGAGTCGATGCCTCCAACAAGGGACGAGGGCCATCCTGTCTCAATGCTCTGCCAATGACGACAAGCTCCACCCATGTGCCTATTTGTCACGTAAGTTCTCAGCAGTAGAACGTAATTATGATGTTGGAGAATTTCAGGAATTTCTTGCGGCACTGGTTAGAGGGGGCTGAGCACCCATTTATTGTATGGACTGATCGCAAGAATTTAGACTACCACAGAAAGGCTAAAAGACTGAATGCTCGTCAAGCTAGGTGGACTCTGTTCTTTTCCAGATATATAATAATTCCACGCTGTCCTATCGACCCGGGTCAAAACAAATGCCCAACCTGATGTGGGCGGTTTTTTTTAATGATATTTTATTCATTGTATTAAAAAAAAAAAAAATCTATTTAAAGTCCCCTGGATTTTTTTTCGCCCCAAAACTATGAATCTGAGAAGCGATAAGAGAATCGTAAAGCGGTATCGAAAATGGAATTGGAATGGGAGAAATCTTATCAATCCTCTGATCTATTTGGCAGTCATTTGTCAACTGCAAATTTCGGGAAATGCTGTTCAAGATTTGTAGTGCGCACGTGTACTTGATCGATACAAAAACTCTGAAGCCTTGGATTAATGTGAGTGGTTCGAGGGTTTTCCCAGTGCGCGATCAAAGCATGAACTCTGCCTGTTGCGTGACAACTTCCGACACACCGACAGCAGCGGATACACTCTTATCTACTGTACGTTACGTACATAGACACATACGAAGACTTCGATGGAACAAGGGTAAAAGTGATGAGAAATGCCATTTTCACTGGACAGTCAAGTCATGAGCAAATTCCCGATTGAAGTTAGTATCGCTAAAATGATTATTATTGTTTTTATGAATGACTGAAGTATCAATACTTTGTGCATCTTGAGTAAAAGAAGTGCTTGGTGTTTTTTTCAAAAGCTGATCCTAAATTATTTGCGCGTACACAAGAGGATGAGGATGCTCTAAATTAGTTTGCAGAGCATGATATATGGTACAGTGGCTGGAATAAGTATTTAACACGTCACCGTTTTTCTCACTAAATATACTTCCAAAGGTGCTATTGGCTTGACGATTTCACCAGATGTTGGGAACAACCCAAGTAATCCATACATACAAGGAATGTAGATCGAATAAGCTCAGAAATTAAGTTGTGTGTAAAACTGTGAAATGACAAAGGGAAAAACACCATCTCAACAGTGAAGTTCAGAGGCGGGAACATGATGGTGTGGGGCTGCTTGTCAGCAAATGGTACTGGTAAACTTCACATTATTGAAGGAAGGATGAAATGCTGTGCAAATGTACCGAGATATTCTTGCCCAAAATCAGCTGCCATCTATGAGGATGGTGAAAACGAAACGAGGGTGGACATTTCAGCAGGATAATGATCCATACTCTCATTTGGTTTCAAAGACAAAAAATTAAAAATAAAACCGTAAGAATCTACGGAAAGAACTGAAATCAAGGTTCCATAAAAGAAGTCCACGGAATCTTCAAGATTTGAAGACTGCTTGCAATGCCGCACAGGAGGTGTCTTGAAGCTGTCATTGCAAACAAAAGCTTCTGTACAAAGTCTTAAATAAATACCAGTTGGCGTGTTCAATACTTTTCCCCTGTGTCATTTCACATTATTACCCACAACTTAATTTCCGATCTTATTTGTTCTACTTTCTTTGTATGTACGGGTTACTTGGATTGTTCCCAACATCTGGTGAAATGTTTGTCAATAGCACCTTTGAAAATATATTTGAGAAAAATGCCGACGTGTTAACTACTTATTTCAGCCGCTGTATATATGGGGGACAATTAACAGAGTGTTTGCTTGTTTGCTGACACAAAGACACAAGTTACCTAGGTTAGACACACACGCACACGCATGCGCACGCACACACACACACACACAATAATGACAATAATACCCATCGACCTTGAATCCACGGGCCCAGTTTTGAGAAATTTAACCTTTTAATTCTATTGGACTGCCACTTCATTACGATGGATTTTATTGCAAAGACATCAAATTGTGCAGAGGACTAAGCACCAGGGTGCTGCTATAACTTATTGAATTTCCTGCCTGCAATTTCTTCAGCAAGCGGCCCCTCTATTTACCTGTGTAGACAACTCCATTTATTTCTATTGACATGTTGATGCTGTTAATGCCGTTGGTAGACAGGTTCAATGCGGTCTCTTGTCTATCATCTGTCAAGAGAGGAGGCAGAGGAAAACTCAATATGAGCATTTAAAAGGGAACAGAAGAAGCGAGAGGAGCACTGTGGAGTATTGGTGATAATGCAGAGACTGACAGTAGGAGGAGAGCTTTATTAATGACTTCTGGAGAGAAACAACTGTCACAAGAGTTTGCAGACATTTCAAGAGCTCCTTTCTTAAACTTTATGAATCCATTTTTCATGGCATGGCAACATCGAGTCTTTTCAATTTAGATTTTAGGAAGATTTCTCCATTTATACGTCATATACGGGGATAGCAACAACCTATCTTTGAGCCAATCACAACACACAGATAGATCTGGAATAAATTTGTTCTCAAGTGGACTGATATGATGTATGAACAACAATACTGGAATAACTGGTCATGGAATAAAAACGGTGGTCAGTCTTATGTCGTCCTTTGCAGCTTTTACATGTTATCCTCGATATCAAGCCTTTCAAAAGTACAGCTCGTGGGCCAGAACCGGCCGACCAGGGGGTTTCATCCGGCCCGTAGGGATTGAGAACTCATGAACTACAATTTTTCAATTAAAAAAAATAGAGTTCTGTGCAAATGAATACCTCCTGTAGAAATATTTTAAGACTGAATTTTGCAAAATATCCAGTCAACCGCTTAAGTTCAAAAGAAGTTGGTTTGGTAGAACCCTTTTAGGTTTATGCACTGCCAGAACTTGTATGCATTCATAATGTTAAAATTGCACTCATTTTCAGTAAGGAATGACAGGTTGCACAAGGTAATGATCAATAAATGAGCATTTTTCAAATGTACTTGTAATTATTCTTACTATATACATACATATATATATATATATATATATATATATATATATATATATGTATATATATATATATATATATATATATATGTATATATATATATGTATATATATATATATATATATATATATATATATATGTATATATATATATGTATATATATATATATATATATATATATATATATATATATATATATATATATATATATATATATATGTATATATATATATGTATATATATATATATATAGAGAGAGAGAGAGAGAGAGAGAGAGAGAGAGAGAGAGAGAGAGAGAGAGAGAGAGAGAGAGAGAGAGAGAGAGAGAGAGAGAGAGAGAAAGAGAGAGAGAGATAGAGAGAGAGACTTTACACCAATTTTATTGGCCTGATCGGTATCGGTGTTTTATGGTGATCGGCTTTAATGTCATAATTCGCCGATCCGATCAATGACATCATGGATCGGCTCCGCAAAAGACATTGACTCCATGTCGCCATCCTGCACAGTATATTTGAATCCAAAAGCTAGTTTATTTTTAGCCTTGTCGCGCGTCTTTCGATGTAGTACTGTAAATATCTGACGGCCAATAAAAAAAAAACTGTGTGGGACAGACAAGACGTCTGAGACAACAACATTTAAAATTACAACACGTAATGCAAATTTTCTCTTTCACCATTGCACGATGTCAGACGACTGCAATAAAATCTTGTATTCCGATACCACCGCATCTGTTTTTTTTTTTACGATCATTGGGCTTCATCTTGTCAACTCAAATGCGACCGGATACACTCGTTACCGTGGTGACGACAACAAGAGTGGATCGCGCCGACTGTATTATAAGGACAAAATGAGGAAAAGCGTGTGTTGGTGGTCACCGGTGCTCAGGACAGGAGAGGACGTTCGTTTAAGGCTTGCTTGAGGTATGTTCACGTACTTTGAATACGATACGGCTCGCAAGCAGGCAACAAAACGTTATGTAGCCTAGCAAGCGAGTGCTAGCGCTAACGGTTGTACGTAAACATGCCGCCGTTCTGTCAAATAAAGTAATTGAATTACTGTAAGTTAGCACCCATTATTTCTGTCTCGTTGCAATGTTGGTTGGACCTGACTGATTAGAATACACGATCTGACGAGAGCAGTGATTCCCAACCTTTATGGAGCCAAGGAACATATTTTACAATTGAAAAATCTCACGGAACATCAACAAACAAAAATGTCACAAAAAGTGGAAACATTAATTACAGTATGTACTTCCTGCCTTCTAATATACGACCATTCATTTGTTCGGTCTGTCACTATGCCTCACTGGCATAAATAGATGAACAAATATACATTAGTTATTGTAAATATAATATTATTCAGTACACAAGTATATACAGTATATGAACCGGTCATTTAAATAGACACATTGCTCCAGCTGGTGATCGGATCGGTGATCGATTATCGTTTTTTTAAACTCGCTGATCGGCCCAAAAAATCCTGATCGTGTAAAGCCTAACATATATATATATATATATATATATATATATATATATATATATATATATATATATATATATATATATATATTTCCTCCCACATCCCAAAAACATGTGTGGTAGGTTGATTGAAGACTCTAAATTGCCCGTAGGTGTGAATGTGAGTGCGACTGGTTGTTTGTGTATATGTGCTCTGTGATTGGCTGGCGACCAGTTCAGGTTGAGCTTTGAGTTTGACACCGTTGCCTTAAGGCCTTTTCACATTACACTTTAGCTATGCACAGCATCAATAAACCCATTCGTTGTGTATGTATGTATGTAAGGACAGAATGGTGTGTCAAACGGCAAATGGCTACCTCACAACACGCTCTCAAATTAAAAAATGTTAAATTCAAGAGCGGCGCCGCGGTGAACTCAGAAGTTGCATCCAATAGGAGAGGGGCAGGATTGCGGCTCCTGTGAAGCGAGACATTGGAGCCCAGTCTCCAGGTCCTGGTTCAGCCTCTCGGTTTGTCCATTGGTTTCAGGATGAAACTCAGATGACGGTAGCACCTATTAGACTGCAAAACTCCTTCCAAAATCGTGAAATGAATTGGGGGCCCCTATCAGATACCACATTCTTGGGAAAACCATGAAACTTGAATACCTGGTTAATCATCAACACGGCAGTGTCTTTAGCTGAGGGGAGTTTCGGAAGTGCAATGAAGTGTGCCATCTTAGAGAACCTGTCCACAACTGTGAGAATGGTGGTATTACCTTTCGAGGCCGGTAATCCTGTCACAAAGACTACGGAAATGTCTGCCCAAGGACGTTGTGGTATTGGCAGGGGTCGCAACTCCCCAGAAGGACGTTTACGAGAGGGCTTGTTCGCAGCACATAACTGGCATGCATTGACGTAATTGATAACATCCCTCCTAACATTAGGCCACCAAAAGCGCTGTTCGACCACAGATTGCGTTTTGGCAATGCCTGGGTGACATACGGTATGGTTAGTGTGAGCCCAGTGGATGACTCTTCCCCTTAAGGTCGTAGCCACATAAAGCGTTTTTTCAGGGCAACCTTCCGGGATAAGAGTGTTTTTCAGAGCCTCTTTAACCACAGTTTCAACGTCCCAAACAAAAAGCAGAAATTAAACATGACTTGGTCAAAATAATCTTAAGGTCGGACAAAGAATTATCTTCACAGAAAATACGTGATAAAGCATCTGGCTTACCATTTTTAGAACCAGGTCGGTAGGATAACATGAAATTAAATCTAGTGAAGAATAGAGCCCATCTAGCCTGCCTCGTATTGAATCTTTTATCAGATTTAATATACTCAAGGTTCTTGTGATCTATCCATACTAAAAATGGAGTCTGTGCCCCCTCTAGCCGGTGCCTCCACTGCACCAAAGCCACCTTGTCTGCCAGCGGTTCACGGTCACCTATGTCATAATTTCTCTCAGCTGGGGTCAGTTTTTTGTAGAGATAAGGATAAGGATGTAACTTACCATCCTTGAGACATTTCTGGGAGAGCACTGCTCCTATACCGGCATTAGACGCATCAACTTCTACCACAAACTGCTGTTTGAGATCTGGCAAAGTGAGGATGGGAGCGGAGGTAAAGCTCGATTTTAATTACTGTAAAGCTGATTGACAAACCAGGTTCCACACAAAGGGTCTGTGTGGTGAGGTAAGATCATGCAAAGGCGAGGCTATAGAACTGAAATTTCTGATGAATTTTCTGGAGAAGTTTGTGAACCCTAAGAATCTTTGTACATCTTTGCGTGACGTGGGAGTGGGCCAATTAATCACAGCATCGACTTTGCAAGGGTCCATTTTGACTTCACTTTGAGCCAGCACGAAACCCAGAAAAGAAACTGACGTCTTGTGGAACTCACATTTCTCAGGCTTGACATATAGTTCCTTCTGCAGTAACCGCTGTAATACAGAGCGGACATGAATAATGTGAGTCTCCTCATCCGGGGAGAATATCAAAATGTCGTCCAAATAGACAAAAACATACACATTCAACATGTCACGCAGGACATCATGGACAAGGTTTTGGAAAACAGCTGGAGCGTTAGTGAGTCCAAAAGGCATCACCAAATACTCGTAATTTCCCGTTGGTGTGTTGAATGCCGTTTTCCATTCATCCCCCTCCCTTATCCTGACGAGATGATACGCATTTCTTAAGTCTAGTTTGGTGAAAATCTTGGCTCCCTCCAGGAACTCAAAGGCGGTGGAGATGAGAGAAAGAGGGTACCTGTTTTTCACAGTTATGTCGTTGAGACCCCGGTAATCGATACAGTGTCGCAGAGTCCTGTACTTTTTGTCCACAAAGAAAAATCCTGCTCCCGCAGGGGATGGAAATGGGCGAATGATCTCGGCTGCCAGTGATTCTACCACATACTCCTTCATGGCCTTGTGTTCCGGCCCTGAAAGAGAGAACAACCTCCCCCATGGCGGTGTGGTTCCAGGCAGCAAGTCAACTGCACAGTCATAAGCTCTGTGGGGTGGAAGGGATTTAGCTTTGGAAATAATTTCTTTAATGTAGTGGTAACAGGTGGGCATGTGGGTATGGTGGGTATGTTAGAATAATACAGGACATGTACGAGGGCAGCAGAACAGCGGTGAGGTGTGCTGTAGGTGTGACAGAAGAATTTAAGGTGGACGTGGGACTGCATCAGGGATCAGCCCTGAGCCCCTTCCTTTTTGCAGTGGTGATGGATAGGCTGACAGATGAGGTTAGACTGGAATCCTCGTGGACCATGATGTTTGCAGATGACATTGTGATCTGCAGTGAAAGCAGGGAGCAGGTGGAGGAACAGTTAGAAAGATGGAGGCATGCACTGGAAAGAAGAGGAATGAAGATTAGCCGAAGTAAAACAGAATATATGTGCATGAATGAGAGGGCTGGTGGGGGAAGAATGAGGCTACAGGGAGAAGCGATAGCAAGGGTGGAGGACTTTAAATACTTGGGGTCAACCGTCCAGAGCAATGGTGAGTGTGGTCAGGAAGTGAAGAAACGGGTCAAAGCAGGTTGGAACGGGTGGAGGAAGGTGTCAGGTGTGTTATGTGACAGAAGAGTCTCTGCTAGGATGAAGGGCAAAGTTTATAAAACAGTAGTGAGGCCAGCCATGATGTACGGATTAGAGACAGTGGCACTGAAGAGACAACAGGAAGCAGAGCTGGAGGTGGCGGAAATGAAGATGTTGAGGTTCGCTCTTGGAGTGACCAGGTTGGATCAAATTAGAAATGAGCTCATCAGAGGGACAGCCAAGGTTCGATGTTTTGGAGACAAAGTTAGAGAGCGCAGACTTCAATGGTTTGGACACGTCCAGAGGAGAAATAGTGAGTATATTGGAAGAAGGATGATGAGGATGGAGCTGCCAGGCAAGAGAGCTCGAGGAAGACCAAAGAGAAGGTTGATGGATGTCGTGAGGGAAGACATGATGGCAGTTGGGGTTCGAGAGGAGGATGCAGGAGATAGGCTTACATGGAAAAGGATGACGCGCTGTGGCGACCCCTAACGGGACAAGCCGAAAGGAAAAGAAGAAGAAGAAGTGGTAACAGGTGGGCACTTGAGAGAAGTCAGGATCAGAGTCAATAAATACAGATGTATGACTCTCTTGATCTGGAGAGCATAGTGTCACTTTAGGAAGGACCCGGGCAGGGTCTTCCTGAATGAAATTTAGACTCACCGCTCCCGTACCCTTATTACCAGCACCGGCAACTTTGACGTGACAGTTGCTCACAGAATGACCCACCTGCCCGCAGTAGAAGCACCGCCCTTCCCTCAGCCGGCGTTGATGTTCCTCAGGGGAGAGACGGAACCTGCCCAGTTGCATGGGTTCATCCGTGGTGATGCTAGCCAGTGGATTGAGACTGGTAGCAGGGCATCTGCCTTGGTTTGGCTGGTCACCGAGGCTCGTCCACCAAGTGCGCGGTGACGCAGCCCTCCGCCGATCTCCATCCAGCTCGCGATCCAAAAGCCTTTTGTCGATCTTGAGGGCGAGAGCGATGAAAGTGTCCAAGTTGGTCGGCAGATCTAGCGGGACTAAATGATCCTTGACGGCGGGGGATAGTCCTTGAAAAAAATGCATCGAGCAGTGCCCTATTATTCCACTGACTCTCAGCTGCTAGAATGCGAAACTCAATTGCGTAATCTGACACCCTGCGCTTGCCTAATAAGGTGACAAGGGAGCGAGCTGCCTCACAATCTGGTGTGGAAAACTGAGAAATTTGCTCCATAGTCTTTTCGAAAAAAGTCCATAAATGACGCGCGGCGGAATTGCGGCTCCATTCAGCAGTAGCCCACGCCTCCGCACGACCAGTCAGGTGGGAAATAACGAAAGCGATTTTTGCCCGCTCGGTGGGGAAGGCAGCTGCCTGCAGCTCAAAGTGGAGTTCGCACTGAGTATTGAACAGCTTAATGTTCCCAGAATCTCCAGAGAACCTCTCCGGTCGAGAGAGCTGTGGGCAGACAACAGCGGAGGTGGCAGGTGGCTGCATGGTGACTGCTTCACATGGAAATGTTGGTACCGTGGCGGTATCGGGTGTCAACTGGTTCCTTCTTTAGAATCATTTTCATCAGAACTTCAAACTTTGAGGCCACTTGTCTCATCATATTGTCCTGATAGTCCCTCTAGATGAAGGTGGAGGGCAGCAAGCTGCTCATCCTGCTTCGAGAGGCCTTGACCCTGCGCTTGAAGGGCTTTGCGCACCGTTTCGGAGTCTGCTGGGTCCATGTTATGGCCAGTTCGTACTGTCATGAACGGAACAAAGGATAGCACTGTTCCAAAACTACAAGTGACGAAACATTGTCCTTCAGCACCATCTGTACAGAGGGAAAGTGCAGCACCTTTTTTTTCTGTGTAAATTCAGAGAAAATGTTCATCTGAGCTTTAAATGGATTTAGAGCACTTATTAAAATAATCTTTATTGGCCAAGTATGTTAAAACACGCAAGGAATTTGTCTCCAGTACTTGGGGCCACTCAAGTACAACAGCAAACAGCCACTATGACAAAGGAAGGAATTTAGGACATAAAAAATAATTACTGTTGAAGTTAGAGAAAAATATGAGCCAGAAGTATTCATTCCAACCAACTGTGAGTTCTTTTGTGAGGAAAAGCCAATGAAGTTCAAGGATACCAAATGTCTGTTGTTTATTGGCAAAGAAGTAACAACGTGTTAGAGACAGACAACTATTAAGCAAAGGGGTGCTATCTGTCTTATACTCTTGAGTAGGGGGTTGGGTGGAAGCTACCAGAAAATTCTATTCCTTATAAGGCAAACAACAGATGTTTACAACCTTCAGAAATAAGCCCAGACAAATGACTTAGGCTTGTGACTATACAGTCAATCTTTTCTGTTCCTTCTCACGGGCTATACCCCTCTAGATCTTACACAACATTGTTTATTTCGATATGCAGGCATTATATCTTTATAAAAATATATCAGTATGGGGAGTCATTTAGAAATGAAAGGGTACCAGTATTGTGGTAATGCTGATACAATGACTATTGTGCAAATGACTCAGTCAAGCAATTTCAAGTGACTAGTAGTGCGATAATCGGATACAATGACAATGGTGCAGAGTCCTCAAGAACGTAACAATCTAAGTACACTAATAATGTAATGTAATAGTATCCTAAGATAGATGTGCAAAAATGGGTAACGTCACAATGGATGTATAAATCAACTATTTTAGAAGGTAATGAAAGAGGCATGTGGATTGTTGGATAGCACCTAACTGAGGGAAGGAGCTGGACAAGGTGGTGACCGGGATGTGATGGGTCCAAGAACATTTTCCCTGCCTTTGTCTTAGTTATTGCAGTGTGCAAGTCCTCAAGAGTGGGTAGGGGGGGGGGTACCGATAATCTTTTCGGCAGTCCTAACTCTCCGTTGCAGTCGGATTTTGTCCTTCTTTGTCACAGCACCATACCAGACTGTGATGGATGAACACACGATTTATTCGATGACTGCTGTTTAGAACTGCCTCAATAGCTCCTGCGGCCTCAGCATGTGATATGGTATTCATTCACTAATAAGCTCGATAGACACGCTATAGGCTTTAATTGCTTGTGCTGCGACCACTCATACCAACACAGGTTATAGTAACAGATCAACTTACAGGTTTTTCGACACAAAGAAGAATCTCACCGCACCACTCATGAGTAGCACTGCCTTGCTCATTTCCCACATCCTGTCCTGTCATTTTCTGTCCTCTCTCATCTTGTCCGCTTGGTTAATTGTGGCATCTCCTCACCGGGTGTGCGTCCCCCACCCCACATCCATAAATAAGAGCATGATTTTTTGACTGTTGTAACATTACTTGTGCTCAAACATCTAGACCAGGGGTGTCAAACTCATTTTTGTTGCGGGCCACATTGTAGTTGTGGGTCGTTATGACTGTGAACCCATATAAAATACTGTCTCATATAATGACATATACACAACAAATTGATGGATAACTCGTTTTAAAATCGGAAGCCAATAGAAAATTTTCAACTATTACATTTATTTCAAAAAGGTGATTGGTAACATAAAATGCTTGCAATATCTCAACATTATACAAGACACCAATTATGGTATTTTCACAAGAAACATGAAGTCGACACACATTATTTGCCTTCGTGGGCCACATAAAATGATGTTGCGGGCCGGATCTGGCCCCCGGGCCACCAGTTTGACACCAGTGATCGAGACTAACTTTGGTGCTGCTGTGGTTCGCACCCTATTCCCCTTGTCCAATCTGCCCCTCTGTCTGTTTCCTTAAAACTGTTTTCTGTCCGGCTGCATTTTCAAGAAACATCAGAATAATAACAAAATTTAAAAATAAGCAGAGGGAGTATTTCAAACTCCCCTGTTGCACAGCAAAACTGTTCCAGCACAAAGGGCATGCAGATCCACCATTCTGCAAGGCCATGCAGTTGGACAGGACAGGTTAAAAAAGAAAAAGAGAGGGGGGGAAAAAAGAGCATTCCATGAACACTTTGATTTCTCTAAAAAGTGACAAAATAAATAAATAAATTGTCCCGTGCTAAGCCCTCAGATTTCTGTGTAGTAGCAGGTCACCATATACAGCTGACAGCTCCTCCAATAGCACCTTGATTGTTCTGTGCTGTTGAAAAACTTGGGACTAGGAACTGACCTTTACAGTTTGCAATGTCAGCCGATCATAGCGGGAGCCCCTGTCTGGGGTCACCGATACCAGTTTTTCCAACGGTACCTTTTACCTTTGCGAAAAACTCACCTCACTAGGGTCGCGGGCGTGCTGGAGCCTATCCGAGCTATCTTCGGGCGGGAGGCGGGGTACACGCTGAACTGGTCGCCAGCCAATTGCAGGGCACATATAAACAAACAACCCTTCGCACTCATAGTCACACCTACGGGCAATTTTAGAGTCTTCAATCAACCTACCATGCATGATTTTGGGTTGTGGGAGGAAAGCGGAGTACCCGGAGAAAACCCACGCAGTCACGGGTTGGAGAGTCTTGCGGCAGGATGCGGTGCAGGCTCCGTACCACACAGGGATGCAGTTGGTCAAGATGCTCTCTATGGTCCTTCTGTGGAACAAGCAGGTGTTGAAGATGTCCTTGAAGACATCTGTGAGTTCAGCTGCACAGTCCCTCAGAGCATGACCAGGTATGTTAGCTGGGCCCGGGGATTTTCGTGTGTTGATCCTATCGAGAGATCTTTTCACACTGTCCCGGGTCAGTGTCACCAGGAGGGGGTGGAGTCTTGTGTGCAGGGTTACCTTTGTGTGTGCCTCAAAGCGAGCAAAGAAGTAATTCAGCTCATTTAGCAGGGAGGTGGAGCTGTCGCAGTTCTGTGGTGCGCGTTTATAGTCCGTAATGGTCTGAATACCTCGCCATACTACTGGTGTTCCTGGAGTACTCCCTCTTGGCCTCCCTGATGCCAAGAGGGATGCCGCTCAACAGATTGGCCCCTGGCTGTCCTCAGGCCCTCCTCATTCCCAGACCTAAAAGGCGCGTTGTGGACCTTCAGTAGTCTGTAGACCTCCCCCGACAGCCATGGCTTCTTATTAGCACGGACAGTGATGGACTTAGTGGTGGTGACATCATCCATGCACTTGATGAAGGCAGTACCAGTCTCTGTGTACTCCTGAAGGTCTGTGATGTGTGGCAGCCTGTTTGAACATGGTCCAGTCTGTGGTGGAAAGGGACCCTGCCTCAAGGGACCCTTCTGGCCACACTCGTACCTGTTTCCTAACTGGTTGGGAGACTTTAACCAGTGGTATTAGCATAATAGTGAGATGGTCTGAGGCGGCGGGAGGGGAAGGGCCTTGTAGGCCCATCTCAGGGGGATAAAAACAATGTCCAGAGTGTCATTTCCCCGTGTTGGAAAGTCAATGTTTGAGTAGAGTTTAGGAAACACAGCCTTGGGGTCAGCATTGTTAAAGTCCCCAGCTAGGATGAGGAAAGCATCTGGGTAGGCCGTCAGCTGTTCACTATGATGGTATACCACATTAAGCGCCTCACTCCTGTTATTGCTGGAGTTTAGAGGAATATAGACTGCCACAAGCAGTATGGCAGAGAATTCCCTCGGTAAATAAAACGGACGGCACTTCAGAGCCATAAACTCCAGTAGCGGTGAGCAATGTTGACTGACCAAGATACCGTCCCGGCACCAGGCATCATTGATGTAAACACACAGTCCACCGCCGCAAGTCTTGCCTCCTGCGAGAGTTCTGTCCGCTCGTTGGCATGCTAGCCGGTCGAGCTGAATGGCGGCGTCTGGAACACTGCTGTTAAGCCATGTTACCACAAACACAAAAACACAGCACTCTCCCAGTCTTATGGGTAGAGCGGAGCAGTCGAATGTAATCCATCTTGCTGTCCAGAGAGTGTACGTTGGCTAACACGATGGAGGGAATAGCCGGCTTGTCTGGTTTAGCTATGAGCCTGGCTCGGATACCTCCGTGCTTGCCCCGTTTCTGCTTCCTCCTTCGCCGTTCGTGGCGCCTCCGCTCTGGGCACGACGCATGAGTGGGGGTCGCAGCTGTTGTAGGCAACCGGAGCAACCCGCAGTTTCGTAGCTCCTTAGTGAGAGTAGAGTTTAACTCCATGAAAGTAGTTCTGCCGATGTCGAGCAGAAGCTTGCGACTGTATCTGTGTCTTGGAACATGCAGACATGACGAAGACGGACTAAAACGCTCTTGATTTGTCAGACAAACAACACAAAAACAGCGTTTGTTTGGGACAGAGAGCAGCCACTGCGTATGCACGCGCCACCATCTTGGGGGGGAAAAAGAAAAAAAAAAAAAAAGTTAAGTTTTTCTTGTATTGAACAACTGCTATGACGATGACCCAAAAACACCGTTAGCTGCGCTATAATGCTGCTGTCCATGGACTCGTCACGCAGGATGTTAAACACTTGCACTTCACCAGATCCCGGTCCAGTTTATTGGCCCAGTTCCCACACAGGGCCGACACTATTCTAGTCATTGTAGTTGCCCCCAGTTGGACATCTGAGAAAGTGGAGATTCTTGGTTCCATAGTTCTCATTTCTTTGTTTTTGCAATTATCATCATTGGTTCTTTGAAAATCTACCTGCTAGAAAATGACTTATTTTTCTTCATCAAGAAATGTGTCGCTCTAAATGAGGATTTGGTTTCTTTTTAGGCGTTTATCACCGGTCTCGTGACAAAAGGCTGCCGCTGGCACGAAGCTGCCTTTAACTCAGACTTTTTCGGCTCCTAGTGGTCTGCACGAACGCTTGTGTGACACGTTGTTAAATGACGACACATTGCCGTCGCCCCACAAATGAGACACAAAGGATGATTTTTTTTCATGGTGGTAAAAAAAGACAAAACAAGAACTCGCCCTCTCATTCACCATGAAAATTATGTTTTCATTTTTGTCTGCCATGTTTTTGTAGAGTTAAATTATCTCAACGTCGTTGGACCTGCTAGTCACCGATGCCAAGGTTTGGTCATGTGCTACATATATGACCCAAAATTGCAACACAAAGTTAGATGCAGCACACTGATCATTAGCGCCTGTTTTTTTTTTTTTAGAATGCCAGCACAAAAAAAATAATAAGAAGCATCTCATTGGTGAACTGTTTTTAGAACAGGCCGGCGGGCGACTCATATAGTGTCTGCGGACACCGTGTTGGTGACCCCTGAGATGGAGCTAAGGTGAAGAAATGAGCGTCAAAAAAACCAAAGTCCCATTTGAACACATTCTCAGGTTAAACGATGCTTTGAGGGAAGAGAGGCGACCTGGCAAATTTAAAATGCCATGTCGGGCAGGCTCCACAATCAACCCGCATTGGGCACGTGTGTACTGTTCAGCCATTACTTCAGTTAGAGGAGAAAAGACAATGCTGCTGTTAATGAACGTGCGTGCGTCTACTGCAACGATTGCTGCTCCTACAATAGTTCAACAATACAGGTACACAAAAATGTTGCGTATTTGATATGATTTACTATTAATTAGTGGATCATTTAACACATAATTTGGTAACAAATGAATTGAAGCAACAACAAAATTGAGGAGTGGCTTGGGAAGTGAAAGGGCCTAAAGAGCTCTAAAAGGTGCCGAAATTCCCGTCAATAATCAGTGCTGTCGAAGCTCGTCTACTGTATAAATAAGCGAATGGACACATTTCGAGAGCTCAGAGACGATCACCTCTGTTGTTGAGTTTGATGCTTCGGGGTAGCTGGGTGGCCACGGCAAGCATATTATGTTGCAGTGCTTGCTGCATGAGCCTTTGCCGCTCCTCTGCTACCAGCATCTTCTTCTTCTCTGGGGGTTCGCTGATTTCCAGCTTATCTCTGAGCTGCTCCAGAGTCGCAGCCTGGATAGCAGCTGCAGCTTGAGTCGCTGCCTGGGCAGTCACAGATGCAACGTGATGGCCGCTGGGAGACAGAGGGAGAACAACTTGTGCGGACAGACTTCTGCCCACCATGGAATCCTCTGGAAAAAAGAAGAACTATATTAGGTTCATTTTCATATTATTTGATAAATGTTAAAAATGTCATTTTTTTAAAAATGATTTGAATTCCCTTCATTTAGCAACTTGCTTACGCTGCCTTGTTTAAATGTCACCCGTGCCGAAACAGCGACGCTGAAAGTCATATTTTCTAAAACATGGATTTGAAATTGTAAGGTATTCTTAGTAAAGGCAATCCTTATTATTGACCAAGCAAACTTTGGTGGCATACTGAAATGCACATATTGCATCACAGCAATAAAACAAAACAAAAGTAATCATAAAAACGAATGACACTTATATAGCGCTTTTCTAGGGACTCGAAGACTCTTTACAAGCATTAGCCCTTCACTCCTCAGTCACACCTGGTGGTGGTAAGCTACCTGCGTAGCCACAGCTGCCCTGCCTGCCTTCTGCGCATCGGCCCCTCCGACCACCACCAAACACCCAACCAACTGCAGTCATCCTTAGGCAATGTGGGTTAAATGTCTTGCCCAGTGACACAACAACGACGTGCGCTCGACCCTCCAATTGCAAGGTGTACGCTCACGCTCTGCGCCACGCCGCATAACAGCGAAGACATAAACAGCTTCAGGAAAAGCGCGCGAGTTGCACAATTTACGTGTTAGCCTTCAAACTCTGCGGCTGCAACTGCATCAATGAACCTACCTGCTCATTAAATCAATTCCACTTTGTACAATCGTAATAACGGTAAAGGCATGAAATAGTTCCGACTACGGCTACACGATTGTGGCCAAAACAATCATCGCGATTGTTTTGATCCATAATGTCCATACAATCACGATTATTATCCACAATTATTTTTCAACAAACAGTACGTAAACAGATTTCAGTACAAAATGAATCTTAAAGTGAGAACCAAAGAAATTGACCTTTTTCAAGGCTTAACTGAATAGATATGCTGTCACAAGGTGCAATCACGAATTGAAACCTAATGGAAGCGACTACAGTTTACGCATAAAAGGCCATAACATGAGCAAGCACTTTTCATTTGAAAATCCCCGTCAGTGTAGTGAATTGTCAGTGACGGGTAGGCTTCATTGTTCTGCTTGACCGTAGGTCAGTCGTGCACAGTCCCAAACGGCAAAGAACGCGACGGTGACGATTTCCCTCTGCATTTACCCCTAGCGTTTTTCACTCCGGTCAGGTCGTCCTCCAGTCAAGGCAGCCGCGCCGACGATTGTTTGTGCTATGCATTACGGTAACGCGCCGCTTCTCCAGCAACGTTCTTCGGGGGTCAACTTCAAAATAATGGCCTCACATATTAATACATTGGACATCCATGCCATGTCTAGGCTTTTATTTAGAAATGGTCACCGGCACATGACCATCATCCTTAGTGTGAACAATCGTTGTTGCGGCTAGTTTGACCTAAACTTTACAACTGCAGGCTGGCCTGACTGCAGTCATTGTTCATTTCCTGTAGTGTATTGAATGCCACTTTGGAGAAACAATTGAGGGAGGGGATCACATGTTGCTTGTCCAGTCTTTTGCTGTTTTTCCTTTTTTCAGATGGCTGAACAGATGAGTTGTGTTACCTTGCATTGTTGACAACTCTGCTGTCCTCTTATCATATGGTTTCTTGCCCTGAATCAAAACATGTCCAGAAAACGGATGTCGATCCCTTTCCGAGGCGCTTGCTCCAATCTTTGCTGTACTTGCGACTTGAGGCACGATCGCTCTCGTAATTCAACCGAGAGTGACGGAGAGGCTACATCTGCAGAGAGTGCTGCTGAGCCTCGCGCACTTGTTTAGGGAGCTCGATCAAGCATTCGCCCCCCTGGTGACTGCCTGACTCGGTTGAGAAAGTGCTTCATATACTGCAGAGCCCGCATTTTAAATGTAAAAACAAGAATTAAAAAAATCATCGCTGACGATGAGACTCCTTTCTTTAATTGTGGCAGCCGAAACCGCGATCACGATTAAAATCTGATGAATTGTGCAGCCCTAGTTCCGACACTTTTCCCAAATTCATACATATTCATTTGGGGTGTGTGATACGATTCATGGATCGGTGCGTTTTGAAGTGGAACGATTCGGGAGGGGTATGTTGCAATGAGTGTTTTGTTGAAAGTAGACAATTTTACAATATGAAATCAACTTGTCAGGACTGTAAATGTGGCATGTCCTTCGAAAGACTTATCGAAGACCATGCATCCATCCACTTTTTGTACCGCTTATCCTCACGTGGGTCGCGGGCATGCTGGAGCCTATCCCAGCTATTTTCGGGCGACAGGCGTGGTACACCCTGCACTGGTCGCCAGCCAATCGCAGGGCACATAGAAAAGACAAACAACCATTTGCACTCGCATTCACACCTACGAGCAATTTAGAGTCTTCAATCAACCTATCACGCATGTTTTTGGGATGTGGGAGGAAACCGGAGTACCTTGGAGAAAACCCACGCAGGCACGGGGAGAACATCCAAACTCCACACAGGTGGGACCGGGATTTGAACCCCGGTCCTCAGAACTGTGAGGCAGATATGCTAACCGGTCGTTCACCGCATTTGTAACTTTTGCCATTTTTATGAATGTATTTTTTTAAATTTGATATATACTGTATTTATAACTAGGGCTGGCTCTTTGTGTCCAATGTTTCACTCAACACATGCTTCTTTTAAGAGGCTCTTTTAATGCTTTTGGCCTATGTGTGATTTTGTGTGGTTTGTAAAACATGACTCAGCTCTCAGCCGGGGGAGATACGGTGCGCTGTGATTGTCACATTGCACATGATGTCCAGGCATCGGTGGTAATTCCCACTCATTCTCTATTGAATAGCTGTTCTTTGACTTCATCCTTATCTTTGTTGTAGCACTCGGGCACGTACTTGTTAGTGAAATGTTGTCGAGACAATATGATGTATCGCTGCTCGAAGGTTTATATCGTGTCCCGAAAACCCTAAGTCTTTAACAATAAATAAGGCTATTGAGGCTGTTATTACCTTTGCACTTGCCGAGTTGTGGGTGAGTTTTGGCTGGAAGACGTCTTGCATTTGCATGTCGTTGTGCTAGCTGTGCTCGCTTCCTCCTCGCCTGCAGATTTGTCGTACTCTCGTACTTCAGCGCCGTTTCAGTTTACAGCTTTTGCGTATGGTGACACTTTTATCCACGACTCCATTATTCATATAAAATCCAAATTTCTGCCACACCTTGGACTTTAAACCGTAACATGTCTTGCAAGATCAGGCCACCGGCCAGTTCAAGCTATATTGAGACCGATTCATTAGTCCGTGTACCGATGCACTCGCATCTTTTCGATCGAAAATTATTTTCCGATTCAAATTGTTTTTTGTTCTTCATTCATACCTCCGAAATAACACCATTTATTTTGCTGTCTGCTTTCGGCTGCCTTATCCTGGCACTTCAGCTCACAGATCTCTCTGGTGTATTGCAACAACATAAATGAGTCTCTCTCTAGTGGCATTGAAGGTAAAGACAGCTTGAGTGACAAAGAAAGACCATTTGTAAATGGGCCCCCCAAAAAAAAAGGAACTCTGAAGGCATTAAGAGGCATTTGTGTGAGTTTTCATGGACAATGCATATTAAACAATAGGAAAAAAATCCGATACAGTGGAACCTTGATAGAAAGGACTAATAGGTGTAGGGGTCGTCCGATATAGCCGTTTGTCCGTTGTATTGTAGCACTTTTTGTTTTTTTTAAGCCACATGCACCGATATTACTGTACAGTCCAAAATTATTGTTTTGTAGGTTTTTTTCGTGGCCTAAAACGGCCCAATACAGAAAATTACAAAATGATCCTCAATAAATATTATAATAAATATAATAAAGCTTGAAAATGTTTTCAAGTTTCACATTTTATCCAAACTTACCAAACTGGTGTTCTTGGTCATTGTGACATTGTTGATATACAGCACTCATCATAGGCGAGTCGCTTTCATGAGCCGCGAGAAATTAGTGTTCTTTCCAGTTTCAAATCCGTCGCCAAAGGCAAAAACAACAACTGTAACTGTACCAAAAATAGCATGTTCCAGACTGTTTTGTATTCCTCAGTTAACACTGTAGCCATGCCGCTCTCTCTCTCTGCCTGCCCTCTAAGCGCCATGGCCGCCACGTCAATGCCCCACCGTCAACATGGCGCCATATAGGCACGGGAGGCACATCTTTTAGAATTGGATCAAGTCATATTGTATCGAGGATGTGTGACCCGGAAATACGTCATTCCCATTCTCTGCTTGCATTGTGCCACAGCGCTAGTAAACAACAGCGGCCAGTTTTGGAACTAACAGACTTTCTCGACGGCATTTTAAGTGACAATCGGAACATTTTTTGGACACATTGTTCAGTCCCGACAGTCTGTTTTATCCAATCTCCGTTATATGGAGGTCCGTTTTCCCGAGGTTCCACTGTTTATCCAAAAATGTAATTAGCGTCTTCAGAAAATGTTGCAAATCATGAAACCTAACGGTGAAGACATTTTAGCATTAAAAGTTTGAAAAATATTACTTTTGAATATTTTTCTGAGAAACAATTATGACTTTTCGATGGATAACAACTGCCAATAATCCAAATAAAGGTCTATCAGTAAAATGAATTGCTTTTCAAAATGGAATTCAGTGCACCGTGTCTTTACTGTTTTTGATCAAATTAAACGAAAATGATCCATATCTTGCCTCTCTCGAACACAGGCAACTGCGAGTTAGTGGTCATTGGTAAGTGGGAAAGTTGTATCCTCGGTGAAGACAGCAGTATGGGGGTGCCCACAGGAGAGTAGTTGAAGATGGGAGAGCCGTAGCTCTGCCGACGGCCTTCCCGCCGATTGCTGTCGATAGCTGCCTGAAGCTCACCAGGGGAGCTCAGTCCCCGCTTTTCACATTCATACGGGTAAAGGTACTTCATGTACCTGTGGGAAAGAACAAATTCTCATTCACTTAATGTTTGACTTTAACACAGGGTTTCTCAGCTACCAGGCTTGTGGCCCAGTATTTCTTTTCTGCGCAGAGAAATTATTACAAAATTTAACCGTAGTTTCCTTTACATGCAACAGACCATTTTATTTCGAAAAATGACAACCATCTTGGCACTGTTGAGGCCATTTTGCACCACCAAAGTGGATCAAGGTACAGAAGCCCAAACGGTTGAGATGTATAAAAACCCTTAACCTGCCCTCACACTCCAAATGCCCTCTGGTATCGATGAAAACTCATGTAGGTAGACATTTTAAGTAGTTGGAAATGATAATTATATAAACATTATAAACCAGGGCGACACATCGAGCGAGTGCTTAGCACATCTATTTCGCCATTCTGAAGGTTGAGGTTTGAATCTCAACTTCAGGCTTCCTGTGCGGAGTTTTCATGTTCTCCCCATTCTTGCTTGGGAGTGAGTCCGATGGATCATTCAATCTAATACAATTTGTGGTCAGATTCACCCAGCAATTGACTGGCAACTAGTCCAGGGTGTACCACAACTCTCACCCTGCTACCCTAATTAGCGCTATAGAAAATGGTTGGCGAGCCAGATTCATTTAAATAGTTGCTGTTTTTGTGTTGTAAAAAAAAAAAAAAAAGTACATCTAAAACTATAAATGCTATTAAATAGAAACTGTGATTGTCAGGTGAAGACTCTGCATAGTTTGCGAAATTTTCAGTTGCTGATTGTGTGTAATTCATCTTGGTCACACACGGAGCATTTGCGATTGTCCCCTGCCTTGAGTGCCGGTTGTCAAGACTCGGAAGCGATCGTTTCTGCTCATACTCACTGCGTTCGGAGAGTAAAAGCTGCGCTGGTAATGGAGGTAGGAAGGTTAAGGCCCTTGGTGATCTCACGCCATATTTTCTTATTGATGACTTCCACTAAGCCACCTTTTTCAGTGACGAGCTTGTAGAGCATGTAAAGATCCAACACCTGCTTTGCCATGATGGGAATCCGATTCACTGGGGTACCTGCAGTAAGCAAGCACAATATCCGCAATCAATTCCATTAACTTTGGCTCCTTCCATCAATAGGCGTCTACCCATTCTTATAAAAAAAACATTTATCTCAAGCAAGTCAAATGTCTGACAGCTTTGTTCACAGTACGAAATCTAACATTCAGAAAGTTTCTCGTTTCGTCGAGGTGAATCGAGTGGAAATGGCTTCTTTAAATAGGAATGTACAATTCTGCGATGTGCTGAAACTAACAACCAAATCATAAACTTTGACAACTATGTTGTGAGAAATTAAATACATTCTATTATCATACACGAAAGAAACAGAAAACAGAAGAAAGTAGAGGAAAACGTCTTCATTTGTTTAAAACATTCTGAATGTACTCAGTTGAAAAAGGGTGGATTTTCTTTTTTACTGAATGACCAAGCCCTGACCCTTATTAGCAAAATAAAGACACTGAGCTAATAATTTGTGTTTGCAATTAAATGTCAGGCAAGAAGACAGAATACCCACTCTTTGTTTTAAGATTCTACAGTGGTTGACCCTGAGATAATTACCCCGGATTTTGCTGACAGAGTTCCATTGTGCCCATTGGATTTACCATAATAGGGATCAATAGCGCCAGAAATATAGTGCAAGCAGCAGTGAGGCCTTTACAGTGAGGGGGAGGAGAGCTTGAAGTATCGTCTGAGGTGGTAAAACCACATCAATTAAGTTCAGTAATTATGGGTTTATTTTGTGGTACTGGCATGGGAACGGATGAGACTCTATTAAAACAGAAGATTGATGTCCTCCTTTCTGCTAAGACAATATCATCGATACGTCTCAGGGTGCAGAACCTGAAACCAGCAGAAAGTGCCCAAGTGGCTTGCGGTCGACCAAAAATGGCATCAGCAGGTAATTCACTTTCACGGATAAGCGAATTTGTCTGATGAACTAAAAAACAAAACAAAACCACAACAACAACAACAATGAATTCCGCCTGAACAAATCTGCTAATGTGAAAATTCTACTGACCAGTTGAAAATCGTGTGAGCTGTAAACAGTGCCTGAGATACACCATCCATCCATCCATCCATTTTCTGAGCCGCTTCTCCTCACACGGGTCGCGGGCGTGCTGGAGCCTATCCCAGCTGTCATCGGGCAGGAGGCGGGGTACACCCTGAACTGGTTGCCAGCCAATCGCAGGGCACATACAAACAAACAACCATTTACACTCACAGTCACACCTACGGACAATTTAGAGTTTCCAATTAATGCATGTTTTTGGGATGTGGGAGGAAGAAAACCCACGCAGGCACGGGGAGAACATGCAAACTCCACACAGGCGGGGACGGGGATTGAACCCCGCACCTCAGAACTGTGAGGCTGACGCTCTAACCAGTCGAACAAAAACAGAACTTTTGCCGGACTAATAGTAAATTAACCTCCCAACCCCCCCCCCCCCCCCCCACACACACACACACACACCGACCCACCCACCCAAACCCCAAACCCCCCTGTCGACGATTCCTTTGACATCAGGAGACTCGATGCTTTAAGGAAAATGTATGGTCTTTCAATACTGACATTGATGTCTTTGTCTCCTTAATTCAGTGAAAGAGATATCAGGTATAAAAGAATGACGATCGAGGCCTTTTGTCACCATAAATGATCTCATCAGGTCATAAATCAGTGTGACAATAAATAATGATGGTCAAGACTAAAGAGTTACGTACATAATGTAGTTCACTGAGTCCAACAGTTGCCTTCGATTGATCCCCTCCAAGTAAATATAATTTTTAAATGGAGAAAAGTAGATTATCAGGGCCTCTTGAGTGCTAATGCTCGGCTTCTTTGCTGATGTGCTTACTTCCAAGTCGAGAAGAGGATGAGAAATTGTCCTCATGATTGATGTTGCTCTTTTACCTTGTGAAATGAACAACACCACATAAGAGATTAGACCCCACTGCCATAACACCTTCATTCATTGATTAAATTGTGGACCGCAAGATTCTTGTCCCTACGTGGTATAAAAGACACATTTTTTTAAAACAACAAAACATCAACTTAAAAGAAGCTCAAAAGCTAACGCAGGAGACAATTGTAAAGCACGAAACAATAAAACGTATTGTCAGTTCACGCGAAGACTCGAGCATTTATCTGAAGGGAAACTAAAGTCGCCTTTTCTTTAGCCACAAAGTCTTTTAACCAGTGAAGTTAAGAAAAAGTGCTGACGGACGTCTTCAGAGATAATTATCAATTTATGAATACAACCTCTGGGAAACAGTAAATCATAAAGGGTTTATCCATCCATCCATCCATTCTCAATACCAGACTTCGGGCGAAAGGCAGACGACACCCTGAACTGGTTTCCAGTCGGTCGCAGGGCACCACATATAGACACGGACAACCACTCGCACTCACATTGGCACCGTCACTGAGTGGGAACTGAACCCACGCTCCCTGCAACGAAGTCAGGCGAATGCGCCACGACAGCATCACAGTGAGCAGTTGGGGTGAGCACGTCTGCCTCACAGTCAGGACAGGAGATCCGGGTTTGACTCGCCGTCGGAACATCTGTGTGGTCCCATTCCTGATATTATTCTTATCGATTCTCTTTGGGTGAAGGAATCAACGAATACAAATGAGATATGATACCACTGATGTCATGACCCATATATACTATGACATTATATGACAGGATAATACATTTGTTTCTGCGTTGTGTTGTGTGAGTCATTTTATATACCGCTATATATGTGTATATATATATAGCGATATATATATATATATATATATATATATATATATATATATATACGGAAAGTATTCAGACCCCGTTAAATTTTTCACTCGTTGTTTCACTGCAGCTATTTGCTAAAATCATTTAAATTCATTTTTTTTCCTCATTAATGTACACACAGCACCCCATTTTGACAGAAAAAAATGGAATTGTTGACATTTTTGCAGATTTATTAAAAAAAGAAAAAGTGAAATATCCCACAGTCATAAGTATTCAGACACTTTGCTCAGTACTTAGTAGAAGCACCCTTTTGAAGTAATACAGCCATGAGACTTTTTGGAAATGATGTTTTTCACACCTGGATTTGGGGATCATCTGCCATTCCTCCTTGCAGATCCTCTCCAGCTCTGCCAGGTTGGATGGTGAACGGCCATTTTCAGGTCTCTTCAGAGATGCTCAATTGGGTTTAAGTCAGGGGTCAGGGCTCTGTCTGGGTCATTCAAGAACAGTCAGGGAGTTGTTCTGAAGCCGCTCGTTCGTTATTTTGGCTGTGTGCTTAGGGTCATGTCTTTTTGGAAGGTGAACCTTCGGCCCAGTTTAAGGTCCTGAGCACTCTGGAAAAGGTTTTCGTCCAGGATATCCCTGTACTTGGCCGCATTCATCTTTCCTTCGATTGCAAGCAGTCGTCCTGTCCCTGCAGCTGAAACACCCCCCACCCAAAGCATGATGCTGCCACCACCGTGCTTCAATGTTGGGACTGTATTGGACAGGTGATGAGCAGTGCCTGGTTGTCTCCACACATACTGGTTAGAATTAAGGCCAAAGACCAGAGAATCTTATTTCTATTATTAGTCCTTGAGGTCTTTTTTTTTTTTAGCAAATTCCATGCGGGCTTTCATGTGTCTTGCACAGAGGAGAGGCTTCCGTCAGGCCACTCTGCCATAAAGCCCCGACTGGTGGAGGGCTGCAGTGATGGTTGACTTTCTAGAACTTTCTCCCACCTCCCATCTCCATCTCTTGAGCTCAGCTACAGTGCTCTTTGGGTTCTTCTTTACCTCTGTCACCAAGGCTCCTCTCCCCCAATTGCTCAGTTTGGCCGGACGACCAGCTCTAGGAAGGGTTCTGGTCCGCCAAATCTTCATTTCCGCCAACTCCAGCTCTGCTTCCTGTTGTCTCTTCAGCGCCACTGTCTCTAATCTGTGCATCATGGCTGGCCTCACCACTGTTTTATAAACTTTGCCCTTCATCCGAGCAGAGACTCTTCTGTCACATAACACACCTGACACCTTTCTCCACCCGTTCCAACCTGCTTGGAACCGTTTCTTCACTTCCTGATCACACTCACCATTGCTCTGGACGGTTGACCCCAAGTATTTAAAGTCCTCCACCCTTGCTATCTCTTCTCCCTGCAGCCTCACTCTTCCCCCACCACCCCTCTCATTCATGCACAAATATTCTGTTTTACTTCGGCTAATCTTCATTCCTCTTCTTTCCAGTGCATGCCTCCATCTTTCTAACTGTTCCTCCAGCTGCTCCCTGCTTTCACTGCAGATCACAATGTCATCTGCAAACATCATGGTCCACGGGGATTCCAGTCTAACCTCATCTGTCAGCCTATCCATCACCACTGCAAAAAGGAAGGGGCTCAGGGCTGATCCCTGATGCAGTCCCACGTCCACCTTAAATTCTTCTGTCACACCTACATCACACCTCACCGCTGTGCTGCTGCCCTCGTACATGTCCTGTATTATTCTAACATACTTCTCTGCCACTCCAGACTTCCGCATGCAGTACCACAGTTCCTCTCTGGGTACTCTGTCATAGGCTTTCTCTAGATCTACAAAGACACAATGTAGCTCCTTCTGACCTTCTCTGTACTTTTCCATCAACATCCTCAAAGCAAATAATGCATCTGTGGTACTCTTTCTAGGCATGAAACCATACGGTTGCTCGCAAATACTCACTTCTCTCCTGAGTCTAGCCTCCACTACTCTTTCCTATAACTTCATTGTGTGGCTCATCCACTTTATTCCTCTATAGTTGCCACAGCTCTGCACATCACCTTTGTTCTTAAAAATGGGCACCAGTACACTTTTCCTCCATTCCTCAGCCATCTTCTCACGCACTAGAATTCTATTGAACAAGCTGGTCAAAAACTCCACAGCCACCTCTCCTAGATGTTTCCATACCTCCACAGGAATGTCATCAGGACCAACTGCCTTTCCATTTTTCATTCTCTTTAATGCCTTTCTAACTTCCCCCTTACTAATCATTGCCACTTCCTGGTCCACCACACTTGCCTCTTCTACTCTCCCTTCTCTATCATTTTCCTCATTCTTCAACTCCTTGAAGTATTCTTTCCATCTAGCTAGCACACTGCTGGCACCAGTCAACATATTTCCATCTCTATCCTTAATCACCCGAACCTGCTGCACATCCTTCCCATCTCTATCCCTCTGTCTGGCCAGCCTGTATAGATCCTTTTCTCCTTCTTTAGTGTCCAACCTGCCATACATGTCATCATATGCCTCTTGTTTGGCCTTTGCCACCTCTACCTTTGCCCTGTGTCGCATCTCAATGTATTCCTTTCGCCTCTCCTCGGTCCTCTCAGTGTCCCACTTCTTCTTAGCTAACCTTTTTCCTTGTATGATTTCCTGTACTGTGAGGTTCCACCACCAAGTCTCCTTCTCTCCTTTCCTGCCAGAAGATACACCAAGTACTCTCCTGCCTGCCTCTCTGATCACCTTGGCTGCAGTGGTCCAGTCTTCTGGAAGCTCCTCCCGTCCACCGAGAGCCTGTCTCACCTCTTCCCGAAAAGCTGCACTACACTCGTCCTGTCTCAGCTTCCACCACATGGTTCTCTTCTCTGCCTTTGTCTTCCTAATCTTCCCACCACCAGAGTCATCTTACACAGCACCATCATATGCTGTCAAGCCACACTCTGCCCTACCACAACCTTACAGTCGGTAACCTCCTGCAGATTACATCGTCTGCACAAGATTTAATCCACCTGTGTGCTTCTACCTCCGCTCTTGTAGATCACCCTATGCCTCTTCTGGAAAAAAGTGTTCACTACAGCCATTTGCATCCTTGTTGCAAAGTCTACCACCATCAGAATCAGAATCAGAATCAGAATCATCTTTATTTGCCAAGTATGTCCAAAACACACAAGGAATTTGTCTCCGGTAGTTGGAGCCGCTCTAGTACAACAGACAATCAATTTACAGAACACTTTGGGGACATCAAGACATTGACAAAAAAAATTTGTGCAAAAAGATGCAGAGTCCTCTAGCACTTAGAGCAGTTCGAACGACTAATATTGCAATAGTCCGGTGCAATGACCATTGTGCCAAGGGCGCTGAGACTTCAAGGAGTGTATGCGGTTTAAAGTGACGAGTAGTGCGATCATCTGGGACAATGTTGGTTGTGCAAATGTTGCAGATACTCCTCAATCAGTGTGCAAATGGAGGAGATGCTACTCTGGCATGATTGGCCAGTATATGCAAATAGTGCAGCATGGCGAGACAACTACAGCGAGTGCACGAGTAATACATAATTGGCCCCACAGAAATGTGACAACGAACTCAAGTCAAAAAATTGCCAGCTTGTTGTAATGGAATTATAGGTTAGGTGTTTAAGAAGTTGATCGCAAGAGGGAAGAAGCTGTTGGAATGTCTACTAGTTCTAGTTTGCGTTGATCGGTAGCGCCATCTGTCCCTCCAAGTTCCTTTCCTGGATGCCGTACTTACCAATCACTTCTTCATCACCCCAATTACCTTCACCAACATGTCCATTACAATCCGCACCAATTACGACTCTCTCTCTATCTGCGCTTTTCCATCGTCATCAGTCATCCGTGGCGGACGTTGTTAACCCAGGCCACGACCGATCCGGTATGGAATTCTTTGGATGAACGCTCATATTTGTTTGGCAAAATTTTAAGCCCGATGCCCTTCCTGACGCAACCCTCTGCATTTATCCGGGCTTGGGACCGGCCTACAGTTTGCACTGACTTGTGCCCCCCATAGGGCTGCATTAATGTCAGGTGACTGATAAACCTAATCAGTATTTCTCAGCGTAATAATTTAAAAGCAATTGTCTTGTCTCTAGACCAAGATAAAGTGTTAAAGCGTGACAAAGTTAACTGGTCATTTCTTTTTGCAGTAGTTCACAAATTTGGTTTCTGTGGCTCATTTGTTCCCTGGATCGTAACGTTATACAACTCATCCAAAGCAACTGTCAGAATAATTGGGGTCACGTCACAAAATTTCACTTTACAAAGAGGAACTAAAACGAACCACTGGCAATAGCAATACGGCAGAACACTAGTATTAAAGGTATCTGCTCTCCTGTGTCAGATCACAAAATCAATCTATATGCAGAAGTTATCCTTCTTTATTTAAAAAAAACACAACCGATCACTTCAAACCGTTTTCAACCTCATGAAGACATTTTTGCAATTATCAGACTATACCATCAATTGGTCAAAATCAACAATACTCCCTATAACGGCTAACTCATGGAATCCTATGGACCAAAACCCAAACTATCCTATTCTTACAGGCAACATCAAATATCTAGACAGTAATATCTCAGCAAAACTTACAGAGTTAAGTCATCGACCTCTCGTGCAAAAAGTTTGTGACGAGCCTACCAAGCTCACTTCTAGGGCATATAAATAAAGTAAAAATAAAAATGTCACCTTAAATTAGCTATTTATTTTCACTGATCCCATTCAAACCCACGTTAAAGTGGTTCCAAATGCTAGACTCTGCCAATGATATTTTTACTCCAAAAGTAAGAAAAATAGATTTATACTATTCATCCTTCAGAATCCGATTATTGCAGCCCCTTTATCAGCATGGTGGAAAAGTCAAGAAACCACACAATTTATTCCAACAATTTCAATTTAGAGGTGGTAACGTTCTTGAATATTATAAAGTAAAAACAGCAATCTGAAAAGAGTCCCAACACGCGTTAATACTTTACAACCACCCGTTGTTGTTCAGAAAATAGTGGAACTATTCCCACAAAACAAAAGACTCCTTTCAAAAGTATACACATTCATCTCAAATACTACAACCCCAATTCCAATGAAGTTGGGACGTTGTATTAAAAATAAATAAAAACAGAATACAATGATTTGCAAATCATGTTCGACCTATATTTAATTGAATACACTACAAAGACAAGATATTTAATCTTCAAACTGATAAACTTAATTGTTTTTAGCAAATAATAATTAACTTAGAATTTTATGGCTGCAACACGTTCCAAAAAAGCTGGGACAGGGTCATGGTTACCACGGTGTAACATCACCTTTTCTTTGAACAACATTCAATAAACGTTTGGGAACTGAGGACACTAATTGTTGAAGCTTTGTTGGTGGAATTCTTTGGTGGAATTCGTTGTTCAAAGAAAAGCTGATGTTACACCGTGGTAAACATGACCCTGTGCCAGCTTTTTTGGAACGTGTTGCAGCAATAAAATTCTAAGTTAATGCTTATTTGCTAAAAACAATAAAGTTTGTCAGTTTAAACATTAATTATCTTGTCTTTGTAGTGTATTCAATTAAATATAGGTCGAACATGATTTGCAAATCATTGTATTCTGTTTTTATTTATTTTTAATACAACGTCCCAACTTCATTGGAATTGGGGTTGTATTCGGACATCAACTTATGGGCTCATACAGGTGTTTTGACATTAAAAGCATTTCCCCACACAACTCATCAGGAGCACAGCCTTGCTTATTTTCCCCATCCTGTCCTACCCTGCCCTTTTCTGTCCTCCCTCATCTTTTCCTAGTTGTTGCGTGTCCTCAACAACACCCAAGCAAGGACGGGGCGAGGTTCACCTCTTTGTGAACAAGTGCGTGAGAAACTAGTCGAACGGTGTGGGTGTGTCTCCCTCCTCGTCCACAAATATCAACACAACTTGACTTTGCAACATTACCTGTAGTCAAATATCTAGACTTTCTAACTATTGTTCTGCTGTGTTTCACACCCCTATTCCCCTTGTCTGTTCGGTCCCTCTGTCTGTCCCCCAAAACCTTTTTCGGTCCGGCTGCATTTTCAAATAATAAAAAAATAAATAAACAGAGGGAGGCGGCACGGTTGCCGACTGGTTCGAGCATCTGCCTCACATCTGCCTTCTGAGGAGCGGGGCTTAATCCCCGGCCCCGCCTGTGTGGAGTTTGCGTGTGCTCCCCGTGCCTGCGTGGGTTTTCTCCGGGCACTCCGGTTTCCTCCCACGTCCCAAAAACATGCATGGTAGGTTAATTGAAGACTCTAAATTGCCCGTAGGTGTGAATGTGAGTGTGAATGGTTGTTTGTTTGTATGTGCCCTGCCATTGGCTGGCAACCAGTTCAGGGAGTACCCCGCCTCCTGCCCGTTGAAAGCTGCGATAGGCTCCAGCACGCCCGCGACCCTAGTGAGGATAAGCGGCTCAGAAAATGGATGGATGCATAAACAGAGGGAGTATTTCAAACTCCTCTGTTACACAGCAAAACTGTTCCAGCAGAAAGAAGGATAAAGATCCACCATTCTGCATGGCCATGCAGCTGAACAGGATGGATTAAAAAAGGAAGAAACTCAACTTCCTCATTTTTTCCCAATAAAAAAACAGCACCTGCTGGTAGAGTCCTCACTTTGTGAATGGCCAATAAAAGCAAAATATTTCACATTGTTGTGCACGCATGTCCATTCAGTGGGTTCCCTTGCTTGCCTTTTCTCCTCTAACTGAAGTTCCGTATCTTTTGCACTATAAGGCGCACTTAAAAGCCTTGAATTTTCTCAACAGTGCACCTTATAATCTGGTGCGCTTTATGTATCAATTCAGGTTGAGCTTACTGACCTCGAACTGATTTTATGTGGTTTAGGCGCTCAAAAATCTGCCAAAATGTTTTAGTACGACTTTAGTAAGCTACGAAGCCGCATACAAAGGATGCATCTCAATTTGGCCCCTCTCACAAAAGTTGTACATAGATAATTATGGTAAGACAAATTATTTTATGCTAAACAGCTGTAGAATAAAAATAATAACAATTATTTTTGTTCAACCATGAATGTAGGGAGAATTTCCGTGAAAGACATTGTTTTGTCATCTGACCTTTAAAAAAGGATGTCTTACCACGTTTCTGCATGAAACTGAAGAGGTCATCCAGGAATTCTCTGCGCTTTCCATCGTCATCCAGTTCATACAACTAGACAAAAAAAAGAGAGAAATTAAATATCTCATTACATTTTAAACTAATGAAACATAATGAGATCAAAAAGTGTTTTTTTTTTTTTTTTTTTAACCCAAATAAGTATTGAATAAGTGGGGATAAACCACCAAAAAGAGTTTTTGGGGCAAGTTCTCCAACAAACATGCCGGGTTCGCTCTCGTCATTGTCAGAGTCAGTCTCGTTGCTGGGGGGCTGTTCAGCAATGATGCCGGCTTTTGCGAAAGCTGGGACAACAGTCAAAGCAGATACATTAGCCCAAGCATCCACAATCCATTCTCATACGGTGGCGTAACCCGCCCGGCGTCGCCTCCCAGTCTTAGTTGCACTTGGTTTTTCACAGCGGCTGTGAGATGCGCGCGCATGGAGTCACAGATCAACAGGGGGAAAAAAACATCCAGTCTCTTTACGTACACCTCACTCAGCCACTCTCTCATTTTCTCCTCGTCCATCCAGCCCTTTTGATTGGCCTTAACGATGACTTTGGCTGGAAACTTTTCTTTCGGCAGCATCTTCCTCTTAAAAATCACCATAGGTGGCAGTTTCTTTCCATTACCATAGCAACCAAGAACAACAGTAAAAGCCAACTTCTCGTGCCCCGTTGTGCGCACCGCAAGCGTGGTGGTCCCCTTCTTCTCTACAGTGTGGTTCACTGGGATGTCGAAAGTGAGCGGCACCTCGTCCATGGTGATGTGGTCGGGCTGGATGTGTTTGTCGGCAGTCTTTTTCCTGCAGTAGGAGCGCAAGATGGACAGTTTTTCCTTGTATTCCGCCAGACGTTGCTGCGCCACGGTAGTCCTTGCCCGGATGGATAGATGACCCTAACCCTAACCCGCTTCTCCTCACTAGGGTCGCGGGAGTGCTGGAGCCTATCCCAGCTAACATCGGGCAGGAGGCGGGGTACACCCTGAACTGGTTGCCAGCCAATGGCAGGGCACATACAAACAAACAACCATTCGCACTCACATTCACAATTACGGGCAATTTTAGAGTTGACAATTAACCTAGCATGCATGTTTTGTGGATGTGGGAGGAAACCGGAATGCCCGGAGAAAACCCACGCAGGCACGAGGAGAACAGGCAAACTCCACAAAAGCGAGGCCGGATTTGAACCCGGGTTCTCAGAACTGTGAGGCTGATGTGCTAACCAGTCGTCTACCGTGCCGCAAATTTATGTTTCATATATACCAAATATTAGTTCTATTAGTTTTATAGGGTCTGTCGGGAAGTCAAATCTCAGATTCAGGAGGAGCAGTGTGGTTTTCGTCCTGGCCGTGGAACAGCGGACCAGCTCTACACCCTTGGCAGGGTCCTCGAGGGTGCATGGGAGTTTGCCCAACCAGTCTACATGTGTTTTGTAGACTTGGAGAAGGCGTTTGACCGTGTCCGTCGGGGGGGTCCTGTGGGAGTATGGACCCCCTGATACGGGCTGTTCGGTCCCTGCACGACCGGAGTCAAAGTTTGGTCCGCATATCCGGCAGTATGTCGGACTCATTTCCGGTGAGGGTTGGACTCCGCCGAGGCTGCCCTTTGTCACAGATTCTGTTTAGAACTTTTATGGACAGAATTTCAAGGGGCACACGAAGCGTAGAGGTAGTCCAGTTTGGTGGCCTCAGTATTGCATCTCCGCTTTTTGCAGATGATGTGGTTCTGTCGGCTTCATCAAGCCGTGACCTCCAACTCTCACTGGAGCAGTTGGCAGCCAAGTCTGAAGCGACTGGGATGAGAATCAGCACCTCCAAATCTGAGACAATGTTCCTCAGACGGACAAGGGTGGAGTGCCCTCTCCGGGTTGTGGATGAGATCCTGCCCCAAGTGGAGGAGTTCAAGTATCTTGGGGTCTTGTTCACGAGTGAGGGAAGAATGGAACGGGAGATCGACAGGCGGATCGGTGCGGCGTCCGCAGTGATGCGGACTATGTATCGGTCCGTTGTGGTAAAGAAGGAGCTAAGCCGAAAGGCGAAGCTCTCGATTTACCGGTCGATCTACGTTCCTACCCTCACCTATGGTCACGAGCTGTGGAATTGTTCCATGCACCCATTCCCAGAAAGATAACTTTGAGTGCAGCTGCACAAAGCTAATGGTGAGAATGTTGTGGGAATGAGAAGAGTGTAATTCTTTTCCTTGTTTTCTTTTCTTCTGTCTCTCTCACTTCTGTATTACAAAGGTGATTCTTTGCTTGCGCTTCAGTAAGGGGTGACAACCGGTGACGACTTGTACCTTTTCCTCTCTATGCAAAGTTATTTCTTTTTTCCATGTCATAAATACCCACACAGACAAGATTGCTTCCTTACTTATTCTGTCAGAAAAAGATTTGCCAAAAAAACTCCCCTGCCGCACAGCAAAACTGTTCCAGCACAAAAGGCTTACAGATCCACCATTCTGCATGGCCATGCAGCTGAACAGGGCAGGAATGAATGAATGAATGAATGATTGGATAAATACATTTGTAGGGGGCGCTACTCATCCATTTTTGAAAAAATGTGCAAAAAACGTGTACAATATAGAAATGTTTGCCAGGCGTCACGTGTGTTCGAAGTTTCATGAGTTTTTAATGCATGTGTAGACCCTCAAAACAGCGCTGGCTTCTTGTGTGGGAGTCACCTCCAAACCTCTGCTCATGCCACAGACAGCTTTGAATTTTACATGAGCTATTGTTAAATGTTTGCTGCCTAGTGAAAATGAACATGACGTTAACAAGCTTACATAGAGAAACATGGCGGATGGGAGTCTTCTTTTTATGTACCTTTTTCATTGTCAGCTTTGTTATTTTAACATTTTATCGGCGCGTCCATTTCAATGACATGAACGTGAGCACATTGAGCTCAATCCGCGCTCCCATTCACGTCATTGACGAGGCCGTGACGACCATCGCTGGCAACAGTGAATGCAAGCTTTGCTATTTCCTCCACCACAGATACATTCACAATCACAATCACAAATATAATTCAGTAATGTTGTAAAACACAACATATGTAGACTTTATCGAGCGTATTTTTATGGCTCCACAGTTGCTTCAAACCCTGAAATGCAGCGTAGCCGTTCGGCTGAGTTGTGTGGGCGGGTGACAGCCACGAAATGGGCAGGTATAATATATGAATATATGAATATAATTAGCAGAACTACGATTTCTTTTGCAAGCGGTTTTGGTGTTCGAAAGCTTTTGCATTCAGGGAGCGAATCGCATCGATGTCAAACTCAAACCATGTCACAGACTAATTTTGACCTATATTATGCATAAAACGAGAAGAAAAATTTATTCTGATGGAACGGGCCTTTTAATGATCAAATTTTTCTGATCTTAAGTTATGAACATGTTTATCCACTGTAAGAAATCACTGTTAGAAAAAAATAAATTAAAAAAAACCCACTCAAATTCAGTCAGTAACATACAGTTTTCCATTAAAACTGTATTATCCACTAAAAACGATCCATTCTGGGATACATTTGGACTTTATCGTTTTTCATGAAATAAGGTAATACATCACAGATAGTCTTGCATTCTGGGATGGATTTGAAAATAAACAACGGAGTTTCTTCATACAAAGTGTTAACCTTTCCCGCTCCGGTCACCTGACCGTGGTCGGGAGACGCAGGGGTTAACTCCCTTCTCTCGTCGCACACCTGAGCTGGGTGGCGGCAACAATAAAGGCACGAAGCACCGATTTGCTGCTTTAATGGCTTTATTAGCGCCTCTGCACATTCGACGTCAACGGGTCCTCCGCTACACTCGCTACTGGACACACTCGCACCGGCGTCTCACTGGCACATCGACGCACACGCCCACACACACACTGAGCTCGCTGTCACAATCACGTGGGACAATAACCGTAACGGAAGTATTTCGACTTCAACGGTGAAATCCGACTTACGCGGAAATTCGGGTTACGTCACCAGCTTTGGAACGGAACTTGTTCGTAAATCGAGGACTTCCTGTAGTCCTAATTTTAAAAAATGTACAGTATTATTAACATCGGCTTTCTACATTTCAGCAATACACCTTTTACAAGAGCCATCAATTCTCGTTTTCTATTTTTTTTATTTGCAGTTTTGCACAGCATTGGAACATGAAATTCCTCAACAAACCTTTCACGCTAATGTCATAATATAAACAGGTACACTATTGGCTGTTCTATGCTGTGAACACATCTACTTAATCAAGTGCAATAATCATGAAAATCAAGATTACAACTATCATCACTGATCAAGTCAAATTTGAAATGTGTATTTGAACATCCGTCCATCGATTTTAAGTACTGCTTATCGAACATGACACCGACAATTTGAAATCATTGCTTGATTAACCCTTGGGCACATGCAACAGCCGCTATTTTGTGCAACACGGTCCCGGGTCTGCCAGCACTGTGTCACAAACATGAAGTGTTATTAGCCACCGAATAAGGTCGGAACACTCACTGCATGGATTGCGTGCGTGACAATGCAAAAGCTGGGAACCCATTTCTTTATCTTAGATCCAATAATTAATTTCCTACTCCACTGGTATTAAAACCACAGGAAATTTCTCGAATGAATTGTAAAAATCAGAGGCGTGGTCTCTGCTCCCACTAGAAACCCTGCCCTCTTTGCTCCTTGGTATAAAAGGCCAGAGTTTTTGTTCCTCTGGTCTCTTCTTTGTTTCCCCTGCCTGCCGAATACAGTTTGATTGGAACTGTCTAACGCACCCGCGTTCGCTTCCGGCGTATTCTTTTCCCAAATGAATTACGTTTTTATCCAAAAGCAATATACGCGACACACTGAAGTGGGTGAAATCAAAGAGATGTGCAACGTGGTGAAGCGTCAGATTTAGCCCGTAGCATCTGAAAAGGGGAAAGCTTTTGGTCTGTATTTGATAGGCTGGGGATCGTTTGCATAAACATCCATCAACAGAGCAAAGGAAGGCAGCCCTGTGTCGTACTTAACCTTTGGATCATTGTCTTGGAGGAAATTCAAATCCATTTTTATTTTTATTTTCTTTCAGCTGTTGGTTCTCTTCCCGCAGATGCATGATTTCCTTCATCCGGAGGGAACACATCCTGCGCTCTTCACCACTGCGCTGCCGTGCTTCACTCTCAGCCACAGGAGTGTTTTTTCTGCTTTAAAAAAAAAACGAAAATGAAAAGACCAAATCAGAATCGAAAATGTCACAACTGATGAAGACAAAATGCCACTGAGAAAAGTTGACCTACAGACAGATGTCGTATAGCTTTTAAGTCAAATAACAGAAAAAGCAGAATTTATTGAAGCTGTGTGGATTTGGCCTGCATCCTGCTCCTCTGTCTCTGGTCCAGTGTTATGAGTACCTGTGGATGAGAGGTGTTTTGCTCTGCCTCTCTTCCCACTTAATCACCATCTCAGTATGACTGAGGTGAAGGGATGGTGCCCAGTCAGGATCGCGCAGAATTTCGTAGGCTGGTTTGCCTGAAGTAAACCCAAAGAAAAATAACCATCAACCTACAATCTTACAATTGATAACGTATCTGTAAACCACAACCATAATGGCGTGTCAAATTCACCAATCTAATGTAACGTTACATTTGAAAGGTATTACATTGACGTTACATAACACAATTAACTTCTGTGGAAATGCTTTTAATGCATAATAACATTCTATCACTATCATTGTAACGTTTTGTAACGTTACGCTTGAACGGCATAACACTGGCGTTACATAACATAATACAGATCAAATGAACTTACCCTTGTGGAAATGGAAAACGTGATACTGTATCTGGTCTCCGTATTGTTGCTGTCGAAGGCACACGCCGCCTCTTGTGATGTCGGAAACACAGCTCGAGATGTTCGTCTTCCGTGCCGGAACGCGATGAAAGCCTGCGTTGCCGTCGCCTGCTGTCCCGTGGCTGTTACGTCAACGATTGCAACAGTTGATAACTTTTTACCATTGTCTCTTATCTGATGCTAGACAACAACCGTCCGCGATTACCAATTCCACTTCCTCCCACAATTCTCGCGCTTTTGAAGTGACGACACATTTTCAATCTCTATACGACACCTCTAAACCTTTAGCTTTAATGTCCGCTCGGCTAACTAAATGCTAACAAACTAGCTCTGTAAACGGTATGGAGTCTACGCATGGAGCTCAATATGGCATGCTAGCTCAGTAGCACCACTTAATCTTGACCCAACAACATTTTGGCCTACTTTATGATGTGGACAAGTAGGGTTGGGAATCTCTGGCACGAGGTAGATTCGATACATATCTAGATACACGGGTTCCGATTCGGGGGAAAAAACAATTTCTTTAAGGGCAGAACGATACGATTCGCTTCAGTCTGAGAGCGATATAATTATTCGATACCATTCGATTTCGTGTGGAAACTGTGATAGTTAACATTTGCTGATGTAGACGATAATCATAAAGAACCTTGATTTGACAACCCAATTCTATAAAATTACATTTGTCTAATCCTATTTTCAAACATTTACAAGACCACTTATCTTTGAGAATGACCACAACCATTGATTGAAAATAATAATGTGCACAAACAAACCGTTAAGAGCGAAGGCCCTAAGAGCCATTCAAACCCACATTAAAGTTGTTCTAAATGCTAGACACTGCCATTTAGAATTTTTACTCTAAAAATAAGAAAAATAGAATCAGCCTATCCACCCTTCAGAAAAGTCAAACAAGGGGGACTTGATGCACTCAACATCAAACACTATTACCTAGCTAGCCTCATTAAGTGGCTACATCCAAATGTTGAACAACAATCTTGACTGGAACTAGAACAGATTACTAGACTGCACCAAACTTTCAGACCTCCCTTTTACCAGCACAAGCCTCAAGTGTCACAATTGTTTTAAGAATCCAATTATAGCAGCCACTTGAATCAACCTGGTGGAAAAGTCTAGAAACTACACAATCTCAATCAGCATCATATAATTTCTCCCCAATCTGGCACAATCCTGCTTTTGAGATGAAGAAAATCACAGCACATGGGAACAGAGTGGAATTGACCACCTATGTCATTTTTTCAAAAATAATGCAGTCATGTCATGTGAAAACTATTTCCAAGAATTTCAAATTAGAGGTGGTAACTTCCTTCAATACTATAAAGTAGTACTAGCTACTAGCTGTAGGGTAAGGAGGGGCTGCCCCCCTTTTCTCTGGGGTCTTCCAGCCGGTCAGGCCGGGCTCGCAGGAGTCTAGCCTCTTAATTCATGCACATTTTTATTACTCACACTGTACATATTTCACACATTCACATCTCATTAAGAGCCGCTGGGCCAGGTCTGGGAACATCTGTGCTGGTCTCTGGTCCGGTTGCGCCCTCTCTCTGCCCGGCCAGTCTCCTAGTTTTAATGCATCATACACCCATCGGCGGAGGGAGGGCAGTGTCAGGCTAGGGAGGACAGTCGGCCAGGTGTTTCTGCACTCCAGCCTGTTCCCTGGGCCGCCATGCCTTTCCCCTGCTGATTAAAAATCAGCAGGGGACACCTGGCCGACTGTCCTCCCTAGCCTGACACTGCCCTCCCTCCGCCGATGGGTGTATGATGCATTAAAACTTGTAGACTGGCCGGGCAGTCCAGGGAATGTGGGAAATGAGTAAGACGTTACTCATTTCCCACATTCTGTCCTCCCCTGCCGTTTTCAGTCCTCTCTCTGTCACGTACGTGGTTAGGGCGAGGGCGACTAATGCAAGGCAAGAACATGGCGGACCCAATTGGCGTCTCCGTTGGCCACCACGCGGCAGTCCCGGGTAGATGGCCAAACGGGTGCCCAAGAAAAGGTCAGAGGGAAAGGATTTGGACTCACTGGGGTTGGAAACGGGGAGACATGACAAAAACTGATGAGGACGGGATAAACTAGGGAAGGAACCAGAAAAATCGAAGTCTGTGTCAGAGTCAGAATCAGACAGAAGGTTAACTAAATCGGGGCCATCTTCACAATCAGAAAAATCAGAATCTAAAGAAACATGTGGATGTAAAATAGTCGGGCATGGTCAATAACTAGGTCAAGTGGGGGGACCCGATGAAAAGGACAGAAAAGACTGAACGATAGGGCTTACTGGAGGAGGGTCGGTATGGATGGCAGGCTGAGGACGGTGGGAGGCAGTTTGGCGGTGTCCAGGGTGACGCCATCTTCTTCCCGCTGGGTCATGTTCTGGTCAGTTCATTCTGTCACGTACGTGGTTAGGGCGAGGGCGAGTAACGCAAGGCAAGAACATGGTGGACCCAATTGCAGGGAACCAGGGAGGCAAGGCAGGAGTGCGGGAGTCTCAAAATAATATTTAATCTTCAAAAAGGGCAAACAAGGCTATTGGATAAAGCAAAACTAAACAAAGTCCCACAACAGATAACCAAACGAAAGTAACAAAGAAACACTTGAATATCTAAAACTGGAAACAAACTATGACCTGTGAGTAAGACGTGGAATAGAAAGGGAAAATGACACCTGACAATGACATACGACAATGATAAAGACAACTGACGACTATGACATGGCAAAGACATGTGACAACGACAATGAACCGACAAGAACTGAAAGAAACTAAATACAAACAGATAGACGAGACAACGAGGAACACCTGGACAAGACATGAGTGGCTGGAGAGAGCTGATTGGTCGACACAAAGTAGACGAGAACAGGTGGACACAACAACTTAATGAGGACACGACAAACATGGAACACAGGAAAACACAACCCAAACCAAAACACAGACCATGACAGTACCCCCCCTCTAAAGGAACGGATCCCAGACGTTCCCCAAACAACACCAAAAAGTCACCAACCCAGGGTGGGCGGAAGGGGGGCCTGGAGGAGGGTACAGAGTCCACCCTTCAGGTCAGTCTGGTGGCCATCCAGGCCACCCGGGGTGAGGTGCTTGGCTGAGCGGTTCAGGAGGTCGTCCAGGACGCCAAGCACCAGGGTCTTTACAGGGCCATTCAGGCGGACGGTCACGGTGCCGAAGCCAATGGTAATGCAGGGGCCAGGCAATAGGGTTGGGTGGCGGCCGCTGGGCGAGCGCCGCCGGAGCGGGGACGGGTGGCGGCCGCCGGGCGAGCGCCGCCGGAGCGGGGACGGGTGGCGGCCGCCGGGCGAGCGCCGCCGGAGCGGGGACGGGTGGCGGCCGCCGGGCGAGCGCCGCCGGAGCGGGGACGGGTGGCGGCCGCCGGGCGAACGCCGCCGGAGCGGGGACGGGTGGCGGCCGCCGGGCGAGCGCCGCCGGAGCGGGGACGGGTGGCGGCCGCCGGGCGAGCGCCGCCGGAGCGGGGACGGGTGGCGGCCGCCGGGCGAGCGCCGCCGGAACGGGGGACGGGTGGCGGCCGCCGGGCGAGCGCCGCAGGAACGGGGGACGGGTGGCGGCCGCCGGACGAGCGCCGCAGGAACGGGAGCCTGGCGCGGCCGCCGGACGAGCGCCGCAGGAACGGGAGCCTGGCGCGGCCGCCGGACGAGCGCCGCAGGAACGGGAGCCTGGCGCGGCCGCCGGACGAGCGCCGCAGGAACGGGAGCCTGGCGCGGCCGCCGGACGAGCGCCGCAGGAACGGGAGCCTGGCGCGGCCGCCGGACGAGCGCCGCAGGAACGGGAGCCTGGCGCGGCCGCCGGACGAGCGCCGCAGGAACGGGAGCCTGGCGCGGCTGCCGAGGAGCAGGAACGGGAGCCTGGCGCGGCTGCCGAGGAGCAGGAACGGGAGCCTGGCGCGGCTGCCGAGGAGCAGGAACGGGAGCCTGGCGCGGCTGCCGAGGAGCAGGAACGGGAGCCTGGCGCGGCTGCCGAGGAGCAGGAACGGGAGCCTGGCGCGGCTGCCGAGGAGCAGGAACGGGAGCCTGGCGCGGCTGCCGAGGAGCAGGAACGGGAGCCTGGCGCGGCTGCCGAGGAGCAGGAACGGGAGCCTGGCGCGGCTGCCGAGGAGCAGGAACGGGAGCCTGGCGCGGCTGCCGAGGAGCAGGAACGGGAGCCTGGCGCGGCTGCCGAGGAGCAGGAACGGGAGCCTGGCGCGGCTGCCGAGGAGCAGGAACGGGAGCCTGGCGCGGCTGCCGAGGAGCAGGAACGGGAGCCTGGCGCGGCTGCCGAGGAGCAGGAACGGGAGCCTGGCGCGGCTGCCGAGGAGCAGGAACGGGAGCCTGGCGCGGCTGCCGAGGAGCAGGAACGGGAGCCTGGCGCAGCTGCCGAGGAGCAGGAACGGGAGCCTGGCGCAGCTGCCGAGGAGCAGGAACGGGAGCCTGGCGCAGCTGCCGAGGAGCAGGAACGGGAGCCTGGCGCAGCTGCCGAGGAGCAGGAACGGGAGCCTGGCGCAGCTGCCGAGGAGCAGGAACAGGAGCCTGGGGCAGCTGCCGAGGAGCAGGAACGGGGCCTGCAGTCGCTTCCTCAGCCTGCCGCCATTGAGGTTTGGGAGTAGAGGGTACGGGAGTGGAAGAGTGCACAAGGTCTCGGGAAGGTGAACTAGGAAAAATGGCTGGTACTGAACATGGTGGCTTGGGAGCAGGTTTGACTAGACGTGACTTAATTGGAGCCGTGGAACAACGTGTGGGAACAGGTGAAAAATTAAGTGACTTGTGAACAGGGGAAAAACAACGAGGGGGCAAAATTTTACCTTTACGTGGGCGTCTCCGTTGGCCACCACGCGGCAGTCCCGGGTAGATGGCCAAACGGGTGCCCAAGAAAAGGTCAGAGGGAAAGGATTTGGACTCACTGGGGTTGGAAACGGGGAGACATGACAAAAACTGATGAGGACGGGATAAACTAGGGAAGGAACCAGAAAAATCGAAGTCTGTGTCAGAGTCAGAATCAGACAGAAGGTTAACTAAATCGGGGCCATCTTCACAATCAGAAAAATCAGAATCTAAAGAAACATGTGGATGTAAAATAGTCGGGCATGGTGAATAACTAGGTCAAGTGGGGGGACCCGATGAAAAGGACAGAAAAGACTGAACGATAGGGCTTACTGGAGGAGGGTCGGTATGGATGGCAGGCTGAGGACGGTGGGAGGCAGTTTGGCGGTGTCCAGGGTGACGCCATCTTCTTCCCGCTGGGTCATGTTCTGGTCGGTTCATTCTGTCACGTACGTGGTTAGGGCGAGGGCGAGTAACGCAAGGCAAGAACATGGTGGACCCAATTGCAGGGAACCAGGGAGGCAAGGCAGGAGTGCGGGAGTCTCAAAATAATATTTAATCTTCAAAAAGGGCAAACAAGGATATTGGATAAAGCAAAACTAAACAAAGTCCCACAACAGATAACAACCAAACGAAAGTAACAAAGAAACACTCGAATATCTAAAACTGGAAACAAACTATGACCTGTGAGTAAGACGTGGAACAGATAGGGACAATGACACCTGACAATGACATGTGACAACGACAACTGGCGACTATGACATGGAAAAGACATGACAACGACAATGAGCCGACAAGAACTGAAAGAAACCAGGGAACTAAATACAAACAGATAGACGAGACAACGAGGAACACCTGGACAAGACATGAGTGGCTGGAGAGAGCTGATTGGTCGACACAAAGCAGACGAGAACAGGTGGACACAACAACTTAATGAGCACACGACAAACATGGAACACAGGAAAACATGGAACAAAACTAAACACAACCCAAACCAAAACACAGACCATGACACTCTCATCTTGTCCAATTGGTTATTCGTTGCATGTCCTCACCAGGCGTGCCCTCCCGCCCCCGTCCACAAATACGAACACGATTTGGCTTTGTAATGTTATTTGTAGTCAAATATCTAGACTAACTATATTTCTGCTGTGGTTCGAAGCCCTCCCCTCCCCTTGTCCGTTCTGTCCCTCGGTCTGTAACCTAAAATATATATATATATTTTTTTTTTATTTTTCTTTTTTTTTTTTCTTTTCAAACAATCGCACTGCTTCCCGACTTCTGACTGACTTTTTGAACTGTAAGTCATAAAGACTAGCTTAGCTCGAATGGCGATTGTTATGATAGCTTCGGGAACGTGTGTCCTCTCTGAGGTATAAAGCACATGGGAATTGCTGAAATTTACCCATATTGTCTGTATGTTTACAATCTGCAGCGCACTTTACGCCACCGGTCCCAGTGTTGACGGCAGACTTGAGATGAGGTACGTAACGTGATGTTCCATTCAGTGTTTACAACTTCCAGGGGAAATGTAGTGCCTGTGAATGCTACTTAGCTACTGCATTGACCATGAATGTAACTTAACTACTGAAAAGCTATTTGATGTTGAAATAGTGACACTAGGGAGAATAGTGATGCTACGGAGAAATGTAGTTAAACTAGTAGTGTTGCTAATGCCATTGCTGTTTTTGTTTGTAAAGCATAACGCTACGTCCGTGGCGCACACTGCAAGAGCTTTCGCGCTTGTTTTAAGAAAACTGTAAAGTCCGATTCCTGGCCTCACGATATCCAGTCCAGAGCCCTACAACCAATGTATCTAAGGATTCCTGGCGGTCTTACATCAATGATGGAGTCTGCTACAGATACATCTCGCCTTTACGAATGGATATCCAGTTGCATCGCGTAATATGGAATTTAAATGCACCAAATTTATGGAATATTTTTGGAAGTCAGGCAAGCAAGACACACTTGAAAATTTAATTCAGAATAGTCCTATAAATTTGTATATGCCTTACATATATGGATATAGTGGTTAAAGAAAAAAGCAGCCAGATTCACCCCTCAATATTCTTGGGGACTTTAACAAAGCTAAACTCAACCACAAACTCCCTAAATACAAGCAACACATCGACTGTCCTACCAGGGAAAACAACATTCTAAACCACTGCTATACTACGCTAAATGATGCATACCGTGCTATCCCTGTGCTGCTCTGGGCTGATCTGATCACTGCTTAATTCACTTCATATCAACATACGGGAAAAACTTAAATGTCCTAATCCTACGGTGAAAACAGAGAAGTGGACCAATGAAGCAAAGGTAGAACTTCAAAGCTGTTTGGACTGCACAGACTGGAGTGTCTTTGAAACTTCAACTGGCAGCCTGGATACAGACACTGTTTCAGTGGATACTGACATCAGTTTCTGTGAAGATGTGTGTGTACCAACAAAGTCATTGTGCACGTCCAATAACAACACGCTGTGGTTCACCAAACTTAAGCAATTTCGCCAGGCTAAAGAGGACGCCTATCGAAGTCTGGCTTTTATGCATCAAAAACAACTTGAAATCACTTTTAACAACATGGATTTTTTTAAATTGTTATTTACTTAAACCATGAACTTATTTATTCAGACAAAAAGCCTTAAAGGCAACACACTCCCCGTCTGGCCTCTTGAGGCCAGTATACCTATCATAACATAACACATTGTCCGTTTGCATAAGAAGAATAAAAGTCTTTCTTGGTCCCATGCCTTTACCTTGATCTTCCTCACTCGATTGGCCTTGCCTAGGAATGTGGCAGTGACCCTTGCCATGTGCCATTGGTTACCTGCTTGTCTTTAAGCAGAACTAGGTCATCAACCTGTAGGTTTTTGTGAGATACAATCCATTTCCATGCCTTTGTTAGGCAGATACTCTTGCCTCCAGCGTGTCCAGAACTGACTGGCAAGAGCCCAAACCTGTCTCCATTGCTTGGTGTACAGGTCTTTGTCCATGAAGTCTCCAGGTGGGGGTAAAAGGCAAGCTGTGTAACGAGCATTGATGGCCCCTGCAGGTCGGGCCCATTGGGCCGGACAACCACCGACGAAGAGGGCCACTCCACCCAGACCCGCAGCACTGACCCCGGCCCCCCTCCACCACCCCACCCCCCACACATCATTTCCGCCAACATCCACTACCCGCCCCTGAGTGTGGGAGGTGGACCCCCCTCAAACCAGGCAGGGAAAAGAACCCTACAGCAGGCCTCACAGCCCGCACGGGACCGCCCGGCTCCCCCACGGGAAAAGGGGGAGGCGACCGCAGCGGGATGCAAGGAACGGAGAGAAGAGGAGGAAGCAGGCCCGAGGAGCGACAGGGGGGCCCCCACCGCCCCCACCAGCAGCCAGAGCGGGGGACCCAGGCAGGTGCCAGCCGGCACCGCCCCAGCGCCCACGGAACATGGGCGAGTCACCATCACACCACAATACTCTCCAAGAGGTCGCCCCAGTGGCCCCCCCCCCACCACCCCCGAGATCAGGAAGGAGTGAAAAAAAGCCTCCACAGACACAGGAAACACAGGGACAAGAGGAGAAGATCCCCACAGCATGTCTTTTCACAGCATGTCTTTTCACCATGCAAACAGATCTAAAATGTGTGAAAATAAAAATAAATATATATATTTATAAATAAAATAAATAAAGAGATAATAAATAATAAAGCAACAACAACCTCGACAACAGAGAATATAGAATTCCATTGTTCCATCTTAGCAGCCTCCGCTTACTGCTGATCCAAGAGTGGCCGGTCCTGGACCTACGTGCAAACATGTTACTTGATGCCTTTTGGACCACGGAAACCATTCAAATGATGCCTTTTCACTGTTGTGTTTTCAACGAGGGCGTTGGTGAAACTGAGATAAACCACAAAATGAAGACCCTAGAGTTCAGTTGCAGCGAGTTTACTTGTTTTCATAAATGTGGTGAAAACTGTAATACAGAAAATGCGCTCAATCGCTATACATGCAGCCATTACAAACATAGGGTGCATCGAGCTGGTTCAACACACATTTTAACAAAAGATGCATTAATATCCATACAAATATATACAAACTAGAAGATAAAGAACTTACGGCATTCCTTCCTGATAATTCAACGTGGATGGCATTGGATGGCATTTCCATACTGCTTCTTGCAGGCCGACGTTTTGTTTTTCGCAAAAACGGACGGTTGACCCCAAGCATTTCAAGTCCTCCACCCTTGCTATCCCTTCAACCTGTAGCCTCACTCTTCCCCCACCACCCCCCCTCATTCATGCACATATATTCCGTCTTACTTCGGCTAATCTTCAAACTTCTTTCTATCGGTTCCCCCACCTGCTCCCTGCTTTCACTCCAGATCACAATGTCATCCGCAAACATCACGGTCCACGGGGATTCCAGTCTAACCTCATCTGTCAGCCTATCCATCACCACTGCAAACAGGAAGGGGCTCAGGGCTGATCCCACGACAACTATTGAGACCGATAATTAATTATTGACCGATATTGGGAAAAAATGATCTCAACCGGATATCGAAAAAACTGTACTGAGAACAAGAGCTGTCTCATTCGGTGGAACGCTGGTTGTGAGCGGCTAATTTAAATTATATTCGATATGAATAAAAAAGTATTCTGTTACACGATATAAAATACAAACATATGCTGTAACGCTGTCCTTCAGTTTGCGGATCCTCGGCCTGGAAATTGTTGAAGACCGTTAAAAAAAAAAATGATATCGGTTCTTGGTATCGGTTTGGAGAGGCAGCAGTTTATCGCTTATCGGTGACAAAACAAAATTCCACATTCCATATGTTGACGGTCTTGATGATGATGATGATGAAGATGGCAAACTCTAATGCCAATATGAATATATCTGCATTGGGGACGACTTCATTTCCACTTGCACATTTTTCCAATGTGGTCAGAATGTTCCTTTCTTTCCCTAAAAACTAAAAGTTGAACCCATTTCAGTCATCAATGAAGTCAAGTCAAACGATATATGATGGAGCGTCCACATCGAGATGAGGTGAGCTGTGACACACGCTCAGACAAAGTTTGGAAAGAATGATGTTATCCCCCCCCCCCCCCCCATAAAAATAGACGTTGCTGTCAATGTTGAGATTTTATTCTCCCATCCAACCTGTGACTCGGATGACCCCTTTTTCCTTTCTGGGAATGTCCCCTTCAGTGATGCGTTGAATTTTGCGTTCTGGATGTGTTGCCAGCTTAAAACCTCAAACAATTTGCGGGGCACGCAAAAGTCAAAGAAAATGTTCTGTTTCATTGCTTTTTTTTTTTTCTTTTTCTGGTAATCATGAGTTGTTTCCCCCCCCCGAACTCCGATTACGACTAAACTATGATGAAGAGATCTCTTACCTGCTTGAACTGCTCCTCGTAGGTCCACTCGTGGTGCGGCGGCGGCGGCGGCGGCGGCGCGGGGACGCGGGTGTCTGTTTCTCGGGGAAAAGGCTCCTCGTCGCGGTTCGAGCAGTCTCGCTCGTCCGCGTCGTCGCTCCCGTTACCGTCGCCGGCTCGCGCGTGCCCGCGCGTCACCGCGGGAGAGGGGCCGCCGGCGACCCCGACAGCCTCCCGGTAATGACGGCGCGCCGGACCCGGTCGGCGTTTCTGGGACTGCGCCATTGCGCAGAGGGTTCTCTCGTTGTCGTCCAGGGCCAGCCGCGCTGCCTGTTGCCGCTGCAGGGTCTCCATGACGGCCTCGAGCCTCATCCCGCCGCGGAGGTCGCCGGTGGACGAGAAACAGCCCTCCTGCGTGCGGGCGGACAGCGCGATCACCGCAAACGCTCACTTTGTCGTCGCCCTTCCCAAATCATTTCAACTGTCTGCTCAATTCCAGCCGAAACGGGTCCAACTGACTTTCATATATGATGATCTTATACTCTATTATATGATATTCTATTATATTACGGATCGTTTTAGAGCACGTGCAAAGAAGTGGCCAAATAACAAAGTGGGCAAAGTTTGTTGCCATGTGTAATGCAGAGAAATGAAGTCAGCGCAACTAAAGCGCGATGACTTACCCGAGCAGATGGAGCTCCTGCACGTCTGTGATCAACCATGCTTCTTTTTTTTGTTTTTTTGTTCGATTCACAAATGGAATTGGAAAGCATCAAGCGTCCGCTCAATCAACGGGTTGGCGGGACCTCCAGTGACGTTTCACGCAAGGAGCACCGAGCAGCTTGTGGCAACAAGCGGCAAATGCGCTGAGCTTCCAGTGACCTCTGGAGGCAAAGATCAGCATCTGCTGACAAGGAGGAAGAACGTCGACTTTTCACTGCACCAGATGCTTCTCTTCATCCGCGACGGCAAATTCATTGACTCATTTTGTCTACTTTGGCAGAAGGAATTTTCTGATCGAGCCCTTCAACTCCCTCATCTTGCAATGGCCCTTTAACATGTGCTTCAATGGTTCGAAAAGTATTTGGCAACTCACATTTCCTTCGTTTCCATCCATCTAACCAGCATCTTCCCCGTGCCTGAGACGGAACAAGGAAAACGACTTTTTTTTTTTTTTTTTTTTTGAGTCACGACAGAATTTAGTTTCCACTTCAGTATGACCGAGGGGGGATAACTGGGCTGGGCTCGTATCTTGCTTCAATGAAGTTTCTGCTCAAGCCATCTTCATCTCCCAGTCAATTTGTTCAGCAATGCGAGATGTTGCTGTTTTTTTTTTTCCTCTTGAATGATACGATCTCGTATGAATGCCTCAAGGCCTCCCAACGCAACACCCTCAGAGCGGCTGAGGCCCAGTTCGTCTCAAGATAGAGATTCAGCTCCGATTTCAAGACGGACACAAATCCAGGAAGAAGGGAAAGGTTTAAATTGAGCCTCCGCCGAGGAGACCTCCGGGGGTCGTAAAACGGGGTTATTTTCATAAACACCGGACGGGAGGACGCTGCCAACAGCGCGGGTGTTCACTGAGGAGACAGATGAATTTGAGAGAGGAAAGCAGTCAATCCAAGACAGGAAAGGAAGCAATTCAGTGAGCCCTCACTCATAAATTGGAATAAAGACACACAGCAAAGGGACACTGCAACTAATTCCGATCGTCGCTTGGTGAATTGCAAATGAGTCGACCAACATAAAACACAACAACTGTCAACAAGTTAAACACTTCTCATCAAAGTAGGAACATGAGGCGAGGTGAACGTGAACAAATGTCCGCCGGAGATGTTCAAAAACTGCACCCGAAAAAAAAAACCCACTTATGAGATCAACTCGAGCTGGAAGCAGCTATTAAGGGCCCTCGCACCCCTGGCCACCTTGGGGGTACTGGCACGTTTGGGATCCGCCGAATAGAAACGGGCGGCACGGCGGGGACGAGTTGGCACATCTGCCTCACAGTTCCGACGAACGGGGTTCAAATCCCGGCCCCGTTCGTTCCTGGATCTCTCGCAAACTTAAATTGGATGACTCGTGGATGAGGGATTTTTATGCGGCCCACCCTGAGAAGCCTGGAAGCTTCCTGCACGTTCCTCGTTCGGACCACCATCACCATGTCCTGGAGTTATAATAAAGAGCAACACATTATAACTCCAGGACAAGAATTGATATTAACGTGGGAGTTTCAAACTCCTTTTTACTGGAATGCGGAACATGGCAGGGCTGCCCAATTAGTCACCTTTTAGTCACAATTTTGATTGAAACTCTTAGCCAGTGGATTATTCAAAATAAAGAAATGAAAGAACTAACAATGAAAGAAGGAGTAAAAAAGATTTCTTTTTTTGCCGACGATGTGTTGTTACAGCTATTAATGCAGTCCTATGGGGGGCACAAGCCAGTGCAAACTGTAGGCCGGATCCCCAAGCCCGGATGAATGCAGAGGGGTTGCGTCAGGAAGGGCCTCCGTCTTAAAACTTTGCCAAACAAGTATGGGCGTTCATCCAAAGAATTCCATACCGGATCGGTCGTGGCCCGGGTTAACAACGTCCGCCACCGGCGCTGGTGGAAATTCAGCTACTGCGGGTCGAAGTCGAAGAAGAAGAAGAAGTGGAAAACGGGTTCTTCGGCAGAAAGAGAAGAGGAAGGCACAGAGCCTAGAACTTTGAATGTTGGGACTATGACAGGACAATCTCGGGAGTCGGTTGACATGATGATGAGGAGAAAGGTTGCTATATTGTGTGTCCAGGAGACCAGGTGGAAAGGCAGTAAGGCTAGACGTTTAGGGGCAGGGTTTAAATTATTTTACCATGGTGGAGATGGGAAGAGAAATGGAGTCGGGTTATTTTAAAAGAAGAGTTGGCTAAGAATGTCTTGGAGGTGAAAAGAGTATCAGATCGAGTGATGAGGCTGAAATTTGAAATTGAGGGTGTTATGTGTAATGTGATTTAGTGGCTATGCCCCACAGGTAGGATGTGACCTCGAGGTGAAAGAGAAATTCTGGAAGGAGCTAGATGATGTAGTTCTTAGCATCCCAGACAGAGAGAGAGTCGTAATTGGTGCTGATTGTAATGGACATGTTGGTGAAGGTAATAGGGGTGATGAAGAAGTGATGGGTAAATACGGCATCCAGGAAAGGAACTTGGAGGGACAGATGGTGGGTAGACTTCGCAACAAGGATGCAAATGGCTGTAGTGAACACTTTTTTCCAGAAGAGGCACGAACATAGGGTGACCTATAAGAGCGGAGGTAGAAGCACGCAGGTGGATTACATCTTGTGCAGACGATGTAATCTGAAGGAGGTTACCAACTGTAAGGTAGTGGTAGGGGAGAGTGTGGCTAGACAGCATAGGATGGTGGTGTGTAAGATGACTCTGGAGGTGGGGAGGAAAATTAGGAAGACAAAGGCAGAGAAGAGAACCATGTGGTGGAAGCTGAGACAGGACGAGTGTTGTGCAGCTTTTCGGGAAGAGGTGAGACGGGCTCTCGGTGGACGGGAGGAGTTTCCAGAAAACTGGACCACTGCAGCCAAGGTGATCAGAGAGGCAGGAAGAAGAGTACTTGGTGTGTTTTGTGACCGGAAAGGAGAGAAGGAGACTTAGTGGTGGAGTCTAGTGCGAGAGGACTCTGCGTGTTTTTGCACAATTGTCAAAAAAAAAAAAAAGTACCTGCATTACCAGATAACTCGCAACCCTTTACTGCTCAGTGACTGTTATTTTTATTTTTTTGTCAATGTCTTTCTGTCTCCAAAGTGTTCCCTGTCAATTGACCGTCTGTTGTCGTACTAGAGCGGCTCCAACTACCGGAGACAAAATCCTTGTTTGTTTTTTGGACATACCTGGCAAATAAAGAGGATTCTGATTGTGATTCTGAACCATACGGTACAGGAAATCATACAAGGAAAAAGGTTAGTTCAGAAGAAGTGGGACACTGAGAGAGAGAGGAGAGTAGAGGCGAAAGGAATACATTGAGATGCGACACAGGGCAAAGGTAGAGGTGTGGAGGGTCCGAGAGGATTTTGCACACTCTTGTCTTAGTTCTGGCAATCAATCAATCAATCAATCAATCAATCAATCAATGCAAACTAAGACCAGCAGACATTCCAACAGCTTCTTCCCTGTTGCCATGAAATTGATAGAGGCTAGGTGACTCTCTGCAGTGTGTTTTTATGTCAAAAAAACATTTGTTTATTGCCAAAATGCCTGTCTATTGTTGTACTAGAGCGGCTCCATCTACCGGAGACAAAATCATTGTGTGTTTTTGACATACTTGGCAAATAAAGAGGATTCTGATTCTGATTCTGATTTTGAAATGTGCTACGGTCACCTACTTATTGCTGCGCCGCCTGCCTTTCCTGCGACGCAGGAGCCAATCATGTTGCAGCGGGGCGTGCCCCTCCTGGAAACGATGTGGGAATCCTCATCACGCCTCTGGCAATGTACTGTCATTTGACCCGGAAACACTGGCCTATGTTACGTCATTGGGTGACCTAAAATGGCGGAGTCGCGGTCAGAGCTGGATGTCTTGGTCCAAAGAGTGGTCAAAGACATTACTAACGCATTTAAGAGGAACCCGAACATGTAAGTGTGACTATCTGTGATGTTTCCTGACAAAAGCTTCGTCTGTCACGTCGTCCAATGGCTGTCATCGCTGTTCATCTCTGTGGGCCTGGACTATAACCTGGAATGTGAGCGCATCAATCAAGCAAAGTTGTCTTGTTTTGGACCTCAGTTAGTGCTCTATTCATTTTAACCCGGCAAGAATCAAGTACAGTATATTGTACAGTGCGATCGCCTCAACGGGGTTGAAATATGGTTCATATGGTCGGTGTGGACGTCCTCTCGGCGTCCTTTATTGACCAAATTAAAACGTCATTGATATATTCTATACAACGTTATCTAAAATTCTGCGCCTGAAAATATTTATATTTTATATATATATATATATATATATATATATATAGAATATTTAATCCTGCGTTTGTATAATTGTCTGTGAGAGCATACAAGTGCTGTAACATTATTTTTGTAATTGTATTCCAACGTTTATATTTAATGTTCCTATTTATGTCTGTTTTTCAAGCATAATGTGATCACAATTTTGTGCTTTAACAGCGACATTATATTTAATCGTCTTCATCATTATAATTTAGATGTTGAAGCATTGCGTATTTGTACGCTGTCGCAGTACAAGACAATTATTGAGCTGTATTAAACATGCATAATCCATAATTTCTAAAGGCCACTAATTTGGTCAACATTTTAAATATTTGTGTCTTTATAAAATATGTTCAAATTAAGAAACATATGTCTTTAAAAGGAAAGCATTTAAAAATGTTACCGAACTACAACTGGATGTTAGCTCGACAGTCAATTGTACTGAATAATAAAGAAAAAAATAGGGTCATTCCACAATTAGGAATAAACATTTATTTCCAAACAGAATGAAGCCAACAGGCCTGCAGTAGAAAGTAACTATATACATGTATACTATAACTATAACTCTCAGCGTCTAATGACAATGATTACTAGGCACAAATATGGAGAAATACATTCTCAATGACAAAACAAAACAGTCATTTACAGACAATCCAGTTCAAAGTACTCCATAGATCAGACGTTACGAAATATACAGCAGTATGCATAAAATGGGCTCTTCAAGATAAAACATGCGCACTCGTTGCACTGAAAACACTCCAGACGCTTATTTTCATGCTCTTTGGCATCAGCGCTTCTGGTCGCTAGTTACACAGAAACCCGTGTCAGTTTTGTATTGTAGAATTCTGATTTCTCCTCATCTTTGGCTGCTGGGTTCTTTTAAAAAAAATATATAGATCTTCCAAATCAACACGCTCAACCAATAATTGTAATTCTAGCAATCACTAAAAAAAAAAAAAAAACAATAATGTTCACTGGAAAGATAAACAAGCTGTCAACATTAACCAATGGCAAAATCCTGCCACAGAGTATAGAACACGAGAAAATAACTCTGCCAAACATAATAAGCAAATGGATAACGTTAAGAAAAGTTGGTCACCTTTCATGAAAATGGGGGGGGGGGGGGGGGGGGGGGGAGATTAGCTGTAGGGTGGGAAGGGGGTGCGCCCCTTTTCTCTGTGGTCTGCCAGCCGGTCGGGCCGGGACCGCAGGAGCCTAACCTCATACGGCTCACGCGCTGCACATGCTGTACATACTGTGTAGCAGTTATAGGTCAAATAAGAATTGAATTCATTTAAGAGTAGGTAATAAGATGGGCGCGACGCTTACGTTACTTCCGGTTTATCGTAATTTTAAATTGAACACACAACTACAACTACAAAAAGAAAATAACGCTGAGGGTAAAAGAAAGTAAGAAAATGAGGTGTACGAAAACGGAAAAGAGGACGTCATATGTGTGTGGTCGCTGGGCTAAACTAAATGAGCGTGCGAGCATTTAATGTTGGGATTTCGTATGAAGCTAGTAAATGATGATGTACATCATCGTAAGGATTGCAGTGTCGACTCACGAACGCAGATCAACTGGTCTTTGGGGGTGGTCTTCCTCTGGACCTCAGGCGGAAACGAAGCCGGTTTGGTTTAAGAAAAACCAGATGCACTAAAACATAAAGAGAAAAGAAATAGGAAAGTTGTTGTCCCGTTTGGGATGCGCTCATAACTTCCCTGCCGGTTGACCTGATGGCGGGCCGAGCTCCGGCCCTCAGAGGCGTACGGGACCCGTCCGGGATGCCGGGAGTCGCTCGCTGAGGCCCCGCCGACCGATCGTGGCCGCATGGCCGACTTTTTCGATCGAAAACGCCTCCGGCTTGGTTGCAGCGGGCGTTCGCGCACTTGGTGGCGACTGGAGGCGCCCGAGGACAAAGGGTACAAAAGAAGGGGGAGACTTGGCCGGAGGCCACCCAGCTAGCGAGCTGCTAGCAAGGTACGAGGAGAAGTAAAACAAGACTAGCCTGAACTCAACTCCCAGAGAAAGGTGTGAGTTTCGGCGTAGGAAGAGGGAGTGCCGACTTTTAGACCACGCCCACCAGCCTGAATCTTGTCTATAAATTTGAGTAAATGGGTTTAAAATCATATGAATCAAAAACACTCCCAACTTTGTACTCTCAAGCATAGAATCATTGTTTAAATTTTGGTCGTGGCAGGTGGGTTGCTTATTGTTCAATGCAACATTTCGTACTGTGTGATTTCAAATCATGAACAGCTTTCAAAATCATGCCGAGGACTTGTCAAAGTGAGAATGGGGACACAGACACCAAGGCATACAAGTTGGAGTTTGCAAGATAAAAAAACGGACATTTTATCTTCCCTTAACAAACATCAAAGGCACGTCCACAAGTTCTGGCGCTTGCAGTTCCTCTCAACGCCAGTGGGCGGAGCCTCACGCACATGGGTGAAGATTAACCACAGTCTTCCCCAACCATTTGGTCCGGGAAGGCGTCTTTTGAAGACCGGAATCAAAATTTGACAGGAAGCTGCTAATTAGTTTAAGGTCCACTTGACGTACACCAGGCACTGTCCTCGCCGCCGTCTCACAGCGGGGCAGCGTGGAGGACTGGGGTTCTCAGGTGGTCGCGAGTCTCTGTGGCGCCTCGATTTGCGGAGCGCATGTCCCCTACTAGTGTATACACTTCGCACATTCACATCTCATTCAGGGTCCCCTGGGGGACTGGCACGAGGCATTATGGGGTGGGCACCGGTATTGGCGCATCTGGCTGGTTTCCGGTCTGGTCGCCCCACCCCTTCTCTGCCCTCTGCCGATCAGCATAAAATGCTAATTATCGGCCGATACCGATCACACTGATCAGATCGGTGTGAAGTCTAATTTGAACCTGTGCAGTATTCAAGTTCGTGAAGAAAAACATTTTCATTGAGTTATCAACACTTTTTCCACAATAACAAAGTACATTTACAGGATAAATCACATCTCATTTCACTCTCATTGTACTTGTGTATCGTGACAATAAATGGCTTTGTTTTATTCTATTGCATTACATATATTTTATACAAAATTATAAATCATATGGCATTAGTATAGTACTATTTAACTTTTTATACTTTATATGAATAAAAAGGCATTCTGACATATGACCAGTTTGATAAAAATACAATTCCAGTGCCACCAGAAAGTATTCACACCCCTTCACATTTTCCAGATTTTGCTCCGTTAAACGTATTCTAAAGCTGATTTGAGTAGTTTTGTTTAAAAAAAAAAAAAACAATCCCATAATGACATATTTTTAGACCTTTGTGTAAATGTATAACAAATGTAAACATTCAAACATAATAGATACATAAGTATTCACAGTCTTTGCTATGACACTCAAACTTAAGCTCAGGTGCATCTGATTTCCACTGATGATCCTCGTGATGCTTGAATGGAGCTCGTAGAGCTTGGCGCAAGAAGACTTAAGGCTGTGATTGGTGCCAAAGGTGTTTCAACAAAATATTAAGCCAAGGGTGTTAATACTTATGTACCTATTGTTGAAATGTTTCTATTTTCAATGTCTGAAAATATTTTTTTACTTTGTCATTATGGGATCTTTTATGGAGTTTAAAAAAACAAATGCTCATCAGCTTTAGAATATGTCTATGACAGCAAAATGTGGAAAAAGTGAAGGGTTGTGAATACTTTTTGGTGGCACTGTATATACACTATCCATAAGGGGTTTCAGCTCCAGCTTTCCATCAGTTTGGGGGTCCTTGGCCTCAAAATTGTTGCAAGCCCTTGATATAAACCATGAAAAAAAAATTCATTTATCAGTATCTGTGGAAAAAAAGTTGCAGTTTACGTTTTTTTTTGTTTTTGTTCTCTCTCTCTCTGCGGATACATGTGCATAATTGATCCTATGATCCCATTGCCCGCTTGTCTGTCTACAATCATAATAACGGTACAGATGTAATAGTTCCGACGCTTTCATAAATTCATGCATATTCATGTCTCAGAAGTAACATTTGTTTTGCTGTCTGCTGTTGTGTCAATGCAAAATTGCTGCCTCATTCTCGCAGCTGACGGGTACCTCTGGTGTATTGCGACAACATAGTGAGGCTTTCTCCAGTGGTATTAAAGGTAAAAAGACAGACAAAAAAGGACCGTTTGGAACACAACCAAAAAAATTAACTGAAGACACTAGGAGGCATTCACGTTAGTTTTCATGTAAAAGGCTTCTTAAGCAATCGGAGAAAAATCCTATCGGTCAAAAAATGTAATGAGTATCTTCAGAAAACGTTGCAAATCGTGAAACTTCATTTCAGACACCGAACAGAAAAAAACAAATCACATGAAAAGTTTGAAAAATATCACTTCGGACAATTTTTTCTAAGAAACTATTTTTAACTTTTTAAATGTTTAACTGCCACTCGTACAAATACTGACATCAGTAAAATTTGATTTTCAAGAGGAAATTCAGTGGGCCATGTCTTCACCGTTATTGATCAAATTATATGAAAATGACTCATGTTCTTTTGTGACATTTTTGATAGTTGGTGTGTGATGAATGTTTTTCCATTGTAAAATGTCTGCCTTGTATCAGTAAAGGTTGGGAAACACTCACATATCATATTGGAAGTGTGTGTGCACATATTGGCCAGTAAAGCCGATGCGGTTATTTCAAGGCAGAATTATAAATCTTCACATGATATTTGGGCATAGAAATGTTCACTGATCCCATTATTCATTTACTGTGTTTAACACGAGTCACCTGTTCACTTTTTGTCACATCGTTTTCCATTGGCATACAGAAGAACATTCCCTGCATACAATTCTTACCTGTGTTGTTGCTACACACATAAAAAATATACTAGTTCAGCCCTAAATCCATTGTCTCCTTCCCCAGTGATGAGATTGGTGTGATTCCATGTCCAGAGGGACGTTACAACCGCAGTCCCATCGTGGTGGTGGAGAACAAGTTGGGTGTTGAGAGCTGGTGTGTCAAGTTTCTGCTACCATATGTGCACAACAAGCTGTTACTCTACCGCCAGCGTAAACATTGGCTGGATAAGGAAGGTAACTTACTCCAGTGAACATCCAATCAACATAGAATTTTGTCTAGAACCAAACTAATGAAAAGCAAACGACAACAACAACAAAACCTCATCAAGTTGCTGTATTTAGACGAAGTCAACCTGACAAATGTCAAGCCAGACCACTTTATGACGCTAAAAAAAATAGTTCAGGGCTGTCAGGACTTGTTTACACACGGTATTCCTTTGTTTAGTTGAGATCTGCAAAATCAAAATCACCTATTATACGCTCCAAAGATGCTGAAATCAGCATTAGCTATAGTTGTTACAGTTTGAATATTAACTGATACACATTACCCTTCCCTGAGCTGTCACCTTATTGTGGTGGAGGGGTTTGTGTGTCCCAATTATCCTAGTAGCTAAGTTGCCTGGGACTTTGTGCCCCTGGTGGGATCACCCATAGCAAACACGTCCTTGGTGAAGGGCCAGAGAAAGTACAGCTCAAAGACCTGCCCATGGTGATGACGATATGTGGTGTTTTCCCTCGCCCGAACGTGGGTCACCGGGCCCTCCTCTGAACCCACCACCTGGGGTAGCGGCCAAGGGGGTTGGGTGCAAAACGAGCTGCGTGGTGGCCAAAGGCGGGGACCTCGGCAGTCCAGTCCCTGGCTACAGAAGCTAGCTCTAGGGACATCGAATGTCACCTCTCTAGCAAGGAAGGAACCCCAGCTGGTGTGCGAGGTTGAGAAGTTCCGACTCGAGATACAGCTCCCTCCAAAAGTATTGGAACGGCAAGGTCAATTCCTTTGTTTTACACTGAAGCCATTTGGGTTTCAGATCAAAAGATGAATGAGACAAAAGTTCAGGATTCCAGCTTTTATTTAAAAACGTGTTGTTTTGCGTTGCTCAGGTCTTGCCTTTTAGATTGATTGCTTAAACATTGGATTGTGCTTGTTTTCCGCTTTGGGTTTCACCTGTGAAAACTGAATTTGCTGTTAAGAAAACATGAAGACCAGAGAGCTGTCAATGACAGAAAAGTAAATTTATTTTGAAGCTGAGAGAAGAGGGAAGATCGATCAGAGCTATTGCACAAACATTGGGCCTAGCCAATACAACAATTTGAAATGTCCTGAAAAAGAGAAACGACTGGTATACTAAGCAACAGACATTGAACAGGTCGGCCAAGGGTATCAACAGCAGTTGATGACAAAAACATTGTGAGAGCTGTGAAGAAACACCCAAAGACAACAGTCAGTGACATCACTGCCAACCTCCACAGGGCAGAGGTGAAGGTATCACAATCCACCGTTCGAAAAAGACTTCGAGGGAAGTATACAGGCCATAACACAAGATGCAAACGTCCCATTAGCAAAAAGAATCGAGCGCAGATTGGATTTTGCAAAGATGAGTCGAGATGAGCCACAAAGGTTTTGGAACACAGTTTTATAGACTGATGTGACCAAGATTAACCTCTACTAAAGTGATGGAAAGGCCAAAGTATGGAGAAAGCAAGCATCTGCTTATGATCAAAAACAAGCTCATCTGTGAAGCATGGTGGAGGTAGTAATGTCATGGCTTGGGCTTGCATGGCTGCTTCTGGAACAGCCTCACTTGTCTTTATTGATGATGTAACTCATGATGGTAGCAGCAGAATTAATTCTGAAGTCCACAGAACCATATTGTCGGGCAATTTACAGAAAAATGCATCCAAACTAATCAGGAGAAGCTTCATCATGCAACAAGACAATGACACAAGACACACTGCCAACAAAGCAAAGGTCTTCATCAGGGGGAAAAAGTGGAAGTTCTTAGACTGGCCAGGTCAATCACCGGACCTTAACCTAATAGAGCATGCATTTTACCTCCTGAAGAGGAGACTGAAGGGAGAAAACCCCAGAAACAAACGAGAACTGAAGGAGGCTGCAGTAAAGGGCTGGAAAAGCATTTCAAATGAAGAATGCAACAGTCTGAAGTCAATGGGTCGCCGACTTGATGCAAGTAAGGGTTATGCTCCCAAATATTAAGTTATTCACTTTAAGTTAATTCAATCATGTCTGTTCCAATACCTTTGCCCACTTGAAAAGCGGGGGGCTTCAAACTAAAAGTGCTCTTTCCTGAGTTGTTTAACACATCTAGATGTAAATACCATGAAATAAAAGCTGGAATTCTGAACTTTTGTCTCATATTCATCTTTTGGTCTGAAACCCAAATGTCTGCAGTATACAACAAAAACAAATGAATTGACCTTGCCATTCCAATACTTTTGGAGGGGACTGTAGTGTAATCTGGCTCACCTTGACACACTGCTTGGGGTCCAGTACCAGTCCTCTTGAGAGGGGTTGGACTCTATTCCACTCTGGAGTTGCCCAGCAAGCGCCGAGTAGGTTTGTGGGCATACTTATTGCCACCCGAGTCGGTGCCTGTATTTTGGGGTTGTCCCGTGGATGAGACTGTAGCCTCCCTCCGTCTTCGGATGGGGGGAAGGGTACTGACCGTTGTTTGTGCCTATGCACCAAACTGCAGTACCCACCCTTTTTTGAGTCATTGGAAGGGACGGTGGAGAACGCTCCCGCTGAGGACTCCCTCGTTCTGCTGGGAACTCCCTCTTTCTGCTTCCAGTCATACCTGGAATGGTGTGATTTGGTGGAACGCCCCCCCACACCCCCCTTCCACAATCGGTGGAGTGTTATTGGACTTCTGTGCTTGTCACAGATTGTCGATAACATGTTCAGACATAAGGGTGTCCACGTGTTTACTTGGCAACAGGACACCCAAGGCTGCAGTTCAACGATCGACTTTGTGGTCGTGTCATTGGACTTGGGGCCACATGTCTTGGATACTTTGGTGAAGAGAGGGTTGGTGTGTTTGCTCTGATAGTGGGGGAAGATGCCAGTCCGACCTAGCAGACCCAAACGTATTGTAAATCGTATTGTGAGGGTCTGCTGGGAATGTCTGGCACAGTCCCCTGTCAGGAGTTTCATCTCAACACTTTGACCCTGTCAACCCTGTTTGACCCGGTGGAGACAGGCGCCTCGAGTCCGAGTGCACCATGTTCTGTACCTCCATTGTTGAGGGGCTGACCAGAGCTATGGCCCTTATGTTGTCGGCGCCTGTCGTGGCAATCCCCAAACCTGTTGGTGGACATCAGCGGTGAGGGATGCCATCAAGCTGAAAAAGGACTCCTATTGGGTTTTGTCGGCCTGTGGGACTCTGGAGGCAGCTGATTGGTACTGATTGGCCAAGTAGAACGCAGCTTTGGTGCTTGCTGAGGCAAAAATGCGGGTGGGGTAAGAGTTCGGTGAAGCCATGGAGAAAGACTTCCAGACTGCTTTGAGGAATTTCTGGTCACCATCTGGTGTCTCAGGAAGGGGAAGCCATGCAGCATCAACAGTGTGTATAGTGGGGATGGAGCGCTGCTGACCTCAGCTCGAGACGTTGTGAGTCAGTGGGCCGAATACTTCGAAGACCTCAATTCTGCTGACACGCTTTCCCATGAGGAAGCATAGTCTGGGGACTCTAATGCGGGTTCTCCTATTTCTGGAGTTGCGGTCACCAATTTGGATAAAAAGCTCCTCGGTAGCAGGGCCCCGGGGGTGGATGAAATCCGTCTGGAATTCCTAAAGGCTCTGGATGTTTTTGGTCTGTCCTGTTTGACACACCTCTGCAATATCGCGTGGACGTCGGGGACAGTACCTCTGAATCTGCCGACCGGGGTGGTGGTCCCCACTTTTAAGAAGAGGGACAGTAGGGTGTGTTCCATCTACAGGAGGATCACACTTTATAGACTGCCTGATTAGGTCTTTTGGAGCTGTAGGAGAGGAGGGTCCGTTTGGTAGTCGAACCTCAAATTTAGGAGGAGCAGTGTGACTTTTGTCGTGGCCATGGAACAGTTTAACCAGCTCTACACCCTCAGCAGGGTTCTGGCGGGTGTATGGGAGATCGCCCAACTAGTAGGGCTGTAACGATTTTGTAACAAAACTGAAAATTGCGAAGCACACGTAACATCGACGACAAGAGCAGATCTGCTAGTAAATCTTATATTAATTAGGAAACGCGCCTACAATTATCGAATTAGTTTACGCATGTTAATGTTAAATGTATTAAGCGACGGCGCAATGTTAGGGATTATATCACAACACAGAATGCACTAACTTCAAATTCAGAAATTGACAATAAAAACAGAAAAGCACTGTACTTAATATTTTCCTGGACTATGCATTTGGGATTAGCCTTTGAAGTTGGTAATAGTGCAAAATGAAGTGAGACAGACAATGATTTTAGTCAATTCTTTTCCAGAATGAGAGTGCTTAAAGAGGAGGATGCTATTCATGTGGCACAGCTTGAAGTAGGCATCAGGTGCAGGTGATCTGGCCCTGGCTCATGTTGGAGGCCAAAACAAAAAAGCAGAGAAATTAGGCAAATTTACTTATTGTCTTAGATTTGTACATCAACATGTACATCCAAATTTGTGGATTTTGCCTTATTGTAGTCCTCATAGTCTTCAAGATTTCTTCATTTTTGTTAAAATAAAAAAAATAAATAATAAAAAATAAATAAAGATTCTTTGCGGTGGCATGTTTTTGTTTTGTTTTTTTTTGTCACCATTTTCATGCCTTTGGTTTTTGCATGTCTGATATTCTTCCTAATCAGTCAAAAACAAGTTTAATTCAAGTTGTAGCCTGATGTTGTTCTACTCTTTTTTGATTTATTTTTTATTTTTTTAAAGCTTGCTGACTGTAATCATGTCACTCCATGCATCGCACCACACTGTCCCTAAAAGGCCAACCAAGAACAGCAGATGCAGTCATTTTTCCCCTGACTTGAAATTCCTCTTTTAGGTCAATTAGGATTACCAAAATTATTTAGATGTGTTAAATCCTAAATATTTGTCTTCTGCTGTGGTGTGGCAACTCCTGGGCAAGAGTTTTTTCTTTTTTTTTGGTTTGTTTATTGTTGGGCGGCACGGTGACGACTGGTTAGATAGAGCGTCTGCCTCACAGTTCTGAGGACCGGGGTTCAATCCCCGTCCCCGCCTATGTGGAGTTTGCATGTTCTCCCCGTGCCTGGGTGGGTTTTCTCCGGGCACTCCGGTTTCCTCCCACATCCCAAAAATGTGCATGATAGGTTAATTGACAACTCTAAATTGCCCGTAGGTGTGAATGTGAGTGCGAATAGTTGTTTGTTTGTATATGCCCTGCGATTGGCTGGCAACCAGTTCACGGTGTACCCCGCCTCCTGCCCGATGATGGCTGGGATAGGCTCCAGCACGCCCGCGATCCTAGTGAGGAGAAGCGGCTCAGAAAATGGATGGATGAATTTCTCGTTTACAGCACAGACCGAAGTTTACGTACTTTTTTTGGGTTACAATCATGTATAATTCTCTGCTCGAAATAAATGGTCCAGTTTTCGAATTGTGTAGCAGAAATTATGGTCACTATCAAATAGCGACCTTGGTGTATCGTTACAGCCCTACCAGCCAGTCTACATGTGCTTTGTGGACTTGGAGAATGCTTTCGACCGTGTCCTGTGGGGATTCCTGTGGAAGGTGCTCCAGGAGTGCGGTGTACCCGACTCCTTAATAGGGCCTTTTCGGTCCCTGTACGAATGGTGTCAGAGTTTGGTCTGCATTGCCTACAGTCATTTGGATTTGTTTCCAGTGAGCGTCGGCATCCGCGAAGCCTGTGCTTTGCCACCGATTCTGCTCCTGATCTTTATGGACAAAATTTCTAGGCGCAGCTGAGGCATTGAAAGGGTCTGGTTTGGTGGCCTAAGTATTAAATCTGTGCTCTTTGTAGATTATGTGGTTCTGATGGCTTCGTCAAGCCGCAATCTTCAACTCCTGCTGGAGCAGTTTTCAGCAGAGTGTGAAGCAGCTGGGATGAAAATCAAATCTCCAAATCTGAGCCCATGATCCATATTCGGAAGAGGGTGGAATGCCCTTTCTGGGTCAAAGAAAATCCAGCCACTAGAGGAGGAGTTCAAGTGTCTTGGGGTCTTGTTCATGAGAGAAGAATGGAGCGGGAGATCGACAGGCGGATTGTTTGTTGCAGCTTCTGCAGTGATGCGGACGCTGCATCAGTCTGTCGTGGAGAAGGTGCCGCCGAGCCAAAAGGCAAAGCTCTCAAATGTACTGGTCGATCTACTTTCTACCCTCATCTATACTGACAAACTGTCGGAACAGAAAGAACACGATCATGGGTACAAGCGGCCGAAATGAGTTTCCTCCGCAGGGTGTCTGGGCTGTCCCTTAGAGGTAGGATGAGAAGCTGTTATCCGGGAGAGTCATCAGAGTTGAGCCGCTGCTCCTCCGCATAAAGAGGAGTCAGATGAGGGGGCTCTGGCACCTGGTTAGGATGCACCTCTGGACGCCTCCCAGTTGAGGTTTTCTGGGCATGTCCCACCGGGAGGAGGCCCCGGGGACAACCCAGGACACGCTGGGAAAAACTGTCTCCCGGTTGGCCTGGGAACGCCTCGGTATCCCCCCGTAAGAGCTGGACAAATTGGCTTAGGAGAGGGAAGTCTGGGCTAATCTGCTGAAGCTGCTGCCCCCACAAGAAGATAAGCCGAAGATAATGGATGAATGGAATAAATGTTTTTCTAAAGCAATACTATGAAGATTTTAAACATTTATTACAAATGTCTTTTTTTATTTTGCCATCATGAAGAAACCAAATTTATATTTTAAGGTACCGTAATTTCTCGTGTATAACGTGCACCCATGTATAACACGCACTCCCTAAATTGACCTCAAAATTCTGGAAAACCCTTCTACCTATGTTTAATGCATTTTTACAATGCATGATTTTGCTTCTACCCATATGATCAAAACATGAAGTATTATCTATTTTGTTAGTTTTTTTTCAAATAAATCTTCTGAAGTTAAGCACTTTGTTTGAACACTTAATCACTTGCTCTTATTTTGAAATTCACAGCCCTACTTTAATTTAGTAAATAAGAAAACACACAGTTGTGCTCATATGTTTGATTACCCAGGCAGAATTTGTAAGATGGGTACAATTCTTTCAAGAAAACATGAAGGACCAGGCGAAAGACATTTTATTTTAATGGGATTCAAATTAAACGGTCAAGCGTTTCAGAAAAGCATTATCACTAAACATAACATAACCATAAAACAATTAATGATGGTTGTTGTTCAGTTATCAGTCATATTTTAAAAAACAACAAAAACAAAAAAATAATAATATTATTTCACAAATTCTGCTACGGTATGTAAACTTATCAGCACAAATGTACATATATGCAGTCATATGTACCCCTGTCATATTGGAATGAAAGTGTAGGCTCCACCTTTTTTATATCCACTAGCTGGCGGTGGCAATTTGGAATGAAAGTGTACATCTTTTACATAACCACTAGATGGCAGCATACGTTTATAAATTGTGAAAGGGGGAAAATGTCCGTTATACATGAGAAATGACTATTCAAATTTACTGTTTTACAAAAAACTGACATGTTATGCTTGATTAATTTCTGACTTTTCAAAGAAGCGTACTCAACCAGCTCAAATTTGGGTATAAAAAGGGTGTAATCGAGTTGAAAATGTACAATATGGTAAAATTTTGAGAGCTCACTGAAATTGAAAAAGTTCACTTTAAAGCACTTTATGACATGGGTCATACAGATCATAAAGGAGTTTATTTTTGTGATAAATTTGATAAGCACTGTATTTATTTACATGTGCCACAACATACATGCCACACAATAATGTACCATATTTTCACGACCATAATGCACATTTAAAAGTCTTAAATTTTCTCCAAAATGGACAGGGCGCCTTATAATGCGACACGCCTTATGTGTGCACCGAGGTCCAACATCTATAAACTGTAAAGCCACGCCCCCAGTAGGTATATAGCGCCGGGGTGTGCATTGTGCAAAACAACATTGGTTTGCCTCAGGAGCCCCGAAAATGGCACCTACGAAGAGACACGCTTACGAAGCACAGTTTAAACTGCAAGCTATCAGTTACGCGGAGGAACATGGGAATTGAGCAGCCACGAGAGAATTTAAGATTAATGAATCCAGGGCTCCCAAGTGGAGGAAGCAGAAAAACGAGCTTCGCCAAGTCAAGAAGACGAAGCTGATTTTATGTTATGTGATTTTTTTTTTTTTATACCTTCGCTGTAAATGCAATCCATTGTTATAAATTAGTGATTCCCAACCACTGTGCTGTGGCACATAAGTGTGCCATGAGAGATCATCAGGTGTGCCACAGGAAATTATCGAACTTCACTTAATTTGCCGAAAAAAATATTTACTACAAACAATGAATTTGTATCTATGCCAGCAATTTATCGTAACAGGTAGAGCAATTAAATGCACTTCCGCTAAATAGCAGAACATACAATTAACAAAAAATAGTGTAGCTTTGTGTTCAGTAGGCCCAGATTTCACACTGTGTGAGTACATTCCTGAGTAAACTGAGATGAGATTATCATTTTTCAGTGCATATACTTTTTGTGATGTTTTTGTTTGGGGGTGTAAAAATTTAAACACATGAAAGAAATGTAAAATATGTGCCTTGTCTCATTGAATGTTATAGGAAGGAAACACTTATGAATAATGATTACAGAACAAATCTCCATGAATGATAATGTTTGTTTTCCCTCAGCTTTAGTGGATATCACGTCCACCTTGTTGCTGCTTAATCCTGACTTCACGACTGCATGGAATGTCAGGTACAGACACAAATCCTCGATGGCAACTGCCATCCTTAATGGTACATCATCGCAAGCTAAAACAGCATACAACATACCTGTGATTGTGTCATTGCCATGCCATTGTTTTTTTTTTATGTCAGCATATGGTGGTACAAGGTTTGTGCTGTAAAATATATAATCACGTTGAATGCAAAATTGCCTTTTGATAAATCAAAACGTCTTGCGCTTTAAAGCGCTCAAATTGGTGGTTGATGCAAGTGGACATTCCTGGAGTCGGCATGCCAATAGCACGATCCCTCAGAACTTGTGACATCTGTGGCATTGTGCTGTGTGATAAAACTGCACATTTCAGAGTGGCCTTTTATTGTGGCCAGCCTAAGGCACACCTGTCCAATAATCAGGCTGTCTAATCAGCATCTCGATATGCCACACCTGTGGGGTGGGATGGATGATCTCGACAAAGGAGAAATGCTCACTAACACAGATTTAGACAGATTTGTGAACAATATTTGAGGGGAATGGCCTTTTGTATATGTAGAAAAAGGTTTAGATCTTGGAGTCTAGCTCACAAAAAGTGGGAGCAAAAACAAAAGTGTTGCGTTTATATTTTTGTTCAGTGTAAGTAATCAACTATTTTCCACCATAATTTGCAAATAAATTCTTTAAAAATCAGATTTTCTGGATTATTATTATTATTGTTTTCTTTCTAATTTTGTATCTCTTAGGTGAGGTATACCTATGATGAAAATTGTAGGCCTCTCTTTTTAAGTGGGAGAACTTGCACAATTGGTGGCTGACTAAATACTTTTTTCACCCTTGTATACCTCTAAAATGCAATTATTGGCGCAGCAATAATTATGCTATGCTCACAATAGTGTCCATTATTATTATTATTATTTTGGCTTGAGTCCAGAAATTCAAGTCATAAATGCAGGAACACTCTTAAAGGCATGGGAATCTTTCGTTTCCTTTCCTCCGCTAAGTTATATTGTAGGATGATTTCGTTTCTGAGCAGCCTATGTAATATGTTTTCATTTGAAATATGGACATTCCATTTTAAGAAAGCTGTATTTGTCAGGAGTGGACCTATTTCATTTTTGGAACTAATGGAATGGACAGGTGGAGGGATACAGTGGTGTGAAAAAGTGTTTGCCACCTTCCTGATTTTAAATTTGTTTGCCATACTTAAATGTTTCCCATCATCAAACAAGTTTAAATATTCGTCAAAGACAACACAAATACAAAATGCAGTTTTTAAATGGTTTTATTATTAAGGAGAACAAATCCTTGTGTGAAAAAGTGATTGCCCTTCTATTAAAACATGGTTTATCATACCCGAGTGAAATTTCTCTAGCTACAGTCAGGCCTGATACGGCCACACCTGTTCTCAATCAAGAAGAAAATACGCTGTGGTCTGGCGAGACAAAAGTTGAACCTTTTGGAAGGTGTGTGTTCCATTTCATCTGGTGTAAAAGTAACACCGCATTTCAGAAAAAGAGCATACCAACAATAAAATATGGTCGTGGTAGTGTGACGGTCAGGGGCTGTTTTTCGACTGCAGGACCTGGAAGACCTGCTGTGATAAATGGAACCATGAATCCTCAAGGTGAATGTCCGTCCATCTGTGCGTGACCTCAAGCTGGAAAGTACTTGAGTTCTGTAGCAGGACAATGATCCACCTCTGAATGGCTGAGGGAAAAACTAAATGAAGACTTTTGGAGTGGCCTCGTCAAAGTCCTGATCCGAATCATTGAGATGCTGTGGCATGACCTTAAAAAGGCGGTTCACGCTCAAACTCTCCAATGTGGCTGAATTACAACAAATTGCGCAAAGATGAGTGGGACAAAATTCCTCCACAGCCCTGTAAGTCTGTCATTGCAAGATATCGCAAACGCTTGATTGCAGTTGTTGCTGCGAAGGGTGGCCCAACCAGTTATTAGGTTTAGAGGGCAATCACTTTTTCACACAGGGCCATTTGAGTTTGAGAATAATAAAAACCATTTAAGACCTGCGTTTGGTGTTAACTTGTGTTGTCTTTGACTAATATTTAAATATGTTTGATAACAAACATAATTTGAAACATTGCAGTGTGACAAACATGGAATAAAATAATTCAGGAAGGGGCAAACACTTTTTCACACACATCTTACTGTGCAGACACTTTTTTGCTCGCTCTGCTTGCTTCACCTCTGTTGACATTTTTTCTTTCTGATAAGCTTGTTTTTTTTCTACTTCTAAAGAAAATTAGAAGCAGTGATTCCTGGATATTTTTAAACCTGTGGGACTGTACTTTTTTTGTAGATAGTCAGTTGCCATATTCCAATATTTTCTGATACCCTCTCACCATTACGTGAGCATGGCCTGCTAAGTAGCACAAGCCTGCTATTAGCAACAAGTCCAGCAATCAAGAGGCCTCCCCTTTCCACTGAGGACTATCACGGACTGCTGGAGAGGATGTCAACCCTGGAAACGAAAATCCATCGTCTTGAAGTGTATGTGGATGTAAATGGACAGTCGGTAATGAAACCACTCTACCGATGTCTCAAAATGGGGAGCAGAAGTGTGCTAACAGACAGCCACTTAGCTCAATAAAGAGGACAGATTGTGGAAACGGTAATGGATCATCCAGAGGTTCTCCCTGGAATTTACTGGGAGCAAAGCCCAAAGATACAGTGGGTACGAAAAGTATTCAGACCCCCTTAAATTTGTCACTTTGTTATATTGCAGCCATTTGCAAAATGTATTTTCATTTTCCCCTCAATGTACACACAGCACCCCATGTTGACAGGAAAAGGACATTTTTGCAGCTTTATTAAAAAGAGAAAAACTGAAATATCACACAGTCGTAAGTATTCAGACAGACCCTTTGCTCAGTATTTAGTAGAAACACCCTTTTGAGCTTTAAGGTCTTATATAGACAGGTGTGTGGCTTTCCTAATCAAGTCCAGTCAGTATAATCGCACAGCTGGACTCCAATGAAGGTATAGAACCATCTCAAGGATGATCAGAAGAAATGAACAGCACACGAGTTGAATATGAGTGTCACAGCAAAGGGTCTGAATACTTCTGGCTGTGTGGTCGTTCAGTTTTTCTTTTTTAATCTGCAAAAATGTCAATATTTCAGTTTGTTTTAATATAACAAAGAGTGAGAAATTTAAGGAGGTCTGAATACTTTCCGTACCCACTGTATGGTACAACATCTGAAAGGGAGAACACACCACCAGTAGATTACCGAGGAATCCGGCTGGCCTGCGTTGCGTGTTGCTTCAACCCCAAGTGAGCGTCAGTGGATGGTCGCTCCAGCGGAGGGCAAGAAAAAAGGACGCGAGTCAATGCAAAGTATTGACATCAGACTTAAAAATAGATTTGAACCACTTTGACAAGACCCTGGCCAAGAATACTCATTCTCCACCACCACTGAAAGGTGTATAACTAAATCATACAAGTAAAAAATGGCATCCCAAATGTTAATGGTGATGGAACTGTCAAGGATGTTGTTGGTTCTGTCTCACCCAATACCTATAAAAAATAGACACAAAGGAATGAAGACGCTGGTTTCTTTTTGCTCATGAGGAGAATGTGGGAGATTTTTCAGTTGCATGCTCCTATCACGCTCTAAACAATCTCCCCCGTTGCTCCTGTATTTATTTGAAATCGGGAGGTATCAAAGTTACAAGACATAACATATTAGGTTACAAGACATAACATACTAAGGGGAGGGTTTCAAGGTGAAGATATGAGATTAACACCTGGCTATGTGTCCTTGGTCAAGGCGCCCTTCCCTGATGAAAGGTTTTTGCAGTGAGAAGAACACCGAAGTACTGCGTTTTACCAACGACATGGTGTCTGATCTCTCTAAAAAAAATCCTGGCGCTCACTCATGGGCAGCCAACTGTGAAATCTGTCATTATACACACAGGGGCCCTGGATGTTGTCAAGCAGCAATCAGAGGTACTGAAACAAGAGTTCATTGATCTAACAAAAGTGCAATGTTTGGATGTTGAGGTTTTCATGTGGACCTCTTCCAATGGTACGAGTTGGAGATGAACGTTTCAGTAGGCTCAGTGAATTAATTAAGTGGCTCAAAGAAGTGTGTACTGCACTATCCGTGAACTTCATTGACTTCTGCGTTTTTTGGGAGCACAGACATCTTTCCAAGGCAGACGGTTTCTGTCTCAGTAGCCAAGGGGTTAAGTTGTTCGCTGCCAACATTTTTTACTGTGTACCAGCCCGAAAGGAAAACACTGGCTTTGTTGACACGTCTGAAGGACAAAAAGATGCAGTTGTTCCCAAACAATCGGAGGACCAAGAGATAAGGTGATAAGGTTTATCAACGTCACTCAACCAATCGGAGGAACAAAATGAGATGAGGCAGAACTTTGAATCTCCCACACTCCTCCCAGCCCCATTGGAGCAAAGCCCAACCCAAAACTCAATCTCTACAGGCCTAATTGCCCTGTTAGGTGTGACGGACAGGATGAAGGCTATTGTCAATATTGGACTCCAATGCACATCACGCCAAGATCCTCCTCCCATCACCCCCTCCCATTTTTCATCCCCGTAATTACAAGGGACAGAAAGTTGGTGAAAGAAATATGGCACAAAAAAAGTAGAACTACAAACTTGGCGAGGATAAAATGTGAACCTATCAAAACCATTGTCTCCAGTTATCTCTAGCTCTTTTCAATATCAGGTCACTGGGTAATAAATCAATGTTGATTAATGACATCATTACAACCTATGATCTGGACTTTTTGTTACTAAATGAAACTTGTTTAACAGAAAGTAGATTCAATACCATTTTAAATGAGGCAATACCAGCAAATTCTAATTTTATGAACAAGTGTCAAATAGGGAAAAAAGGCGGTGGTATTGTTTTTAAGTAATTTCAGTGTAAAGAAATTACACTGGGTGATTTAAGCTCTTTTGAATATATCTGTTTTTGTAGTTAAAGTTGACCCAAAGGTTAATGTTTTAATAATTTATAGACCACGAAGATCCAATAGAAAATTTATGGAGGATTTTTCAGAACTGCTGTCAGTTATTTGTAATGACTACAACTATTTTGTCATAACAGGAGACTTTAACATTCATGTTGACAATAACATGGAAAAATAAATTTTAAAAAACTCTCTGCTATACTCGACACACTTGACCACTCTCAACATATTAAGAGTCCAACCCACACTCAAGGTCACATCTTAGACCTGGTCATCTCTAAGGATGTTGAAATTCTATCAATTGACATTAAGGGTATGGCTATTTCTGACTATTTTTTTTGAATTTCAGATTCTTCCAAAAGTTCAGACAAACCTCTGTCTATTAAGAAAATGTACATAAATCAGAGTAGCTCCACTAAGTTTATGGAGACCATATGCCACAAACTGTGAATGCTGAAACAGTTGATGAAGTTTTGGATAATTTCACCTGGAAAATCTCAAATGTCATGAATGCTGTTATTCCTATTAAAACTAAGAAAAAAATTTTAGGCGACCAAGAACACTTTGGAGGAGCACAATGATGGTAAAGACCTCTCAATTCAAGTGTAGGAAAACAGAACGTAAGTGGAGAAAAACTTATCTCCAAATTTTCACTCCACTTTTCGGAACTCATCAATAAGAACTTCAGCAATACTGTTTGCTGTGGTTGACAAGCTCACAACCCAACCCAATCAGATAGCTACAGAACTCCGAACAGCAGACAAATGAAATTAATTTGTTTATTTTAGTGAAAAAATACAATCCATCAGGTTAAATATCAGCATCCGCAAAATGATAAAATTATCCTACATCTGAAGCCACCCAGAAAAACCTCTATTACCATGTCAGAATTTGATAGTTCACCAAAAAACTGGAGAGAAAACAGTTCAGCAGCTGAAACCATCAAGCTGTCTTGACTCAATACTATCTGACTTTTTCAACGCTATTGTGAAGTCTGTGCTGGCTGATTTGCAGCAAATAATCAACTGTCAGTCAGGCGAGTTTCCTAAAGCTCTTAAAGTAGTTGCCATGAAGCCTCTTCTAAAAAAAAAACAAGAAAAAAAAAACGCTGGACGCTTCCATGTTAGCAAGCTATGGACCCATCTCAAATCTCCCTTTCATAACCAAGATTGTTGAGAGAGTTATTTTTAATCAACTCAGGAATGTCTTGAACTTAAATTGACTTTTTGACAAATTTCAATCAGGTTTCCAAACTCATCATAGGACAGAATCTGCTCTTATCAAAGTGCTAAATGATATAAGGTTTGAATACTGACTTGGGAAAGGTGTCAATTCTGGTCTTGTTGGATCTGTGCGGCTTCTGATACAGTAGGTCATAATATACTGCTGAACAGGGTTGAAAGGTGGGTAGGAGTAAATGGAACAGTCCTTAAATGGTTCAGGTTCTACCTGGAGGAAAGGAGTTATTTTGTAACCATTGGAAGTGTTCAATCTCATCGAAAGGCAATGTCTGTGGGTCCCTCAAGGGTCAGTTCTTGGACCCCTCCTGTTCAGGCTATATATGCTACCCTTGGGTCAAATTCTTCAGAACTTTAATTTTGACTGTCATAGTTATGCGGATGACACACAGTTACATCGAGCAGTGTCTCCAGACGACGACAGTTCAATTGAGGTGTTGTGTCACTGTCTAAAACGGGTAAATAACTGGATAGCCAAAATTGTCTTCAATTAAACAACAAAATTGAGAATTGTTTTGGGCAATAAATAAAAGTGGATTGCTGTTAGTAAATACATGGCGCTACTCTCTTAAAAAAAACAAAGACCAAGTCTGAAACATTGGTGATCTGATCGATTCCGACCTGACTTTCAATAGTCATATCAAATCAATTACTAACACTGCCTTCTACCATCTGAAGAACATATCCAGAGTGAAGGCTTGCATGTGCCAAGCAGACCAGGAGAAGCTCATCCATGCTTTTATTTCAATTAGACTTGACTATTGTAATGGTCTTCTGACTGGACTCCCCAAAAAGAGCATTAAACAGCTGCAGCTCATTCAGAATGCTGCAGCTCGGGTTCTGACCAGAACAAAGAGGTCAGAGCATATTTCTCATATTTCTTTACACTGGCTCCCAGTCAGCTTTAGAATAGATTTTTAAAGTTCTGCTCCTGGTCTTTAAACCACTAAATGGTTTGGGTCCTGAATACATGAAAGAAATGCTATTGGGATATAAACCCTGTAGGGCTCTGAGATTGACAGACTCGGGTCAAATAGTGGAGCACAGAGTCCAAAGCAAGCATGGTGGAGCATCATTGAGCTATTATGCTGCACACAAATGGAAGAAGTTGCCAACAAAAGTGATGTCAGCCCCAAGTGTGAATTTTATTTAAGTCCAGGTTAAAACTCTTTTTTTTTTTTTTTTCTCATGCTTTTTAGAGCATTTCCACTTTAACATATTCTTCCACTGTACGCTGTTTTAATTGTACTTTCCCCCCCTCTTTGTTTTAAATGTTTATAAGCGTTTTTTTCTTTGTTTTTAAATGCTTTCCATCATGTAATGCACATCCAGTTACATTGTGTATGAAATGCGCTGTATAAATGGCTTTGCTTTGATCCTTAGCTAGATAAGTTTTGTAGCATGTACTCAACACTCACGGAATGGAAATACCTTCAAAATATCGGTGAAAATAGTCACATCTTTTCTTTCGTTTTCTTTTAAACTTTGAACCCGCACCTAATTTTATGCAGTGTGCGGCCAGTAAACAAAAATAACGTTTTCATGCTGTATGCACTATAGGGAAATATACTTCTGTCATATAAAATGTGAATTTCATGTACAATGGATATAATTATTTTTATTTATGTAAATGTGTTGTTTAAACTACAGTTCAACAAATGCTAAAAATAAAACATTGCATTTGGCATGAAGTTTTGGCGGGTGATTGGCATTCCAGAAAAATGTTTTATCATATATGACGTGTTTATCACTTAGGAATTTTGTTAATTCATTATGGTTTAGCCACAATCTCCAATGTTTTTGAAGATCGTGACTGTATATTAGGGCTGCACGATATTTTGTTTGAGCATCGTCATTGCAATGTACGTGTACACAATAGTCACATCGCAGGGTCTGCTGCGATGTTGGTGTACTGTAATATACAGTGAATCAACTGTGATATTAGAAGTGACCAGCAGAGGGACCTGTTTGGACATGCTAATAAGATTAGCACCGATGTTATAGTAAATTATAACTCTTCAGACATTACACAGAGCAACCCAGTGTTGTTTACTTATCTCCTTGTATGAAAGCTATGAATGAGGACCTGGGAAAGAATGTCCACCTGCTGCATTTCCTATTTCGCTCTTCAGAATGAAACTAGGCAGCCACACGGTAGCTGGGAGTGAGTAAGGTGTGTTTAGGGACACTGCCTAAATGAGAGTGAATGTGTTGTTTTGTAATACAGTACATAGTTAAAATGGATTACTAGGAAAATGATTTGTATCAGAATGCTTGAGTTAAAAAAACTGTACGATCACACTGTGATAATATGGAACATGGCTCATTTTACACTTGAGACTCTGTGAGTCCACAGTTGCACGTTATAGAAATAATGAGTCCAAGGCCTGGAACAATGAGTCTCTGCAATTTATCGTCACTGAATACAGATACAGTAATCCTCCCCTATGTCACAGTTCTTGCTTCGCGGTCCAACTATATTGCAGATTTTTATAATTTTTTTTACTGTAGCTTTTATATCGTTTGTTCAATATTTTTATGCATTGTTCTTGCTCTCTTTCAATATATTGTTTAGGCCTGCCATGATAACATTTTTAGAACGATATATTTTCCCAAAAACTTTCACGAATTTGACAAATTCTGCTCTGGTAATCAAGCATATGAGCACAACTGTGTACTGTTCTCTCATTTACAAAATAAAAGTAGGGCTCCATTTCACAATAAGAGCAAGTAAATAGAGAGTTGCAGTATGTGTTCAAATAAAGTGCATAACTTTAGTTTGAGTTTTCCCTTTTCTGTTTGGCATCTTTGCAGTGAAGTCTCAAACAATTTTACATATTTTACTTGAACAAATCCTAACATCTGAACTGTTTTCGAGGTTTTGTTTGTTCAAAACCTTTGTTGATTTGCCATTTCACATATATGCGCTTTTAATAAGTGCTCCCAGTGAGAACCTCCCACTGAGTTTCAACAAAAATGACACTGACCGTTCCATTTTAACCGCCGTTTGTTCCAAATGTTGAATTCCTTTTCTTTAACTCAACTTCAAGGCCAAGTCTCTTTCTCCCGCCACTGCGGCGTTTCTCCTTGTCTCTGCCTGGGCTCTGCGGAATCAGTGATTACGGCCTGAAATGCAGATTTCGTTGGCTGAAGGGGGTGGCTGAACTCACATGTGATTGGTCGGTACGGTTCAACACTACCGTAAAGCCTGTAATCTGTTCCCGTATGTCCTGAATCACAACCTTTCTTTTTTGGCTTTGTTGTGGGTACGTATGGGACTGCTTCTGGGTCCGGACGCAGAACGTGATCCACCAGTCAGTGACCTGTATGTCGACACAATCAAGCAAGCCCGACAAGCTGTTTAGCTCCTTAGTTCGCTACCTAGTTAGCTCACGGGCTAGCGAACTAAATAGTTAACTTTCCCTAGAGTGTCCCAAGTGTGTGTATCTACAGGGTCAAAACCGTTCCGCCAGTGGCTCACTGCGTCATGAGCGACGTGCCGGGTGTGACCACAAAAATTAAATTTTATAGAGACGGCGAAAAAAGTATCATGTCCATTGTATTTATGGGACGATAACCCGCCCTCCTCTGCCTCTAATTAGCTAGCACCAAGACAAGACTCGTACTTTTAATCGATAATGATTTGCTGAAGCGCGTCAACACACATCCATGGGTAAGCAATACCGTGCGCCTGTGGATGCAAATTCATCATGCTTTATGTGTCCCTGCTCAGTTTTGTGCGTCTCAGACGCGGGACGCACATCAAATGAGATTCCTGTGGTATTTATTTTGTTTTTTAATATAAGAATGGATAAATTATGTTGTTAATATAGGCAGCCAGAGCTGCAAGGGATGCAAAATTATCGATATCCTTTCACCATCGTTCCTGTCATACTGCTGCCTATTTTTGTGTGCACATGAAGGACAGAAGTCGTCCTGTTGTTTTTATTTCCTCATTTAAAAAAAAAAAAAACACCATTCAAGCAACAAGTTTTTTCTTCATGTTTTTTTAGATTATAGGCTGCAGCTGGCTCCTCATGGACTGAATTGGTGGCAACATGGCGAAAATAAAATGCCAGTATTTTGAGGGTACCAGCCAATCAGCAACATATTGGGGTGGGGGGGAAGAAGTATGGAGTAGTTTGATTTTGGACCTGTGGACTTATTTCAAAATTTTAAATTATGAACTATGAACTGAACTAGTTCATTTTTGGAAACCGTCAACTGAACTTTGAAGTAATAAACAGAATGGACTTTTCCAACACTGATCCTATATTATTTTGCATCGCAATCTATATCGCTGGTTAAAAATAAATTGCAATGTCATTTTTTCCAAATATTGTGCAGCCCTTATATCATATATATATACACACACACACTTATGTATTTTTTTTTTACTGTCACTCTCGACTTCATAAAACTACCAATTAGGACTATTCATCAGCATGCATGGTCTTGCTGTACCTCCCCAAAAAAGGATGCGACAAAATCATAGATACTTTTAAAGTTGGTCGCACGAGTGCTGCAATTGCAAAAGTTAGTGTGGAGCTCTGTTTACTGCATGTTGTTTAGATCTATTATTATTCCTTCCTATATGACTTGCAGGAAGGAGTTGATTCAGTGTGGAGTTCTTGATCCAGAAAAAGACCTCTACCTAGGCAAGTTGGCACTCACTAAATTCCCCAAGAGTCCGGAGACGTGGATACATCGGTAAGACTTCCTATCATCTGTCACGTCACTACTGAATGTAATTGTTGTAATATAGACCTATGCAAAGTATAGCCTGCGGGCCACATTTGTAGCGTTCAGTCTCTGACTGGCCCTCACAGTGTCCATGAAGTTAAAGTAAAACTTTAAAATGAGCACTGATTTTATTTGGAAAGTTTTATTTTGATCTGCACGTTTGTGGACGGTACAAGCAAGCAAGCACGACGACTTGTCTGCAGTGATGCCAACTTAGAATCAGAATCCTCGTTATTTGTCAAGTATGTCAAAAACACACAAGGAATTTGTCTCCGGTCGTCAGAGTTCGACAATAGACAGCCATTTTGACAAAAAATACTTTTGAGATATAAAAGCACACGACAGAGTCACTTAGCCTCTAGCAATTTAATGGCTGGAGGGAAGAAGCTGTTGGAATGTCTGTTTATTTGAGTTTGCATTGAGCTGTCAAAAAAAGAGACTAACGAGACCAGCACTTTCATTTCCTGCACCGTGAAATGAAGAGGGTCAGGTATATTGGCCCTGGTAATTAATACACATATCAGTAGTTTCATCGACTGTACGAATGCGTACGCATTGTTATATATCACTCACCTCTATCCATCTATCTATCTATCTGTATCTCTGTCGGGGTGGAATGGTTAACAAAATCCACGGTTTGGTTCATATCTCGGTTTTGTCATCACGGTTTTCGGTTCGGTACACGTTGAGTTTTCGGGAATAACTTGTATAGTTAGGTTAGGTTATTAGGTTAGGTTATTACTCATTTCAATTATACTATAATTATTGAAATATTTTTTTATTAATCAAAAATGTATATTTGTTGTTCCATCTGTGCCAGCAGCATATGGTGACAGGCAGAACAATTAAATGCTCTCCCATTGTATGGACAAAAGGTACAATAAACCTGGATCCATCTGTTGCCATTCATTCAACAGAATAATTAATGGCTTCTTGGAAAGATATCAGCTTTGTGTTCAACTAAACAAGCCCAGATTTGTGACTAAAATGAAACGGGATCGTTATTTCAGTATTTGTGAGCAGCTTCCAGTGCTACATGAGGCTAACCTGTGCCCAGTTTGACATGTTGGCTCAAATCGGTGCCAGGATTTCAGGCATTCCATCTCACCTGCGGAGCACCTGTCCATTTGTCTCCGGTGAGTGGTAGTTTCGTGTCATTATTAATTGATGTCGCAATAAATTAATATTTACTATCTACTGAGTCACACATTGCAAGTTTACTCCAGCGCTAAGAAATGGATCAAAAAATAAAATGTTGAAATAATTACATCACACTGCCAAGTTGTAAAAAGCAATGGATTGATGAAAGGAATGGCACGAATGATGTCTGTTTGATCAGATCATCTGATCAATAGTTGTACACATCTATGAACTGTATAGAACTAACATAATATAAGGTTACCACAATTTATGATGTTTATTCTTCTGGAAAGCAGCTATATATATCCACATGAATAAAATAGTACAACCATGAGTAACACATTTTATTTGTTTGATGTACTGTATTCAATATATTAATGCTGTGCGGTCATGTAGTTATTTCAACATCATTTGACTATATAACAAGGCGTACAGTAGGCTTATTTCCCCCCCCCCCCCCTGAATCTTGATTGTCTTACCTGAAAAATCTTGACTGTTTCTCCATCCATCCGTCCATTTTCTACCGCTTATCCAAGGTCGGGTCGCGGGGGCAGCAGCTTTACCAAGGATCGCCCAGACTTCCCTCTCCCCAGCTTCTTCATCCAGCTCTTCCTTTTTGGATCCCAAGGCGTTCACAGGCCAGCCGAGAGACATAGTCTCTCCAGCGTGTCCTGGGTGGTCCCCGGGGTCTCCTCCCGGTGGGACGTGCCCGGAAGACGTCACCAGGGAGGCATCCGAATCAGATGACCCAGCCACCTCATCTGGCTCCTCTTGGAGCCCGGGCACCCTGCGGAGGAAACTCATTTCGGCCGCTTGTATCCGGGATCTTGTTCTTTCGGTCATGACCAGCTCGTGACCATAGGTGAGAGTAGGAACGTAGATCGATCAGTAAATTGAGAGCTTGGCCTTTCGGCTTAGCTCCTTCTTTACCACAACGGACCGATACAAAGTCCACATCGCTACAGACGATGCACCGATCCGCCTGTGGATCTCCCGTTCCATTCTTCCCTCACTTGTGAACAAGACCCCAAGATGCTTGAGCTACTCCACTTGGCGCAGGATCTCATCCCCGACCTGGAGAGGGCACGCCACCCTTTTCCGACTGAGGCCCATGGTCTCAGATTTGGAGGTGCTGATTCTCATCCCAGCCGCTTCACGCTCTGCTGCGAACCGCTCCGGTGAGAGTTAAAGATCACGGCTTGATGAAGCCAACAGAACCACATCATCTGCAAAAAGCAGAGAAGCAATACTGAGGCCACCAAACTGGACCCTCTCTACGCCTCAGCTGCGCCTAGAGATTCTGTCCATAAAGGTTATGAACAGAGTTGGTGACCAAGGGCAGCCTTGGCGGAGTCCAACCCTCACTGGCAACGAGTCTGACTTACTGCCGGTAATGCGGACCAAACTCTGACACAGGTTGTACAGGGACCGAACGGGCCCGTATCAGGGGGTTTGGTACCCCATACTCACGAAGCACCCCCCACAGGACTCCCCGAGGGACACTGTTGAACGCCTTCTCCAAGTCCACAAAACACATTTAGACTGGTTGGGTGAACTCCTATGCACCCTCGAGAACCCTGCTGAGGGTGAAAAGCCTGTTCAACTGTTTCACGGCCAGGACGAAAACCATACTGCTCCTCCTGAATCTGAGATTTGACTTCCCGACGGACCCTCCTCTCCAGCACCCCTGAATAGACCTTACCAGGGAGGCTGAGGAGTGTGATCCCCCTGTAGTTGGAACACACCCTCCGGTCCCCTTTCTTAAAAAGGGGTACCAGCATCCCAGACTGCCAACGCAGAGGCACTGTCCCCACGCGATGTTGCAGAGGCGTGTTAACCTGGACAGCCCTACAACATCCAGAGCCTTGAGGAACTCCGGGCGAATCTCATCCACCCCCGGGGCCTTGCCACCGAGGTGCTTTTTAACCACCTCTGTCAGCTCAGGCCCAGAGATAGGAGAGCCCACCTCAGAGACCCCAGACTCTGCTTCCTCATGTGAAGACATGTCAGTGGCATTGAGGAGGTCTTCGAAGTATTCTCCCCACCGACTCACAATTGGGATTTACAAACCTATTTCTAATTGCAAAATACTGGAATAATGAGGATATGAGGGTAATTCAAAGGTTTTATGCACTGCAGATACTCATTCAGGACCATGCCAAACAGTTGGGTCCCGTGTTGGGGACTCCACGATATTCCCTGATGTGGCAACATCGATTTGGGACTGCCTCATGGATGAGTTCATGACTGTGCCCACCACACAGGAGTGGAGGAAAATTCCTTTGAGGTTTGAGAAGCAGTGGGATTTTCCTCTCTGCTGTGGAGCACTGGATGGGAAGCACGTGGTCCTCCAAGCCCTTGCCAACTCTGGATCCCATTTCTACAATTTAAGAGCCACCCTCACATCCTACAAAATTCCTGCAATAATACTTTATCAGCATCAAAATTCTTGTACCCGTTTGTATACACATCAACATTACATATCCATATAATAATGAATGTTGTCTGCTTATATATTTTATTAGTGATATATTGTATTTAATTGATTGTATTTGCGAGTGAATCAAGCATCACTTTTGAAATAGCTACACTGCAAAATGTATGGGGTGCATTTAGCAGGTAACCCAACAAAACTGTTTGTAAACTCTAGTAAAATACTGAAATAAACCTGACACCGATGTGACATCATCACATAAGGTGATGACTTGACTTTGGCTGTTCTTTTACTCTGCGACTGCACTGAACCCTTCTTCCACCATAAGTGGGCCAAAGAAAAGAAAAGTTGACAGTGCGTGTTTAATATAGAATGGACTACTAAATACTTTTTCACTGAAGTCCGGTCAAAGGCTGTATGTCTTAATTTGTTCAGAAACCATTGTGGATTTAGAGGCATATAACATCAGCCGTCACTTTTCTACCAAGCATGCTAATTATTACAATCAACGCAGGAACTGATGGCTACGGCTCAGTGGTTAAAATGAAGATTGCAGGCTAAGCAAAACACCTTTATCTGACAAACTGCCATCCAAGATTCGTTCACCAAGGCTAGTTTTTTGCTGGCATCCAAACTAGCAAAGGCCAGCAAGTCTCAAGGCTGCAACGGACAATCAAAACTGCTGAAAGGATTGTCGGTACCCCCCTACACACCCTTGAGGACTTGCACGCTGCCACAACTAAGACAAGAGCGTGCAAAATCCTCTCGGACCCTCCGCATCCCGGTCACCGGCTCTTTTTGGCTCCTTCCCTCAGGTAGGCGCTACCGATCAATGCAAACTAGAACTAGCAGACATTCCAACAGCTTCTTTCCTCTTGCAATCAACTTCTTAAACCCCTAACCTACAATTCCATTACAACATGCTGGCAATTGTTTGACTTGTTTGTTGTATCATTTCTGTGGGACCAATTATATATTACTCGTGCACTCACTGTAGCAGTCTCGCCACGCTGCACTATTTGCATATCTGTTGTTGACCAATACTGGCCACTCATGCCAGAGTAGCATCTGCTCCATTTGCACACTGATTGAGGAGTATCTGCAACATTTGCCCAATCAACATTGTCCCAGATTATCGCAGTACTTGCTTGAAGTCTCGGCGCCCTTTGCACAATGGTCACTGCACCGGACTATTTCAATATTCGTCATTCAAACTGCTTTAAGTGCTAGAGGACTCTGCATCTTTTTGCACAATTGTCAAAAAACAAAAATGTACCGGCATTACCAGATAACTATTAACCCTTTATTGCTCAGTGACTGTTTTTTGTCAGTCTTTATAGCTCAAAAGTGTTCCCTGTCAATTGACTGTTGTCGTACTTGAGCGGCTCCAATTACCGGAGACAAATTCCTTGTGTTTTTTTTTGGACATTCTTGGCAAATAAAGATGATTCTGATTCTTTCCAAAGAAGAGTTTCTGAAAGAATGCATGGCGAGACAGCCACTATCTTGTGTCCTTAGAGCAAGAACAAATTTGAGATCAACTTATCACGCAGGACACTGACTCGCCGTGTTGAGCTAATTAATAAAAACTTGGCTAACAAGTCAAACAAAAAAGCAGTCATTTACATTATATTCCTTGGTACCGGACGAAAGTAATGACAAAGGATACCGCACAGCTTTTAATTTTTATCAGAGGGATTCATGAAAATTTCGAGATAACGGAGGAGTTTTTGGCCATGGACTCCCTGAAGGGAAAACGATCCACAGATGGATCGGCAAATCAGTCACGGATGGTGTAATGGTGTACTTGCCTAACTTTGATGCAGGCAGCATGGGTTCAGTTCCCACTCACTGACGGTTTGAGTGCGAATGGTTGTGTGTGTCTATATGTGCTCTGCGACTGACTGGCGACCATTTCTGGGTGTAGCCCGCTTTGACCCGAAGTCAGCTGGGATAGGCTCCAGCGCCCCATGTCGCTGAACTGGACAAGCGGTGTTGAGAATGGATGGACAGATCACCAAATCTGACTGGCCAAAACAAAGCCAGTTATAAAAGTTATTCGTGCGAGGGCATTTCGGCATTGTCATTTTATCAAGTTTCTCGAAGAAACTGATGCTGATTACCAGAACTTGCTTTACCACTCAAATTTCCACTGGTTAAGTTTGGGGAAAGGGTGCCATGAAGTGTGGAAGCTCAAACAGGATCTCTTTTTTTGGCGTTACTGGAGAAAACTGACGATTTTCCTGAGCTGAGTGACAGATTGGCTTTGTTATTTAGCTTTTGCTGTGGACATACTGACACATATGAATGAGCTGAACGTGAAGCTACAAGGGAAAGACCAATTTGTGCATGGAATGCGTGCAAACATCAGAGCCTTCAAAACCAAGCGAGCTTTATTCTCAAAGCAAATGTCAAACAAGTAATTTGTTCATTTCCCCCACACTGGTTTCGCTGAAAGAGGCTCCTCGACGTGAAAAAATACAGGAAATCTTTCGACGACCTGCATGGAGAATCGGTTCTCTGATTTTGGAAAAATTGACAAGTCACTTCAGCTGGTGTTATGTCCCCTCACACAAGATCCTGAAACAGCGCCACGGGAGCTGCAGATGGAACTGATTGATCTCCAGTGTGATACAGTCTTAAAAGAGAAGTTCAACTCTAAAACTGGATGATTTTTATGCTTCATTAAGCGTAAGCAAATTTCCAAAAATCTGGAAGATGGCACAGAGGAGGCTGGTGATGTTTGGCTCGACATGTGTGTTTAAACAGACTTTTAGTGTGATGTACACCAACAAAACATCCTACAGATCCCAGCTGAGTGATGAACACCTCAGATGTGTTCCGAGAATTGCCACAACAAAACTAACACCAGACTTTGATACAGTGGCAAAAAAAAGGTGAGCAACTAAACAACACTGTTCCCATGAAAAGTAAATCTAAGTATGAAGACTAAAATGCCTTTTTTGTTTGTTTGTTTATTTTTGATATGTAAGCATCTGGTCCTGGCTTGGCCCGCCTGTCAAATTTTAAAAGTCAGTGTGGGCTCTGAGTCAAAAAGTTTGCCTACCCCCGATCTACAACCCCAATTGCAATGAAGTTGGGATGTTGTGTTAAACAGAGATAAAAACCAGAATACAATGATTTGCAAATCATGTTCAACCTATATTTAATTGAATACACTACAAAGACAAGATATGTAATGTTCAAACTGATAAACTTTTTGGTTTTAAGCAAATAATGATTAACTTAGAATATTATGGCTGCAACTCGTTCCAGAAAAGCTGGGACAGGGTCACGTTTACCACTGGTTACTCTTATGGACCGTTTTCTCACGCACTTGTTCACAAAGAGGTGAACCTCGCCCCATCTTTCCTTGTGAATGACTGAGCAATTCAGGGAAGCAATCATGGCACCCACCTGTTCCCAATGAGCCTGTTCACCTGTGGGATGTTCCAAACAGGTGTTTTATGAGCATTCCTCAACTTTCTCAGTCTTTTTTGCCACCTGTCCCATCTTTTTTTGGAACGTGTTGCAGCCATAAAATTCTAAGTTGTTCATGATTATTTGCTAAAAACAATGTTGATCAGTTTGAACATTAAATATATTGTCTTAGTAGTGTATTCAATTAAATATAGGTTGAACATGATTTGCAAATCAATGTATTATGTTTTTATTTGTTTAACACAACGTCCCAACTTCATTGGAATTGGGGTTGTAGAGCAATATATATATATTTTTTAAAAAGTATAAAAGCCTGAAACCTTCCTAGAAAAGTTTGCCAGCCGGGCTTTATTGATCCAGTTGGTTCTAAATTTAAAGTAAATGTGCTCTGTTCATACATTATGAATTTGAAATTTTACAGATTCCTTCCACTCTAGTGGCAATCTTTTCAAGGAAGGAATCATGCTTGTCATGAACAGTGTATCCTCGTGGGGAGGTCATGGTGGTGTAGAGTACCACTTGTACACTCCTTCAGGAGACTGAGAAGATGCTCCTCAATTCCTCCGCTCTGTTTACATTTTCCTGTATGACATTGAAATATTTTGTGATACAAAGCAGTTTGTAAAGGTTACATTTTTAAAATTACTGTATATCAAGAATGCATTTTATTTTGGGCGCCTTTCATGTCAATGTCACATACACAGGGTTAAAACATCCATCCATCCATTCTCTGAGCCGCTTCTCCTCACTAGGGTCGCGGGCGTGCTGGAGCCTATCCCAGCTGTCATCGGGCAGGAGGCGGGGTACACCCTGAACTGGTTGCCAGCCAATCACAGGGCACATAGAAACAAACAACCGTTCGCACTCACAGTCACACCTACGGGCAATTTAGAGTCTCCAATTAATGCATGTTTTTGGGATGTGGGAGGAAACCGGAGTGCCCGGAGAAAACCCACACAGGCACGGGGAGAACATGCAAACTCCACACAGGCGGGGCCGGGGATTGAACCCGGGTCCTCAGAACTGTGAGGCTGACGCTCTAACCAGTCGGCCGCCGGGTTAAAACCAGTTATAATGAATAGAACTTAAAATATTGAAATTGGAGCCCAGACAAATAAAAATAAATGAACTCAACAGAAGTATGGAATACAGTACTACTTTTATATACATACCCCCAGGCAGTCTTTGAGGTGGGGCAGAGGCAACAGCCTCCTGTTGTCCTTGACCCTTCCCCTGTCCCCCCTCAATTATCCGATAAAGTTAATCAGTCAATTGAAATGAGAGTATCTGTGTAATCGGGTGGCCGGTGGTTGTGCTAAAGCTTTGGCTCAAGCTATTTTGGCTCACAGTTCAACAGCAGTAAACAACTAAATGAATAAATACACTTACAAGGTATGCCAACTTCTTTCCTTCACAACTTTCCAAGCATGCTCCTTTCTTGCTCGGTCCCGGGACTGATAACGTTTTGTGTGCTACAGCTCAGGGTACCCACAGACTGCTACAATCAACTAAACTCGCATAACAAAAGAATTACATCTATTGAATGTTCAAATACGTCACAGCCTTCGTTTCGTTCTTCGTTTTTGTTCACAGAAATCGCTAGTTCAAAGCTAACACACGAATGAAAAATACCATTTACGAGCTAACAAAAATTAGTATTGAACTCGCGGCACTTATATCTCAAAATAATGAATATTGGTGCAGAAATGCTGTATAACCACATACAAACAGATTCTGTGAAAAACAAGTTATAACAATATTCAATCGTGACTTCTACTTTCTTATTCGATGGTTCGATGTTTTGGAGACAAAGTTAGAGAGAGCAGACTTCGATGGTTTGAACACGTCCAGAGGGGAGAACGTGAGTATATTGGTAGAAGGATGATGAGGATGGAGTTGCCACGCAAGAGAGCCGTGGAAGAGGAAGACCAAAGAGAAGGTTGATGGATGTCGTGAGGGAAGACATGAGGGCAGTTGGTGTTGGAGAGGAGGATGCAGGAGATGGGCTTACATGGAAAAGGATGAGGCGCTGTGGGGACCCCAAAAGGGACAAGCCAAAAGGAAAAGAAGGAGATGTTGAATACATACGATATATGATAGGGTATTAGTACAGTACTATTTTAATGTGGTCTCATATAGGTGGCACGGTGGATGACTGGTTAGAGCGTCAGCCTCACAGTTCTGAGGACCGGGGTTCAATCCCCAGACGAACATTGGCGAAGGAAGGGATTTGTGCCGTGAGATGAGCAGAATGGGTATGTAGTGAATGCGTATAGCTGAGGACTCCTGGTCTCGTTAATATAAACCCAAATATGCACTAATCCGTACTTTAAGGAGACCGCAATGTTAGACTTGCGTGTCTGGAACACGTTTGAGGCAGGCTAGTCAGGCTCCCGAGTGTTCGGCCGGTCCGGTCCGCACTGGGAACAGGTGGATTCGACGGAAGGGAGGAAAAAATTGAGGAAAAAGCAGGAGGGCAACGGGTTCTCGTCTCTGTTTGCCAGACGTTCAGAGCGGGCGTGTTACGTCCACCTCCGTTCCCTCAGACTGAGTTCGGGCCCCCAAGCAGGGTGGCTCGGAGCGCTTGCAGGAAGCTGCAGCCGGGGATCGTCCGATGTGTCCTTGCCACCTCGGGTGAGGTGGGCGTCCTGCCTGGCCCGGTCGTCGGCGAATTGGTCGGGGTGAGACCAAAGGAAGACTTCTCCACCAAAACTGCCAAAAGCTTTCTTTTTTTGATCCCAGCTCCGGGCATAAAAGGGGCCAATCCACACTTACACTTACAAAATAGTCTTATTGTCAAATGGCACAATACCCAGGCAAAGGAATCAAGAATTGAGATTTAGCATGTTGAGGAAGGGGGACCACCTATCTACGTATGTATGTAATTGTTTTCATTCCGCTGATATTTTTTCTAACGCAATATATTCTATGATGAGATTTAGCCAGTGATTGATGTTAATAGCTTGTTTATTTTTCCAGTTTAATAGAATTGTTTTCTTAGCGTTAGCTAACGCGACGAGTAATGATTGTGAATATTTATTACGGAGGTCAATTGTGGTTAAGTCGCCAAGTATGCACAATCTTGGGGAAACTGGAATCCTGCAATTCAAAATACAAGAGAGTTTCAGTGTAACCGAAGACCAAAAACATTGAAGTGGTGTTTCCATATAGCACGAAAATAGGTGTCGTGGGTATTTTTGGTGCATTGCGCGCATACATTAGATGAAGAGAAGCCCATTTTATGCATAGTGTGTTGAGTAAAGTGTGTTCTATGGCGCACTTTATATTGTATAAGCTGTAAATTTGATTTGTGTTTTTTCTCATTCTAAATGTGTTGTTACATATATGTATCCAGTAGTTGCGGTCAGCAGACATAGGTCTCATTTCGTGATTGGTAAATGCATTGATTTAGTGCATGAAATTAATTTATAAACCTTTTAGAGATTTTTTTTCCCCCCTTTGCGGAAGACGCTTCACTATTTGCTTGACAAACTCCAGCGGTTCGAGGGTGCACTGGAGTGTTGGTATTCTTTTTTTTAAATTTTTATTTATTTATTTATTTTTATTTTTTATTGCTGCTTTTAATTTATTGTATTGAAGAAAGTTTCCAACTGTTGTTTGGAATTCTTGGAACAGTTCATCACGTGTCCTAAAAACATTATTGTTAAATAGTTGGTCAATTTCATGTTGTTCCCATGTGCTATAATATAGCGGTATATTGTTAATTTAGAAATCTGGATTATGCCAAAATGGGAAGAGCATACTGGGAGTTAATTGAGATCCTGTAGATTCTTAACTTTTTCACCAAGCCGTTACGGTGAATGCGATTATTGCCATACAGCCAAGAACAATGTTCCTCATTGTGGTGCATCCATTTGATGAGGTATTGTAAATGGTTAGCTCAATAATAGTGTTTAAGTTGGGAGCATTTCGGCCTCCCTCCTGTTTACTTTTCTGAAGCGTGGATAAACTGCACTGCTGCAACCAACCTTTTCAGTTATTCCAGCACAAGATTTGGTCGCACCCTTTTTTTGGGGAGCTACTGCATGACCATGCATGCTGATGAATAGTTGTCTTTATTGGCATACAGTATACAAGGCTCAACATTTATCTATTTTTTCTTTGAGCAGTTTTGCAAATAATTTCTTTGTTTGAGGAGCAACTTTCATCATCTGTTCATCGCACTGGGACGTGAAGCAAAGATTTTATTATCCAATAAATGTATAACAGGGGGTTGAATGTAGGGCTGCCGCTATCGAATATTTTAGTATTCGATTAGCCGATTGAACTTATTTGGATAAACTATATTTCTGCATGGTTAAAGAGTAATTATGAATACAAAAGAGAAAATAAGACCCTTCACTTAACGAACGACCAATTTTATGCAACATTCTCAGCGCATTGAATTGATCGCAGCAGGACTGTTCGGTTTGTCTTAGAAGACGTTTCGCCTCTCATCCGAGCAGGCCTCATCAGTTAACGCAAAGTGGCTTAGGACGCACTAGCCAGTGTTTGCGTCGAAAACTCTACAGTATTGCTCTAAACTCTAAACTATTGATGCTCCAAGTTTGAGGCATGCCCCACAACCACGTATGGAATAATTTTTGTGGAATGCAAGAAAGGGGGAGAGCCATTCAGCCGCCTGGTCAAGCGGCCTTTTGTCAGTCCACCGGAGTCGTTGGGTGGAAAATCCCTCATTGATATTTCATTTCATTTGTAAAGTGGTCATGGAGTTACCCAACAGTCAAAGATTCCATGCTTTTTGTTGGAGGCAGAATTATTGAGTTTCTTTGGAATTGACGAAAGGATGGCATTGTAAGTGGGAGTTGTCGTAAGTCCCCTCCTTGGTTAAGCGATGATTTTTCCACCTTTGTGTTCATGGCCTGACTCACCCCTCTTTCATAACCACCTGTCTTCCCTGTCCAGAATATACACATTTTTGTCCTCAAAAGAGTGCTGTTTTTCTTGGCGGTACAGACTGAGAGCTGAGTCTTGATTTGAGGAGTTTGCCCATCTGTGTTGTGCCATGCATCTGCTCAGGTTTCTCCCATCTATGTATCTGTGCATTCCTCACTGCACTTGACCGCATACACCAGATTGCTTTCCTGTGTATGTGTGTTGTCCGGTCTTTGGGATCTACCAGCCTTTGTCACAGGGTGTTACCAGGTTTGAAATGTACCGGAATGTTGTGTTGGTTGAAAATCCTTCTGAGTTTCTCACCCAGACCTGATACACACGGAACGACAGTACTTTTATTTATTTATATATTTTTTTCTCTCCGCCCCTCTTCCACCTTGCTCCTGTCCCTTCTGGAATTGAATGTACCTTTCACAAATGACCAGCTGGGGTAACCACAGATTTTGATGGCCTCCCTCACCTGTCTGTGCTCTTTGTCTTTGGCCTGTGGACTGGTTGGACAGCATACTGTTAGGATTGGGCCTTTTACAGGGCCAAGTCCTTCCAGGCTCTTTTATTCTAACAGCTGTGAAATGAGTCTCGGAGTATTCAAGGGCAGTTTACAATTGAATTCAAACGGGACTAGATACAGAGCCATTGCAATGCCAACACTGGGGAGAATATTCAATGTCTAGAGCATTCTCCTCCTTCTGATGTTGTCCTCTTCCTTCTATAGTCTTCTATCCCCGCCCAAAATGGTGAATTATCACGACATATGCGTGTAGGTAGATAAAAAGAACAGGTTGTAAGATTGTGTTCTTCTCCCTGGGAGAAGACAAGAGTGCAGATATCTCTGAGTAATGTCCTCTCTCAAGTGGAAAATATTCTATCCTAACAGTACCATCATTTTTATCCAGGCGTGTTTCATGAGTCTGTTTTCTAAAATAATTTTGTTGAACCACAATTCAAAAGCCATGCCTGATTTTCATTGGTTAATATTCATGATTTTTTTAATTTAGTATTACTTTTGTCAGATTCATTTTATTTCTGTGACCACTGTGGGTTTTTTGTGCATTCACCAACAATTTTGTACATGTTTACTTTTGTTTTTACCGGATTCTTAATGTTGTTACATTTTATGAGGGTGTCGTAAGGTGACCCTGACTTGAAAGGCGTCAAAGGATAAAATGTATATGGTGCTTATGTAATTAATAATGAGTAACTTGTGGTTTAGTAATAACATTACAAATGATAAACGGTACCTCATGCCTCCTTGCAGACGCTGGGTGCTGCAGCAAACCCTGAGACGGCTCTCGGCTGCGGATTCAAGTGGAAAGCAGAAGCAGGGTGAAGCAGAGCAGGCAGATGTAGAAAGGAGTCAGCAGTTCAGTTACCATCTTGCTCAAATGTTCCATGAAGAGCTAAATGTCTGCTCTGATGCTGCATGTAGTTATCCCAGTAACTACAATGCCTGGTCCCACCGCATCTGGGTTCTCCAACACATGGCCAAAGGCAATGTCGAGGTAGGTAGGGCTCTCTTGTCAGTCTCTCGGAGATATCCAAAGTCATGTGTGAAGAAAATAAGACGAATGACAATTACTTGATTGTTTTACATCACGGATGGGCCACTTAAATGATAGAGGGGGCTACAAATTTTCATCAGCCCTACCAGGGGCCACATAGTAGGACCATACTCTTCTTAACCAGATGTATGACAAAAATGCCATTTTAAATATGTTCAAAATATGTGCATGTCTTTTTTATTGAACCAATGTACATGTACATCATAGTATATTAATACATTTCATGCTCAAATGCATGTTTAAAAGATCCACTCTTCAACAAAAAGGTTTGAAGTCATCAAAAAATTACTTCATACTGTGATTATTTTTGGGCGGCACGGTGGGCGACTGGTTAGCACATCTGTGTCACAGTTCAAATCCGCCCTCCCTTACGTGGAGTTTGCATGTTCTCCCTGAGGCTGCGTGGGTTTTCTCTGGGTACTCCGGTTTCCTCCCACATCCCAAAAACATGCACGTTAATTGAAAACTCTAAATTGCCTGTAGGTGTGAATGTGAGCGCGAATGGTTGTTTGTTTGGATGTGCCCTGCGATTGGCTGGCAACCAGTTCACGGTGTACTCCTTCCCGATGATAGCTGGGATAGGCTCCAGCACGCCCGCGACCCTAGTGAGGAGAAGCGGCTCAGAAAATGGATGGACTTTCACACCCCACACCCACCCAGCCACACCACCGACCACCATCACACCTCTGACTCCCCCTCCTGCGTTGACCATCCACAAACAGGATGTGAGACGTATCTTCAAACAGCAAAAGATCAACAAAGTGGCAGAAAACCCACGCAGGCACGGGGAGAACATGCAAACTTCACACAGGCGGGGCCGGGGATTGAACCCGGGTCCTCAGAACTGTGAGGCTGACGCTTTAACCTATAATCTATGAGTAAGAGTCCAAAATTGGGAGTATTTTAGATTGTGATTTTTAAACTTTTTTTTTTTCTTTTCTGGGTATTTAACCCTTGGCTTCTGCCCCTTGGTCTTTTGGTTCTGTTCCACCTGGCTAGCATCCTCAACTCGCCCCCCTATCTTTTTGCTCGAACCACGTGGTTTGGGCTAACGCGAAACCTGGGATGGTGACTCAGCTTCCTGGCCTCTACTTGTCCACCGCCAGACAATCAGAGAAATTGCTGCTACAAGTTACGCTTACAGCCAAATGTGAGCGCTCTGATTTACCAGCGAGTCCATGAAACAGGCAGGAAGAGAAACTGCCGCATTCTCCCACATGACGCGTGAAGAACAGTTTTGTTTTTTTTCCTCCCCCTTTTTTCACCCGTTTTGTTTTCCTTTTTTTGTTCTTTTTCCTCGTCTGAAGCTGCCTCTTTTCCCTCCGAAAATGCTTGGAGACAGACCATCCGCAAGGCCAACTGATCTACGGTAGTGAGTAGAACATGACAAAATTAGTGCCAAATAATTTTTGGGGGTAAAATACCAGCTTCACACAATTTCCAACTTTGTACTAGCTCAACGCGCTGTAACCTATTCACGCTCATTTGGAGTCCAGCCACCTACAATGTTCTATTTTTCTTTATGTATGCCTATTTTTCTTTCTATTAACACTATTATAATTTTCTTTTTCTTTTTTTCCCATAATTGTGTATAAAAGCAGCTTCCCTGAATCGCCCAGTCATTAACAAGCAAAGATGGGGCGAGGTTCACCTCTTTGTGAACAAGTGGGTGAGAAAATAGTCGAACAGTTTAAGGACAATGTTCCTGAACGTACAATTTCAAGGAATTTAGTGATTTCATCATCTACGGTCCATAATATCATCAAAAGGTTCAGAGAATCCGGAGAAATCACTGCATGTAAGCAGCAAGGCCGAAAACCAACATTGAATTCCTGTGACCTTTGATCCCTCAGGCGGCACTGCATCAAAAACTGACATCAATGTGTAAAGGATATGGGCTCAGGAACACTTCAGAAAGCCAATGTCAGTAAATACAGTTCGACGCTACATCCGTAAGTGCAACTTGAAAAGCTACTATGCAAAGCAAACCAAAAGCCATTTATCAACAACACCCAGAAACGCCGCCGGCTTCTCTGGGCCCGACCTCATCTAAAATGGACTGATGCAAAGTGGAAAAGTCCACATTTCAAATTTTTGGGGGAAATTGTGGACGTTGTATCCTCCGGGCCAAAGAGGAAAAAGAAGAGAAAAACATATGCTGCCATCCAATCAACGTCTTTTTCATGGACGCCCCTGCTTATTTCAGCAAGACAATGCCAAACCACATTCTGCACGTGTTACAACAGCGTGGCTTCGTAGTAAAAGAGTGCGGGTAATTGACTGGCCTGCCTGCAGTCCAGACCGGTCTCCCATTAAAAATGTATGGTGCATTATGAAGCGTAAAATACAACAACAGAGACCCCGGACTGTTGAACAGCTGAAGCTGGACATCAAGCAAGAATGGGAAAGAATTCCACCTACAAAGCTTCAACAATTAGTGTCCTCAGTTCCCAAACCTTTATTGAATGTTGTTAAAAGAAAAGGTGATGTAACAAAGTGGTAAACATGACCCTGTCCCAGCTTTTTTGGAACGTGTTGCAGCCATAAAATTCTAAGTTAATGATTATTTGCTAAAAACAAAGTTGATCAGTTTGAACTTTAAGCATCTTGTCTCTGTAGTGTATTAAATTAAATGTATGCCAAACATGATTTGCAAATCATTGTATTCTGTTTTTATTCTGTTTAACACAACGTCCCAACTTCATTGGAATTAGGGTTGTATGTCAAACGACACCGGAAGTAAACCCAGGGATTCTCGTCTAGTGTATTATTCTTTTCCTAAATTAATTACGCTTTTATCCAAAACCAATTATACGCTACACTGCTGCGTTCCCAACCCCCCCCTCCCCTCCGAGCCAAGACCTGGTCGCGGTGCCCCCGGAGAGACACTCCTGCCATTCACAAGTTACGCTCGCAGTCTAGCACAAGACCGTGACCGCCAACAAGTCCAAATGGCAGGAAAAGTTACGAGCGCACCCACGTTAAGAACTTTCTTTTTGGAGTCTCTCGTTTTTACTTTTTTGTGCATCGTCATCTTCAACTAAAGCTTCCTCCTTTCCTCGTGAGACATCTGAGAAAAGACCATCCCGGGACCAGGTGATCTACGATCGTGAGTAAAACATTGCAGTGATTACAAGAAAGTACTAATTGGTGCATAGAAACTTAGGGTTAAGTTGGCGATCTCACACAAGTCCCAACTTTATCCTCTCTCACCACGCTTCAATTCATTCACACTCATCTCATGAGTTCAGTCATTTGTTCTGTATGCTTTCTTTTGATTCTTGCAGTGAAGTCCCTTTGCATTTGTCCCCAAATTTTTTTATTTTCATAAAATTTTCCCTAAATTCAACCTCCTGTTGTGTACTGCCCTATAAGAGACAAAGATAGCTTTGATTGTAACATTCGAATATTCGCTTGAATCACCTTGGAAGCAAATGCAGCCGTTTCCTCTCCGACCCCCCTTCCCAAATAAATTACGCTTTTATTCAAACCATTATACGCTACACCCCCCATAAAAATAACGTTTTAAAGTTGTTGTTTTTTTTTTTAATTAATCAAGGGTCCACTCAGTGTACAATCACGTTGAGCACATGACATTGTTTCGGAGCTCCACAAAGCATGGAAAGCTAAATTGGTTCACAGTATATTTGCTATTCAACCCGAACATATAAGCACACACAGGGTAAGACACCCGTCATGGAAATACATTGTAGTCATAAGGGTGGTAGGATGTAATAACTTTGTCGTCGGGTAACTGCATTGTTGTGTTCACCTGCCCACCTGTCGATATTCCATCTGGAGGTGTCGCCCAGACCACCATCGGAGCTGGTTCCGGCCGCCAAAGGATTGAGATGTAATGGATACTCCCTCCCAGATATATCTGATTGATGGCACACCAAAAACTTTAGACCTTTGCATACCTACCCCTGAACCCTCAGCCACCATACCAAGCCTATCAACCACCGGACATCTGGTTTAACTCAAGTGAACCTGTAAAACCTAGGAAGAACAAGGACTTCACTGTGGAGACATGCAGGATGACCCATTTCTGCGGGTCACCTCATGACCCCAACAGCGTGATTGGGGGAAGGAATTGATTGATGACTGTTGAACAATAGAACATGATCACCGCCCTTGGTGATTAAAGACACTGACATTTGGACTCCTCATGATGGTGTACCATCTAAAAAATACTCCCTCCCAGATATATCTGATTGATGGCACACCAAAAACTTTAGACCTTTGCATACCTACCCCTGAACCCTCAGCCACCATACCAAGCCTATCAACCACCGGACATCTGGTTTAACTCAAGTGAACCTGTAAAACCTAGGAAGAACAAGGACTTCACTGTGGAGACATGCAGGATGACCCATTTCTGCGGGTCACCTCATGACCCCAACAGCGTGATTGGGGGAAGGAATTGATTGATGACTGTTGAACAATAGAACATGATCACCGCCCTTGGTGATTAAAGACACTGACATTTGGACTCCTCATGATGGTGTACCATGTGGTGCAAGTGGACAATAAAATTACATTGACGAAATCCCGTGTTTGGAGCAAACAAAACAAACATTCTAAATGTATCACTTGTTTTCTGTGTCATTGTGTTGATTCTACAGGTCTGACTACGACTACTTAAGAACTGTACCTCTTTGTTTGAAGCAAAGCAGTATTGTATTGAACAATATGTAGTTGATTTGCCAAGACTAAAATTTAAGCAATCATTTTACAGTGGTTACGGAAATTAAAATTTTTCACTCTTTATATTGCAGCCATTTGCTAAAATAATTTATTTTCCCCCCCTCAATAATGTACACACAGCACCCCATATTCACAGAAAAAAAAAGAACTGTTTAGATTTTTGCAGATTTATTAAAAAACTGAAATATCACACAGCCATAAGTATTCAGACCCTTTGCTGTGACACTCATATATTTAACGCGGGTGCTGTCCATTTCTTCTGCTCATCCTTGAGATGGTACTTCACCTTCATTGGAGTCCAGCTTTGTTTGATAATACTGATTGGACTTGATTAGGAAAGCCACACCCCCGTTTATATAAGACCTTACAGCTCACAGTGCATGTCAGAGCAAATGAGAATCATGAGGTCAAAGGAACTGCCTGAAGAGCTCATAGACAGAATTGTGGCAAGTCACAGATGTGGCCAAGGTTACAAAAAACATTCTGCTGCACTTAAGGTTCCTAAGAGCATAGTGGCCTCCATAATCCTTAAATGGAAGACATTTGGGATGACCAGAACCCTTCCTTGAGCTGGCCGTCCGGCCAAACTGAGCAATCGGGGAGAAGATCCTTGGTGAGAGAGGCAAAGAAGAACCCAAAGATTATTGTGGCTGAGCTCCAGAGATGCGAGAAAGTTCTAGAAAGTCAACCATCGCTGCAGCACTCCACCAGTCGGGGCTTTATGGCAACGTAACCCAACAGAGGCCTCTCTTCAATGCAAGACACATAAAAGCCCACATGGAGTTTGCTAAAAAAACAAACAAAAAAAAAAACACCTGAAGGACTCCAAGATGGTGAGAAATAAGATTCCCTGGTCTGATGAGACAGAATTTTTTGGCCTTAATTCTAAGCGGTATGTGTGGAGAAAACCAGGCACTGCTCATCACCTGTCCAATACAGGACCCACAGAGAAGCATGGTGGTGGCAGCATCGTGCTGTGCGGGTTTTTCAGCTGCAGGGACAGGGAGACTGGTTGCAATCGAAGGAAAGATGAATACGGCCAAGTACAGGGACATTCGGCACGAAAATCTTTTCCAGAGTGCTCAGGACCTTAGACTGGGCCGAAGGTTCACCTTTCAACAAGACAATGACTGTAAGCACACGGCTAAAATAATGGAGTGGCTTCAGAACAACTCTGTGACTGTTCTTGAATGATCCAGCCAGAGCCCTGACTTAAACCCAATTGAGCATCTCTGGAGGGACTTGTAAATGGCTGGCCACCAATGTTCCGCATCCAACCTGACAGAACTGGAGATGATCTGCAAGGAGGAATGGCAGAGCAAAACCAAATCCACGTGTGAAAAAATTGTTGCATAATTCCCATGTGTATTAGCTCAAAAGGGTGTTTCTACTAAATACTGAGCAAAGGGTCTGAATACTTATGGCTGTGTGATATTTCAGTTTTTCTTCTTTAATAAATCTGCAAAAATGTGAGTAATTCCGTTTTTCCGTTTTTTTTCTGTCAATATGGGGTACATTGAGGGGAAAAAAATAACCTAAATGAGTTTAGCAAAGGGCAAGAGTATAACAAGAGTGACAAATTTAAGGGAGTTTGAATACTATCCGTACACACTGTCTATACTGATCTCTGCGTGAGACAGTTTCAAAGTTGGGAATCGTTTATTTGAAAATGTGCTCAGTTTCTACCCGCGCTTAGGGCGTGGCACACACATGGAATGGAATTTAACATGGTTTCCACCTCAAGGATACAAAAGCCTCAACACCCCTTCTTCTCTCGTGCTCTTCTTCTGACTAACATCCCTTCAGCTCCTGCGCTTGGCCCCGGACAACACCCCTCCCCCGTTTTTTTCTTTGTGGTCTTTTTTCCAGACCACAAAGAATGCTAGGTCAGATGAAAAGACTGATGCCATCCTGCTGCTTTTTGTTTTTTCTCCCCCAGCCATGACCTGTTTGCGGTGCCCCGTGAGAGACACTCCTGGGATTCTCACAAGTTACGCTCGCAGTGTAGCGCAAGAGCGTGGCCGCCAACAAGTCCAAACGGCAGGAAATGTTACGAGCGTACCCGCGTTAACAACTTCCTTTTTGGCGTCTCTCTTTTTTACTTTTTTTTGCATCTTCTACTTCAACTAAACCTGCCTCCTGAGACAACTCAGAAAAGACCATCCACCACCAGGGGCCTCATGTACAAAAGGTGCGTACGCACAAAAAACGTGGCGTACGTGTTTTTTTTCTCACGGCAAATGTCAGATGTATCAAGAGTGAAATGACCGTGGAAATGTGCGGTGCCTCACGCCAACTTCTTGGCCGGTGTCCGCACGTTTCTACAGCTTTTGGTGCTCTGGCAACACCTGAAGGTGATGCTGGGAAACTCTTATCATAAATAAATCTGCACAACAAACACACTTTAAGTCCTCCTGGAACTGTGCGCAGAGCTGCGGCCGGCTTTGGAGCGCGACACCGCAAGAAGCAATGCGCTGCCTGTACCGACACAGGTGCTGACCACGCTGTGGGGTTCCTAGTAACCGGGGGCATTCCAGAGGGAGCTGGCAGGGACTCTTGCCAGTCGACCCTGAGCCGAGCCATGCCAGCCGTGTGGGACGGAATTATCCACTTGTCCGCCAGGTATATTCAATTCCCTTACAATGGAGTTGAACATGCCCAGACGAAAGCGCAATTTGCAACGAGAGCCGTTTTTCCTCATGTAATCGGAGCTATCGACTGCACACACGTTGCTATAAAGGCTCCATCACATGATGAATTTGTATATGTTAACAGGAAACAATTTCATTCCATCAATGTACAGATCATATGTAATCCGCAAATGCAAATAACTAACATTGTGGCGAGGTGGCCTGGTTCAACGCACGACTCATACATTCTGAGTAACAGCATGGTTGGTAACAGAGTACAAGCTGGCACTGTGCGCGATGGGTCGCTTCTTGGTGAGCACAATTATTCATGTAATTCTTCTAATATTGATCCCTGATGCATGTTGAGCACGTGCGCCCCCAAAATTCTATCCTGTATTCACAGCATCATTACTAGTCAATGGTGGAAGTTAGTGATTATCTGTTTTTAGCTGGTTAAACTACAGCTTCAGATCTTTCTAACAAGCCCCTGATGGTCTCTGTGTAAAAAGACCTCAGCTTCATAACCCCTTTTGCGTAAAGTATGAAATGTCTGAATCAGCCGCACCTTTTCCTCGGTGCGCTTCTGGATTATATCGCAACAATAGTGTGCGATGCATATAAGTAGTACGTCAAATAAATGGAAACTGTAAATGTAGACCGTGGCTACCCACTTAAGAGCTGGCCGATGACCCCTCTCACCAACCCTCAGACTAAGCAAGAGCGGAGGTACAATGACCTCAGTTCCCGCACTCGGTCAGTTGTTGAGAGGACAATCGGCATGCTGGTGGCGCAGCCCGGACAGGACAAGGGGTATGCTGTTCTACAGTCCCTACGAGGTGTGCTGCATTATAATGGCGTGCGGCGTCCTCCACAATCTGGCACACCGGCACGCCATACCACTGCCAGAGCAGCACATACCTTTCATGACAAATCCAACCAGAGAGGCCATTCAACCCCGCCAACCTTTAATTTCAACAATGTAAAAGAGGCAAGGACTCAGAATTCACTTGTTAAAGAACACCTATTAACTGATCAAGGCGATCATTTAGGCTGCCGATTGCCCTCACAATCTCCTTGTGACTCCAGCACAGCACGGGTGAGAATATGGCCAGTCGGGCGGGCAGCAGCAGCCGGTTCTTGGGGCGTAATTGGGCCAGATACGCCAATGACTGTGGACGTATCCACCGCATATGTGACACCAGAGACGCCAGGGAGAGGAATCCCCCGATCATGTAGCACACTGCGAATGCTTGTCCTCTCCTGTGTATTAAAATAATAAATTGAGTAATTAAACATGAGTTCAGTCTTTGATCTGCTGACATGCTTCTATTTTAATTCAAACGATTTATTACAAACTAAATACCATACATACACCATTTACGCATGAACCTTTATCTGATAGGGGTGCGTGTAGGTTACTGTATGAACACATTTGTTGTGAGTTATAAAAATAACATGGTATTTACCTTGGGGGTAATCGGTCACCCACATGTGCTCCCACCACCCCTGAAAGAGCAGTGTGTGTCACCCATGATTGCAACTACTCTCCTCAAACGGGGTGAGGCCCTCTGCGCCAGTTCCTCTGCCGGTTTTTTTTTTTCACACTTTGGCGGTGGGCAGCTGTCCTCCTCTTCACATCCACCTTTATATCTGACCACTTCTTTTTTTATTTCAGCATGTGTGCGCTGTTCCGACCCCACAGCATTGACAGCCGCATACATGCTGTCCCCTACATTCACTTCTTTCTCTTCTTGTTCATGCAGGAGGACAGCGTGCCAAACAGGATTTTTTTCCGCGCCTCCACTTTGCAGTCAGAAAATGTTTCTTACCTGCCTTGCTCGTTTTCTATTTCTTCCGATCGTGAGGAGATTGGGATCGCAGGTGCAGGGTTCGTTTAAATATGCTTTGCATATTTAAATATTGGTGTGGACAGGGAGGGGTCTGCTACTCCAACATGTGCACTCGATTCCACATTGGGATGTACGAAGGAAATGTGCTTGGATTTATGCGTACGCACACATTCATGCATCTAGATATTTTTGTGCGCATAGCGTTTTCTGTATTTGAGCGTATGTCATGCTTCAGTAGGAAATCCACGTCAGTCTTTGTACATGAGGCCTCAGGTGATCTACGATTGTGAGTAAAACATTGCAGTGATTACTAGAAAGTACAAATTGGTGTGTAGTGACTTGGGGTTGAGTTAGCGATCTCTCACGAGTCACAACTTTATTCTCTCTCACCACGCTTCAATTCATTCACACTCATCTCATGAGTTCAGTCATTTGTCCTTTATCTTGTTCTTTATGTATGCTTTCTTTTGATTCTTGCAGTAAAGTCCCTTTGCATTTGTCCCCAAATTCTCCTGTAGTTTTCATAAAACTTTCCCTAAATTCAGCCTCCTGTGTACAGTGTGTGTTTGAGTGCAACAGTTGACCGCTAATATCGAGAACTATCATCCTATTGAATGTAACAAGCCTTCTGGAGAACAGAGATTGATAGAGACAAAGATAGCTTTGATTGTAACATTCTCATGTTTGCTTGAATCACCTCGGACGTAAACGCAGGCCTTTCCTCTCCGACCCCTCTTTCCAAATTAACTACGCTTTTATCCAAACTAATATACGCTGCACCCCCTGCCTACCATAAAAATAAATAATTATTATTTTATTAATCTAGGGACCACTCAGTGTCCAATCACGTTGAGCACATGACATTGTTCCGGAGCTCCGCGTGTCAATGTCAGTGTGCTTGCAGCCACTTAGCTTGACAGTTAAAAAGTCTACCATTAACTCTGAAATGAATGTTTTTGTCAGTTCATCATCATCATCATCATCAGGGCCTGTGTTTTGTTCCCTCAAAGGTTTTCCATGATGAGCTGTCCACCATGCGTCAATGGGTGTCAATTCATGTATCCGACCATAGTGGCTTTCACTACCGCCAATTCCTGCTCAAGGAGCTAATCGACGAGTTTTCTCTGACACCAGCTCTCAGCAAAAACTGCTCACCCCAGCATCAGTCGAGGACAGTGCCGAGAAGCAGGCTCTTGCGTCCCATCAATGTCAATGCCAATGGGCAGCAGTCAGGAATAGAGACAATGGATGAAGATGAGCGGGAGCTTGAATTAGCAAAACTGTTTGAGCTCTTCCACCAGGAGATGGAACTATGCTCAGACCTGATCCGGTCTTTCCCTGGACATGAGACCCTGTGGAGTCACAGGTGAGTATCCCAAGTGACCATTACATAAGATGTTGTCATTTTAGGACCATGCCGTTTAATAGCCCTGCCTACACATAACTGAAATAGCAGTTTTTTTATTGACCAATTATTGATGACTGCAAGGTTATTACATTTACATCTTTTACTCAGACGATTTGAAAATGAATATATATTTTCCCCATTCCTCTTTACTCTAGACGGCATGTCTTCTATTTGTGGCACCAGTGGAGGTGGGAACACCAGCTACACTACTTCAACAGTAATGGAAGCACTGTCCTCAATAACATTGGGGACACAGTCCGACTGAAGCCAGGCGCTCAGGACTGTGGAGATTGGGGAGCTGACACTATGGAGGTAGATGGCATATCCTTGCCTGATCCTACCGACAGCAAGCGTCTGAAGAGGGGTTTCCGTCTGTCAAGCCTCCCCAGCCTGTCCTCAGAGTGCACATTTCTGAGCGCTATTTTGGAGAGGCAATGTAACCCCGAGCAGAGACACTTTGGCCTGGCATACAAAAAGTGGTTAGACTCTGTAATTGGTAAGGTACTTGGAGAAAATTAATTGATGGACCCATTCTTTTCAATACTGACATTAAATTTGCTTTTAGTGCTGACTAACTAGTATTATTTTGATGCAGTGCTGCCATTAGGAACCAGGAACAGTGCAACATAGTTTCTGTCTGATTTTATTTTTATTTATTTTATTTTTTTTCACTGAATCAGTTTTGTATCATTTTTCCCCCCCCCTTGGGACCATTATTCCTTATCTCGATCATTTATAGCATCTCCACTGTCTCTTGTTTTGTCTTACCCTGTCCTAGAGTATTGAAAAATGCATACCTACCTTTCTCTTACATGATTTCAGTGCTTTTAATGTCTCATGCAAAAAGGTGCACACTCGACTCATGTATCGTAGTGACATCTAATTATGACATTTGGCTTAATTCTATGAAGATTATATGACATGACTCCTCACCGTATAACCATTTGATTTTATGTTGTGAATGTAGAGTTCCTTTATCTGTGTTATTAAGAAATGGCTCATTACATGTAAAGATGGACAGTATTGTCACAACTCTGTTACAGGACTGCTGTGGGACTAATAGTGGAGTCTTTTGACGCTCTATTGCACAGTCTCTCCTTTAACCAAGTAAGGGATGAACAAACTCCCTTTTTTGAGCATAATTTAGATGTTTGCTTTTGAACCGTCATGGTAGTGAATACAGCATAGGCTACGAACAACACCTTGAGTGACATGAGGGCACGAGGGTGACGCGTAGCGCCAAGAGAGCAGTTAAGGGTTTCGATGCCTTGCTCAAGGACACCGCGGTCGTTAATTAATACATGCAATGTATTCTCAGTTTGTGGTCAAATCCAAGGCTACCCATAGCTCGCAACAAAAAGGTAGTCTATCATACTAACTTGGTGGCACGAGCTTGTCAGCTGAAGTGCTGTACTAAATAAATAGCCAGAGAATGTTATCGTGACTATTTGATCAGTGGAGATGTTGTTTTATGACAAATCAAATGAGTCCACCTTTACGACCATTAATACGTCACTCACTGTTTCAGGTATGTAATTGTGCAACATGGATTGAACTGCAATTTTTTTTAATTGCCATTGTTTTGGAGGCACCACCTTTGGAATTTTTTTTTTGGGTTCTAATTTGAATGTCATTTTTCAAATTTGGCAGCTGGCAGCAGAAAAAAAAGAGCTGTCTTGTCACAGGTGGCAGGTGTCTGCTGTCTCTTCATAGGTCATCTTAAAGCAATGACCGGAATACCACAGTTTAACACACAAGCCACAGTGACAGTTTCATGAAATAAATTCACCAAGACCAACCGAGCCCGACGTGCAGTATAGCGAATGCACACACTCATAACAGTAGAGAACAAATGTAAGTAAAGCGCAATGTTTAGCATGATTTTTTTTTTTTTTTTTTTTTTTAGCACGCCAACGGATTCTGGGAAGCAGCAGCAAAGCACCATGATACTTTCCGCTGCCTATGACGCCGAGACCATCGCTGTGAGGTACTTTGCCTCATGGTTGAGCCAGCAAATGGCCCGTCTTTCGCATGCCTTTCAAGCAGAGTACACACCCCTTTTTAGAGGCTTGCGGTGCATGTGTGGATAGTGACCTCAAGTGGACAAATACCTGCATCTCTCTAAAGTGTCACATACTGCCATTGAATTGGATATATCAAACTTTAAAATGTATAACAAATACAGTGGGTACGGAAAGTATTGCGACCACCTTCAATTTGTCACTCTTTGTTATATTGCAGCCATTTGCTAAAATCATTTAAGTTCCTTTTTTGCTCATTAATGTACACACAGCACCCCATATTGACAGAAGATAAAATAACGGAATTGTTGACATTTTTGCACATTTGTTAAAAAAGAACAACTGAAATATCATATAAGTATTCAGACCCTTTGCGCAGTATTTAGTAGAAGCACCCTTTTGAGCTAATACAGCCAGGAGTCTTTTTGGGAATGATGCAACAGGTTTTTCACACCTGGATTTGGGGATCCTCTGTGTTGGACAGGTGATGAGCAGTATCTGGTTTTCTCCACACATACCGCTTAGAATTTAGGCCAAAAAGTTGTATCTTGATCTCATCAGACCAGAGAATCGTATTTCTCACCGTTTTTTTTTTTTTTTAGCAAACTCCATGCAGGCTTTCACGTGTCTTGCACTGAGGAGAGGCTTCCGTCGGGCCACTCTGCCAGAGAGCCCCGACTGGTGGAGGGCTGCAGTGGTGGTTGACTTTTTAATCAAACACAGCTGAATGTGTAGAACCATCTCAAGGATGGACAGCACCCGAGTTCAATATATGGGTGTCACAGCAAAGGGTCTGAATTACTTAGGGCTATGTGATATTTCAGTTTTTTATTAAATCTGCAAAAATTTCAATAATTCAGTTTTTTTTTCCTGTCAATATGGGGTGCTTTGTATACATGAATGACGAAAAAAATGAACTTAAATTAATTTAGCAAATGGCTGCAATATAACAAAGAGTGAACAATTTAAGGGGGTCGGAATACTTTCCGTCCCCACTGTAACACGGTAAGTAATTGGTTGCTTCTTTGTGGATTTAGTTTTTTGTGGGCAAGGGATTACTGTACTTCAACACAAGCTGTGGTAGCTTAATGTTTTGTAACACGATAACACATCTGAGCTTTGATTATTAAAAACACTTCTTTACCGGTTGGTTGAATATATGTATAAGCCGGCACGGTGAACAACTGGTTCCAAGCTGTCAGTGTAGTGTCACTTTGGTGGCCCATTCCCCAGCTCCACAAATCCCATCCACCAACCCAACCGCCTTCACACACACACACACAACGATCCCTCTCATTGCCCTCACTCCTTACAACGACTTATTCGGTACAAGGGTACAAAGATATACGTTAAATTATTCAGGACCGCTCGAATAACAGGATGACTGAGACAGTTGTGCGTCGTAATGGAAATGGAAAACATGAACCAAGTAATTGGAGAGCAACAGGACAGACAAACAGTAGATTCTATGACGAAAGCGATACCCGATTGTCACCCGAGTAGCACACTCGGTGTGTCGACGCTGCTGTTGAAATGAGTCATTCCTCTGGGACATCTGCTGAAGTTGGGTTAGGGTTTGGACAATTATTAGCATTCATGGAAAACTTTTGGATTTACCAAGTTGAGAAGCTCGAAGAGGACCAAGCCAGGCAGCAACACGCGCACCAATATGATGAAAAAGAGGTTGGAACAGTTTCTGATGGTACTTTTATTGATGTCACTTGCTGAACAAGCGCTGTCTCCCACTGCTTCTAAGCAGTACATGGGCTACTTAGAGATAAGGAGCCCAAAATATCGTTCATATTTATGATGGGTCTTATACTGAGCAAGCAGTGCCACCAACTGCTACAAAGCGTTTCGTGGCAGTGCTTAACGCAGCTAACTGTGTTTTATTGCAAGGATTGCGCAACGTTGGACAGAAAATTCCAAGTTCTTTTGTAGGTAGCGGACGAGGGACGACCAGACCTTGTCAAATTGTGGCTCGCAGCTCCTCTGAGCGAACCGTATCTTTTTGAGATGGAACGTGGTCGTCATTTCGTCCCGAATAAATATAAATTTGAGCTGTAATCTGCCCGTCAGAAATAAGTTACATAAGCAGATCTGGATTCCGAAAGATTGAGCACAATTAAGGTAGGATCAGGTTCTCGGTGGATATTACGAACATCGGCGTGTTTGAAAAATGCTTTGTCCAAAATACCTCTTCCTTGGGCAGAGGGTCAAGCGATGAAGGAGACCTCTGTTAAATTCCATTTGTCACATTAACCTGATAATATGTGGAAATATCTTATGACATTCCGGTTTTAAGGAGTAACGTGTGTAAAGGAGGAGAGAATGCCTCAAACTATTTTAGAAAACATGACGTTCCTCAGGTAAGTCTCTTCCCAGGTCTAATTCGGAATATAACCAGTTCCTCTTCCCATGCATTTTGAATTACTGTCATAGAAGGAGGATAAATCGATTCATCAAGGTGTGACACCTTACTCTCAGAACCTGTATATTGGAGGAGGCACATGTATAAATTGGGGGGGGGACACTTTTAAAATAGGGCAGGTGGGGTGATGTACATAGTTTTGAATTTGTACAAACCTGAAAACAATGACTGCTGGTGAGCAAAAGAAGCAAACTTGCCAGGTAAAGGTCCGCTATTGTGCGAATACTCGGCTCTCTCTCTCTCTCTCCATTTGAAGAAACTATTATGAGGTTGGGATGGTTTGAAGGAGGTAGGCCTGCATGACTATGGCCAAAATAATCATCACTATTATTTTGATCAATGCCGTTGAGGCTTTTATTTTGAAGTTGGCACCGGAGCACTGCGCTGGAGCTTAGCGAAGCCTTAACCATACTTTCGCTCCCCGGTGGCTTAACTAGGTTGCGGGTACTGCTGCAAGTGAAGCCCTTTTCATATGCAGCAGTGACTGCATTCTAAATGTCAAAACATCGCAAACGATCAGGCTCATTTAATCGTGGCAGCTAAAACCGCGATCGGGATTAAGATTCTCCATTAAAAACGGGGCCAGGATTTCAACCCCGGTCCCCAGAACTGCGAGGCAGATGTGCTAACCAGTCGACTACCGTGCCGGCTTCAGCCTGGTCATTTCATGATATTGAAATTAAGTTAAGATTAAAGGACCAATAAAGACAAAAAAAATCAGTGAGACTCAGCCAGTCAGCATCTTTCGGTTTACAGAGGTGATCTTACTTCTTACTATAAAAGGGAGGATAACAAAATCCACATTTTAAAAAAAGGATTTAGGGAGGAATTCTGGGAGGCACTGGAAGAGGTACAGCAATCGCGGAAAGAATATCATTTTAATTGTATTTATCCTGCCAATCAGTGACAAAACCGCAAAACTGAATACCAGTCTGCAATTTGGCCACTAGAGGGGGGTAGTTTTCCTTGAGCAGAGATGAAAATTCATTAATTATATGGATCCCAGACAAGTAAGTGATTGATTGGAAAATTAGAAAGGTAATTGTTGTATCCGGAATAGGTCATTTAGTCATACAGGCATCAACCCACTTTTGATCCAGTTGATCCTGAGAATCAGCGAAGGCTCCAATCAAGTTCTTTTTACAGAAAAACATAAGTTGGGGTCTGGTGATAAATAACAATATATCGTCCTCATAAAGAGACCTTTTATCGGTTATGCCTGACATACTCAAGCCATAAGTATTAAGATCAGTTCAAATGGATTCAGCGAAAGGCTCTTTGACTAACGCTAAGTGGTGAAGGGGGGGCACAACCTGTCTTGTGCCCAGAAACAGGCTAAAATGGGAGGACTACGTTCCACGAGTCAGTATTTGGGCCTGGGGGTTGCTGTACATTAGTCCAACCCTGGCAGTCAATGTGTCCCCCAAATTAAATTTGCCCGGCAGAGTGACTAGGAGTGAGCGTTCAACCCTTGTCTAATGCCTTTTTGGCATCGAGGGCGATGTCTTGGAAAAGATAATTTCGGCTAGATTTATGTTAAAGTGCCATATCAGATTGGCGGCAGAATTTCTGCCGGGAACCAATCCGGACGGATCCGGATGGACCGGCGCGCCGATATACTTATTACGTCTATTTGTAGGGATGGAACGGTTTTGGAAAACTTTCATATCGGTCCGCATGTGTTCAATTCGGTTCATAACATGCGTGACTTTTCATTTTTTCCCCCTCATTTACCAATAAGACGACTGTCCTTGTCAAAGCACGGTACCGAGTTAGCCAAGATGGCGGGGCGGACACATTATCTACATCATGCCCGCCGGCGATGCAGCAGCCAATCATATTGCACAGGGCGCATCACCAGAGCTCTTGCATTGAAGAGAACAGATGCACACCCGGGAGAAACGGTAATCTTACGACTTGATTTCTCCAACGCAAGGCCTCTGGTTCCCTGGCGCGGTCCCGTCTGTCTCATAGCCGTCTGCCCCAATGACCCTCTTCCCCCCGCTGACGGAGGCAGCTGAAAGGACAAGTTTCTCAAGGGCTACCACGGAAATCATATCGCCAGAATGTTCGTGACTGATTGAGGTGTTTCGATTCAAACGGAAACTTCACCCGAGGATACGCAACGCTAGCATGTTGCGAGCTAGCTTTTAAAAAGTGGGAGGCATAAACATCAACAACATGTTGTAATTCCGACACCGTTTACCTGGTCTGTATTTGTTTCTTATATTGTCGACTTTACAGTGGAATGGAAAAGCTCAGATGATTTTGCCAAATTTTGGACGCATGTTTTTTTTTTTCAGCCAAAATTGAAATGCTCCTTTCTTTCTGTTCTTCCCTCTGCAAGTGCCCAGATTCTGGCTCTCTCTCTCTTCCTGGTGCTGAATCAGCGAGCAGACTTCTTCCACAGGATGAAAGCTTTGAATTATATTCCCCCAGCAAAGAGGTATGCCCCGCATGTCATTTTCCCCAAGTGTCATTTTCCCGCTCTATCATGTCACATTTCTCATACACTGGACTATGAAGCGCCTAATGTTCTCTCTTATTTCTAGAAACAGTCCAGGAGAAGTCTTGCATCGTTACCCACATATGTTGAAGGTGAGTATCATCTGATCAACAATATTTGGAAGAAGCATGAATGTAAAACATGAAAATAGATTTTTTTACCTCATCTGTAATGAAATGAAATGAAAAAAAAAAAATAAATAAATAAATTAACAAGAAACTGAAGGAACAAGGGGTCTAATATTTTTTCCATGACTGTATCCTATTATTTCGATTGACTCTAAATTATCCAAAAAAAAAAACAGCAAATAGTCACAATATGGCTGGGAACACCGAGTACGCACAACATGGCCGAAACAATGGAAAAATAAAACATGTGAAGGTTGTATAAAACGAATAGATGTAATATTTGGTAGATATGAAACATACATTATTTCAACTCAGCTCCCCCCTTTTGATCATATTACACAATTACTAAATATGACCAAACACAGTAATCAAAAACAAAAGTTACTCAATACAGTGGGTACGGAAAGTATTCAGACCCCCTTACATTTTTCAATCTTTGTTTTATTGCAGCCATTTGCTAAAATCATTTAAGTTTATTTTGTTTCCCTCAATGTACACACAGCACCCCATATTCAAATTTGTTGAAAATTTTGCAGATTTATTAAAAAAGAAAAACTGAAACATCACACAGCCATAAGTTTTCCGACCCTTTGCTGTAACACACATATTTAACGCGGGTGCTGTCCATTTCTTCTGATCATCCTTGAGATGGTTCTTCACCTTCATTGGAGTCCAGCTGTGTTTGATTAGACTGATTGGACTTGATTAGGAAAGCCAGACCCCTGTCTGGATAAGAACTTACAGCTTACAGTGCATGTAGAGCAAATGACAATCATGAGGTCAAAGAACTGCCTGAAGAGCCCAGAGACAGAATTGTGGCAAGGCACAGATCTGGCCAAGGTACAAAAAAGATTCTGCTGCACTTAAGGTTCCTAAGAGCAAAGTGGCCTCCATAATCCTTAAATGGAAGACACTTGGGACGACCAGAACCCTTCCTAGAGCTGGGCGTCCGGCCAAACTGAGCAATCGGGGGAGAAGAGCCTTGGTGAGGGAGGTAAAGAAGAACCCAAAGATCAGTGTGGCTGAGCTCCAGACGTGCACTCGGGAGGTGGGAGAAAGTTCTAGAAAGTCAACCATCACTGGAGCCCTCCACCAGTCAGGGCTTCATGCCAGAGTGGCCTGACGGAAGCCTCTCCTCAGTGCAAGACACATGAAAGCCTGCATGGAGCCAGCTAAAAAACATCTAAAGGACTCCAAGATGGTGAGAAGTAAGATTCTCTGATCTGATGAGACCAAGATAGAACTTTTTGGCCTTAATTCTAAGCGGTATGTGTGGAGAAAACCAGCCACTGCTCATCACCTGTCCAATACACTCCCAACAGTGACGCATGGTGTTGGCAGCATCATGCTGTGGGGGTGTTGTTCAGCTGCAGGGACAGGATGACTGGTTACAATTGAAGGAAAGCTTAATGCGGCCAAGTACAGGGATTTCCTGGATGAAAACCTTCTCCAGAGTGCTCAGAACCTCAGACTGCGCAGAAGGTTCACCTTCAAAAAAGGCAATGACCCTAAGCACACAGCTAAAATAACGAAGGAATGCCTTCAGAACAACTCCAATGCTGTTCCTGAATGGCACAGCCAGAGCCCCGACTTAAACCCAATTGAGCATCTCTGGAGTGACCTGAAAATGGATATCCACCAATGTTCACCATCCTACCTGACAGAACTGGAGAGGATCTGCAAGGAGAAGGGCAGAGGCTCCCCAAATCCAGGTGTGAAAAACATGTTGCATCATTCCCAAAAAGAATCATGGCTGTATTAGCTCAAAAGGGTGCTACTACTAAATACTGAGCAAAGGGTCTGAATACTTATGGCTGTGTGTTATTTCAGTTTTTCTTTTTTAATAAATCTGGAAAAATTTCAACAATTCTGTTTTTTTCTGTTAATATGGGGTCGCCACAGCGTGTCATCCTTTTCCGTGTAAGCCTATCTCCTGCACCCTCCTCTCGAACACCAACTGCCCTCATGTCTTCCCACACGACATCCATCAACCTTCTCTTTGGTCTTCCTCCAGCTCTCTTGCCTGGCAGCTCCATCCTCATCATCCTTCTACCAATATACTCACTAGTTCTCCTCTGGACGTGTCCAAACCATCCAAGTCTGCTCTCTCTAAATTTGTCTCCAAAACATCGAACCTTGGCTGTCCCTCTGATGAGCTCATTTCTAATTTTATCCAACCTGGTCACTCCGAGAGCGAACCTCAACATCTTCATATCTGCCACCTCCAGCTCTGCTTCCTGTCGTCTCTTCAGTGCCACTGTCTCTAATCCGTACATCATGGCTGGCCTCACCACTGTTTTATAAACTTTGCCCTTCATCCTAGCAGAGACTCTTCTGTCACATAACACACCTGACACCTTTCTCCACCCGTTCCAACATTGGACTCGTTTCTTCACTTCCTTACCACAGTCACCATTGCTATGGACTGTTGACTCCAAGTATTTAAAGTCCTCCACCCTTGCTATGTCTTCTCCCTGTAGCCTCACTCTTCCCCCACCACCCCTCTCATTCGTGCACATATATTCTGTCTTACTTCGGCTAATCTTCAATCTTCTTTCTATCGGTTCCTCCACCTGCTCCCTGCTTTCACTGCAGATCACAATGTCATCTCCAAACATCATGGTCCACGGGGATTCCAGTCTAACCTCATCTGTCAGCCTATCCGTCATCAGTGCAAACAGGAAGGGGCTCAGGGCTGATCCCTGATGCAGTCCCACCTCCACCTTAAATTCGTCTGTCACACCGACAGACGAATTTAACTCACTCTTCTTTCTGCTGTTCAGTCCCAGGCCCATGTGACCCAGACGACTTGATTGATGGGATCATCTTTGCAGCCAACTACTTGGGCTCCACTCAGCTGCTGTCCGTTAAAACGCCCACCAAGAACATCCGCATGATTCAGGCACAGGAGGCTGTCACGCGCATCAAGGTTAAACAGACCCCGCGTGCTCAGATGCACTCCCAATCACACTCATGAATTCAGACTTAATACTCTTTTTTTAATAGTATGCACTAGGCCTGTCACGATAATTACGATATCAACATATCGTTTGATAAATAAAATGGACAAAATAGTTTTTTCGGTATACAGCAGCGCTCCCTATATTTCATGTTGGAATCGTTTTAACAGCAAATACGATATATTTGTCCGGGTCTTCCCAGTATGAACTGACAGATGGGATGGGTTCACAGAGAGAAACTCCACCCTGTTTCTGAGGGACCGCCTCTAACCCAAAGTTGTGGGCGTGAAAAAAAAATAATTGAGATCTTACTTTGACAAGGTTTTATAAAGATGGGGATGTTGATCCATCTCAGCACAACTAACCTAACCAGTCAGTATTAGCTAAACACACAAAGAAAAACAACTTATTTGTATTATTTTGAATGCAGCATTCTCTTTGCTGTCATGCTATAAAATATTACAACAATACGAAGACAAATAGGGAGTGCTCAATCACCTTGTCGCGCAATCCGCCTCCGCTCCAACCTCTCCTGCGCACAGAATTCCAACTAATTAGAACAATTCAATAACAGGTTGCGTGTTGCGTGTTTTTATGTTTGACATTAAGTGCAGATACCTTGTCGACACTACTTCAAGGTTGTTTATATGAATATGAGGGAAATCATAGAAATAATGACAATAATATGGATGACTCAGGCCATCAAACCTTAGTTACGCATTATTATTAGAAGTGGAAGTGAAGTGACCTGCCCAAACATTAGGCGAACCTTTTGGAAGGCGAATGTTCCTGCAATATCTCTATAACTTTAAAACACGAAAAACAGCATTTACCAACAAAAATGGGGTGTCTTCTTAGATATGTAATAAATTGTGTGTGTGCGTGTGTTTGCTATCATAATACGTACACTGTAAATACCTGCTCAGTTGCTGTTTTAGTACGTATGGGTTTTTTTCTTCATGGTTGTTATGTACATGTGCATGTTTGTAGGCCCCTGACGATGATGCCAAGCCCATGACAGAGGTTGATCTCTTCATCTCCACTCAGAGAATAAAAGCGCTCAACGCAGACTCCCAGGTACTACGATTGCTTGCTGATGATTGTGCATGACCATAACACTGACTCTATGGCCAGTTCATACTGTATAAGCCCGATGGGGGGCACAAGCCGGTCCCAAGCCTGAATAGATGCAGGGGTTGTGTCAGGAAGGGCATCCGGCTTCAAACTCTGCCAAACAAATATGAGCGTTAATTTAAAGAATTCCATACCGGATCAGTCATGGTCCGGGTTAACAACATCCTCCAGTGATGGGTAAGTTCGGGTATCCAGGAAAGCAAGTTGGAGTGACAGATGGTGGTTGTCTTTGCAAAAAGGATGGAAATGGCTGTCGTGAACACTTTCCACCAAAAGAGGCAGTAGCATAGGGCCTACAAGAGCAGAGGGAGAAGCACACAGGTGGATTACATCTTGTGCAGATGAGGTCATCTGAAGGAGGTTACTGACTGTAAGGTTGTGGGAGGAGACAGTGTGGCTAGACATCATAGGAGGTGGTGTGTAAAATGAAGATTAAGAAGACAAAGGCAGACCAGAGAACCATGTTGTACAAGCTGAGAAAGGAAGAGTGTTGTATGGCATTTTCAAGAAGAGGTGAGACGAGCTCTCAGTGGACAGGAGGAGGCCCACGAGAGCCAAGGTGATCAGAGAGACAAGCAGGAGAGTACTCGGTGTATTTTCTGGTAGGTAAGGGAAGAAGGAGACTTGGTGGTGGAACCACACAGTACAAGAAATCATACAAGGAAAGACAGTTGCTCAGAAGAAATGGGACACCGAGAGGACTGAGGAGAGGAGACAAAAATACATGGAGATGCGACGTAGGGTGAAGGTAGAAGTGGCAAAGGCCAAACGAGAGCCGTATGATGATGTATGCCAGGTTGGACACTAAAGAAGTGGAGAAAGAGCTATGCAGTAGTGATGCAACAGTCGCGAACGAAACGGCTCATAGAGCCGGCTCTGTCGAGCGAACGACGGGAGCCGGCTCCTGATTGGGAGCCGCCCGACCCCCTTCTCTCTCACATCGGGCAGAGGAAGAGTAGAAGAGGCAAGTGTGGTGGAGCAGGAAGTGGCAATGATTAGTAAGGGGGAAGTTAGAAATGCACTAAAGAGGATGAAAAATGGAAAGGCATTTGGTCCGGATGACATTCCTGTGAAGGTATGGAAGCTTCTTGGAGAGGTGGATGTGGAGTTTTTGACCAGGTTGTTCAACAGAATTTTAAGGGGTGAGAAGATGCCTGAGAAATGGAGGAAATGTATGCTGGTGCGCATCTTTTAAGAACAAGGGTGATGTGCAGAGCTGTGGGAATTATAAAGGAATAAAGCTGATGAGCCACACAATGAAGTTATGGGAAAGAGTAGTGGAGGCTAGACTCAGGATAGAAGTGAGTATTTGCGAGCAACAGTATGGTTTCACGATAGGAAGAGATGCGTTATTTGCTTTCAGGGTGTTGATGGAGAAGTACAGAGAACGTCAGAAGAGGCTACATTGTTTCTTTTTTTTTAATCTAGAGAAAGCCAATGACGAAGTACCCAGAGAGGAACTGTCTGTATTGCCTGGGGAAGTCTGAAGTGGCAGAGAAGTATGCTAGACTAGTACAGGACATGTATGAGGGCAGCAGAACAGCGGTGAGGTGTGATGGAGGTAGGAAAGAGGAGTTGAAGGTGGCGGTGGGACTGCATCAGGGATCAGCTCTGAGCCCCTTCCTGTTTGCAGTGGTGATGGATAGGTTAGAAAGATGGAGGCATGCACTGGAAAGGAGGGGAATGATGATTAGCCGCAGTAAAACAGAATATATGTGCATGAATGACATGGGTGGAGAGGGAAGATACAGGGAGAAGAGCTAGTGAGAGTGGAGGACTTTAAATACTTAGGGTCAACAGTCCAGAACAATGGTGAGTGTGGTCAGGAAGTGAAGAAACGGTTCCAAGTAGGTTGGAACGGATGGAGGAAGGTGTCAGGTGTGCTATGTGACACAAGAGTCTCAGCTTGGATTAAGGGCAAAATTTATAAAACAGTGGTGAGGCCAGCCATGATGTACGCATTAGAGACAACAAGAAGCAAATCTGGAGGTGGCAGAAATGAAGATGTTGAAGTTCTCTTTCGGAGTGAGCAGCTTGAATCGTATTAGAAATAAGATCATCAGAGGGACAACCAAGGTTAGATATTTTGGAGACAAGGTTAGAGAACGCAGACCTTGATGGTTTGGGCATGTCCAGAGGAGAGACCGTGAGTACATTGGTAGAACGGTGATGAGGCTGGAGCTGCCAGGTGAAAGCGAGAGGAAGACCAAAGAGAAGGTTGATATCTGTAGTGAGGGAGGACATGAGGGCAGTTGGTGTTAGAGATGAGGATGCAGGAGATAGGCATACATGGAAAAGGATAATGCGTTGTGGCGACCCCTAATGGGACAAGCCCAAAGGAAAAGATGAAGATACTGTTCAGGGAGTGTATCCCAACGATACACATCATCTCTGTAATGTTCTGCTTCGGATTTTCTGATTTTCCTTTTTTGAGGAGTACTCAATCGTTTCAACGCTACGTGTAGAAATACAATACATTATATCTGATGTAAGCTATATAATCACGTTGAAATTGACATCAGCTTTAATTATCACGCAAATTGAATTCACTATGCTTTTATAGTACACACATTAAGTTACGAGGTGTCTTTGCACCTTAATCACTTGGATTTTCAACTCGAGCTAAGGACTGTTGGGGCTCTTTGATTTACAGGAGACAATGATGGACCATCCTCTGCGCATCATCTCCTACATTGCAGACATGGGGAACATTCTGGTTTTGATGGCCAGACGCAGAATGCCTCGACCCGAATCTCAAGAAAATGATGACACCTCAGACCCAGAAGCAGACAGCAAGTGCCAGTACAAGATGATATGTCATGTATTTGAATCTGAGGATGTAAGTCGATTATTATGAAACAAGTCATTGAGATATTTCCTTGACAGATGGCCCAGATCTGCACTTTTTCATCTCATATGATTTTGAAAATTCTCGTAAAAAAAAATAAGTTGTGGTTCTAATTTCAATGCAGATGTTCTCTTGTGCCATGTGACTAACCTTGAATTTTGTCCTATGCCTCCTGGTAGGGATGATCAATAATCAATTGTTTTTGAATGTCATTTTTAAATTGATGTCGGAAACTGTTCTAATGATACCTCTGCTGGTTTCAGACAAATAGTCGTCATTTAGCAAATTCTTAACCTTCGGGTATTCAATGAACGGATTATTATCCCAATTCCTTGTACTAGTGAAGCAGATGAACAATTGTTCACTTTACAAGCATGAAATTTGGCTTTTTTTTTTTTATGCGTGTGTTTTACTTTGAGAGAAAGGTGCGAGACACTTAAGATTCCAATATGGCGATCATTCGGCACGCCGTTGTCCGAGATGACCACCAAATGAACTTTTTTATGTCCAATCAAGATAGGGTTAGAAGGACCATACACAGTATGATGAGTATGGTCAGTATGGTCCTTCTACTGTGGCACATTGAGAGCATCCTGACCAACTGCATCACCATGTGGTGCAGGAGTTGCCCGGACTACAATTGCAAGGCTCTGCAATGCAGCATGTACATCGACATCGCTCATCTCACCTGTTGAGCATTCAGTACTCACGTGACTCCTTCCTTCAGGGAGAAGCTATCAAAGTCTCCAGGCTTCGTCGACCAGACTCCTGAACAGCTTTATCGAATAAACTTTGTTAGTGACTTTGGACTCTACAGTCAGAGTAGCACCTGTCACTTCTTTGCGTACTCTTGTAATCACCAAACACCAGCTACTTTACTGTCAGACTGTCGTATTTACCTCATTCATGCAATAATATGATTACTTTTATATTTGCACTATTTAAAAAAAAAAAAAAAAAAAAAAAAAAAAAAAATCCGTTGTTCTACTCTCTTTCACATTACCCTTTATCTCTGCACTGTGGTTCATTTGAGAGAGATTTTTTTTCTTTGGATGCCTGGCACATAAAAGTAGAATTTACAATAAAACTTGAATCTTGAATCTTTTTGGAAGATAAGATTATGTTCCCCACAATGCTAGATGGAAGGGTATTAATGAATATGTATTAAAATGTACACTAGCTACTTCTTGGTCTTTGCCAAATGTGTGGACTTGTGAGTCGAGTATGGCAGTTGTTGACGTCATCCTGTTTCTCCCAACATATAGGCCCAGCTCATTGCTCAGTCCATCGGGCAGGCCTTCAATGGGGCTTACCAGGAGTTCTTGAGGGCCAATGGCATTAACCCTGAAGACCTGAGCCAAAAGGAATGCAGTGACCTGCTTAACACTCAGGACATGTACAATGATGACCTCATCCACTTTTCCAAATCAGAAAACTGCAAAGAAGTAAGCCTGGTTACGGTTCAAACACTGAATTGGTTCTGTGGTACATGCGTACAAATATATAGCGGCTGAAATAAGTATTTAACAACGTCACCATTTTTTTCACTAAATATATTTCCAAAGGTGCTATTGTGTGACATGAAAATGTCACCAGATGTTGGGAACAACCCAAGTAATCCATACACACAAAGAAAGTAGAACAAATAAGATCAGAAATTAAGTTGTGTGTGGTCCCTCACATCCAGTCACCTGTCCAAGCATCTGTTGAGAGATTGATAACGCACTTGTCAATAGATTTACGACCTTTGAGAATTGGCAATTCCCCAAGACGACCGAGACCTCTGCCGCCTGGAGGGAGACCTCTTTCCCCAAGCAGACCCCCACAGTGGCCACTTCCAGTCATATCCAATGCCAAATGATTGATAACTCACCTGTAAATGGATTGATGACCTTAGGGAATTGACAAGTTCCCAAGCGGACCCCCTCACTTCTGGTCACAATCCCTCCACCTCACCCCAGCACATTTTCAGTCATGCCTTGTTGCACCTGTTGATAGAAAGATAACAAAGACCCAAAGGGTCAACTTGTTTCAAAAAAAGAAAATTATAATTATTATTATATTCCTGGGTGAAAATCCCTTGTTCCCACGCCACCTGTGGGCAGTCTCTTTCCTGTATGTCAATAAACATATATCCATCCATATATATATATATATATATATATATATATATATATATATATATATATATATCTTCCGCTTATCCGAGGTTGGGTTGCGGGGACAGTAATTTTAGTAGGGAAGCCCAGACTTCCCTCTCCCCAGCCACGTCATCCAGCCCCCTGGGAGGACACCCAGACGTTCCCAGGCCAGCTGGGAGACATACTCTCTACAGGTCATCCCCGGGGTGTCCTCCCGGTGGGGCATACCTGGAACACCTCACCAGGGAGACGTCAGATGTTCGATCCACCTCATTTGGCTCCTCTCAATGCGGAGGAGCAACGGCTGTACTCGAAGCCCGTCCCGGATGACCAAGCTTCTCACCCTATCTCTAAGGGAGAGCCTGGACACCCTGCGGAGGAAGCTCATTTCGGCCGCTTGTATCCGGGATCTTGTTCTTTCGGTCACGACCCACAGCTCGTGACAACAGATGAGGGTAGGAACGTAGATCGACCGTTAAATTGAGAGCTTCGCCTTTCGGCTCAGCTTCTTCTTCACCACAATGGAACGATACAAAGTCTGGATCACTGCAGACGCTGCACCGATCCGCCTGTCGATCTCCCGTTGCATTCTTCCCTCACTCATGAACCCCAACATACTTGAACTCCTCCACTTGGGGCAGAATCTCATCCCCGACCTGGACCATGGTTTCAGATTTGGGGGTGCTGCTTCACACTCAGCTGCGAACCGCTGCAGTGAGAGTTGGAGATCACGGCTTGATGAAGCCAACAGAACAACATCTGCAAACAGCAGAGATGCAATACTGAGGCCACAAAACCGGACCCCCTCTACGCCTCGGCTGCGCCTAGAAATTCTGTCCATAAAAGTTATGAACAGAATCGGTGACAAAGGGCAGCCTTGGCGGAATCCAACCCTCACCAGAAACGAATCCGACTGACTGCCAGGAATGCGGACCAAACTCTGACACTGGTCGTACAGGGAAGAAGAAGAGAAGAATAATCACCTTTTATTGTCATGAACATGCATGCATGCACATGAAATTTGTTCTCTGCATGTAGCCCATCATAGTGAACACACACACGTTAGTGGAACACACTGGAGCAGGGGGCAGCTGAAGCGCCCGGGAGCATTTCGGGGTATTAAGTGTTTTGCTCAAGGACAATGCAGCCCGATGGGGGGCACAAGTCATTGCAAACTCTAGGCCGGTCCCAAGCCCGGATAAATGCAGAGGTTGCGTCAGGAAGGGCATTCGGCTTAAAACCTTGCCAAACAAATATGAGCGTTCATACAAAGAATTCCATACCGGATCGGTCGTGGCCCGGGTTAACAACGTCCGCCACCGGTGCCGTCAACCTGCGGGGCGCCGTTGGAAATTCAGCTACTGTGGGTCGAAGTCAAAGAAGAAGAAGAGGTGGAAAGAAACGGGTCCAAGCAGGTTGGAACGGGTGGAGGAAGGTGTCAGGTGTGTTATGTGACAGAAGAGTCTCTGCTAGGATGAAGGGCAAAGTTTATAAAACAGTGGTGAGGCCAGCCATGATGTATGGATTCGAGATAGTGGCACTGAAGAGACAACAGGAAGCAGAGCTGGAGGTGGCGGAAATGACGATGTTGAGGTTCGCTCTTGGAGTGACCAGGTTGGATAAAATTAGAAATGAGCTCATCAGAGGTACAGCCAAGGTTCGATGTTCTGGAGACAAAGTTAGAGAGAGCAGACTTCGATGGTTTGGACACGTCCAGAGGAGTAATAGTGAGTATATTGGTAGAAGGATGTTGAGGATGGAGCTGCCAGGCAAGAGAGCTAGAGGAAGACCAAAGAGAAGGTTGATGGATGTCGTGAGGGACGACATGATGGCAGTTGGGGTTCGAGAGGAGGATGCAGGAGATAGGCTTACATGGAAAAGGATGACGCGCTGTGGCGACCCCTAACGGGACAAGCCGAAAGAAGAAGTGTTTTGCTCAAGGACACCACAGCCGTGTGTCCGGGCGATGTTGGCGGATGGGGTCTTGAAGCTGGGTCCCCCACGGTGGCAGGCGATGAGCTTAACCATTGGGCCACGGCTGCCCAATGGAACAGCCCATATCAGAGGGTTCGGTACCCCATACTCCCGAAGCACCCGAGGGACGCGGTCGAAAGCCTTCGTGAGCCCGCACCTGCATCTCTGCAGATCTTCCACTGGAAGCGTGTAAGTAACATTCGCAATAAGCATATATCAGGAAAATGGGAAAAAGACCTCCCAGTGTCTACCGACAATGATTACAAATCTCTCCGCGGGGCACTCCACCATGGTCATCGCTCCTCTCTCACTCGGGCTGCGTGAGGTCCCCGGCTGACTTGGGGCCTATGGTAGGGTGTCGGCACCTCCTGCCTTGACGTGCCCTCACACTGTACATATTTCGCATATTGGGCACACTCACATCTCATTCAGGGTCCCCTGCGGACTAGCACGAGGCATGATGAGGCGGACGCCGGGCCCCGTACTGGCACATCTGTACTGGTCTCCGAGAGTGTCGCTCCCCCTTCTCTGCTCTGCCAGTACTCCAGTTTTAATGCATCATACATCCGTCAGCGGGGCGAGGGCAGTGTCGGGCTGGAGAGGACACTCAGTCAGGTGTTCCGGCACTCCGGCCTGCTCTTCGCCCGCCATGCCTTTCCCCCGTGGATTTTTAATGAAACACATACATTCGCGCATCCTTTGGGGAGCTGGTTGGCCTGGGTGGGGGTGACGGGTCGTCATTGCTCCATGACCCTCTCGCCTCAACCCCACCAGTCTCCCCAATTTTAATGCACAACACCCCACCACACACCATCATGGTACAGGGGTAATGGTTGGCAGTCTGCTCTCATCCCGGCCTTCGCTATTACAGAGCCGTGTGCCCGAACAAAAGGAAGTGAAGGTGTGGCCCACGGCCGCCCCGTGGCTGGGGATCTGCCCGCAAGACAAGAGCTAAGAAGCCAGAGCGAACAAGAGAGCGGGGGTCAGGGGTTAAGTACCCTGGGGGCGTGTCGAAGAGGGATGGAGAAACCTGGAGAAGACCACACCCATCAGCTTGACCCTAGTTCACTTTAGACCCATAAAATGGGTTTAAAAATCATATATCAATATAAAATAACCAACTTTGTACTCTTTCCTCATAGGTCAAGCCTATAGAGTGACAGTTTAAACTTTAGTCTTGGCAAATCAACTGCTTATGGTTCAAATCACATTTCATGCTGCTGTTATAACAATAATTTCAAAAGCTAATGCTGCTAACACTGTTAGCTAACGCTAATCTGTGCTAACATTGCAGCCCTTCTTACCTTTCGGATTTGAAATGATAGTGCTTCGGCTCGTGCGTCAGAGCTGTTGCGCCGCTCTGGAACTTTGTCGAGCGTAGTTGCTGAGTCATTAATGGAGAAACTTATGTGGGGATTGTTAATATGTTAATTAGGCTGGCTCCCTCACAGACATTTTCAAAAATGGGCAGATCACTAAAGATTTGCTTAGGTGTTTAAATTCACACCTGATGGGTGGCAGGCACTCTCGAGACCCAACTATTCGTAAACAAGTATTAAAAAGCTACTTTTCCACATTCTATTCCCTTTAAATGGAAACTTTCTTTTTCTGTGTTTCAGGTGTCGATAGAGAAAGAAAAAGGGGAGATTCTTGGCGTGGCCATTGTTGAGAGTGGTTGGGGCTCCATCCTCCCCACGGTCGTCATTGCTAACATGATGCATGCTGGGCCGGCAGAGAGGTCTGGCAGACTGAACATAGGCGATCAGATCATGTCCATTAGTGGTACCAGTCTGGTGGGTCTGCCACTGTCCACCTGTCAGGGTATCATCAAGGTATGTGGATATTATCGTTCTTAATAATATGTGGCTCATATGAGCCCACAAGCAACAAAGTGGCTTTCACCCGATTTCAGTGTGTTTAAAACACATTTTTTTGTATTAAATATTTACTGATTAAAATCTTAACTGTGAAGACCACACATTTCCTTGTTAGGATCTTAAAAACCAGTCACGTATCAAGATGAACATAGTGAGATGTCCTCCAGTCACAACAGTACTCATCAGACGTCCAGACCTCCACTACCAACTGGGCTTCAGTATCCAGAATGGCATTGTGGGTGATCTTTCTGAGCATTCTGATATGTAATATTACAACCCCAATTCCAATGAAGTTGGGACGTTGTGTTAAACGTAAATAAAAACAGAATACAATGATTTGTAAATCATGTTCAACGTATACTTAATTGAATATGCTACAAAGACAAGATATTGAAATGTTCAAACTGAAAACTTTATTGTTTTTTGCAAATAATCATTAACTTAGAATTTTATGGCGGCAACACGTTCCAAAAAAGCTGGGACAGGAGGCAAAAAAGAGTGAGAAAGTTGAGGAATGCTCATCAAACACCTGTTTGGAACATCCCATAGGTGAACAGGTGGGCGCCGTGATTGGGTAGAAAAGCAGCTCACAAGCAAAAATGGGGGCGAGGTTCACCTCTTTGTGAACAAGTGCGTGAGAAAATCGTCTAACAGTTTAAGGACAATGTTCCTCAACGTACAATTGCAAGGAATTTAGGGATTTCATCATCTACGGTCCATAATATCATCAAAAGGTTCAGAGAATCTGGAGAAAACACTACATGTCAGCGGCAAGACCGAAAACCAACATTGAATGCCCGTGACCTTCGATCCCTCAGGCGGCACTGCATCAAAAACCGTCATCAACATGCGGGCCAAAGAGGCCAAAGAGGAAAAGAACCATCCGGACTGTTATGGACACAAAGTTGAAAAGCCAGCATCTGTGATGGTATGGGGCTGTGTTAGTGCCAATGGCATGGGTAACTTACACATCTGTGAAGGCACCATTAATGCTGTAAGGTATATATAGGTTTTGGAGAAACATATGCTGCCATCCAAGCAACGTCTTTTTTCCCTGCTTATTTCAGCAAGACATTGCCAAACCACATTCTGCACGTTACAACAGTGTGGCTTCGTAGTAAGAGAGTGTGAGTACTAGACTGGCCTGCCTGCAGTCCAGACCTGTTTCCCATTGAAAATGTGTGGCGCATTATGAAGCGTAAAAATATGACAACGGAGACCCCGGACTGTTGAACAACTGAAGCTGTACATCAAGCAAGATTGGGAAAAAATTCCACCTACAAAGCTTCAACAATTCGTGTCCTCAGTTCCCAAACGTTTATTGAATGTTACAACGTGGTAAGCATGACCCTGTCCCAGCTTTTTTGGAACGTGATGCAGCCATAAAATTCCAAGTTAATGCTTATTTGCTAACAACAATAAAGTTTGTCAGTTTAAACATTAAATATCTTGTCTTTGTAGTGTATTCAATTAAATATAGGTTGAACATGATTTGCAAATCATTGTATTCGTTTTTTTTATTTATGTTTAACACAACGTCCCAACTTCATTGGAATTGGGGTTGTCGCTTCTGATAATGTTTCACTCCTCAACAGATTTGTAGTCTCATGCGTGGTGGGATTGCTGAAAGGGGTGGAGTGAGAGTTGGTCATCACATCATTGAGATCAACAGCCAGAGTGTGGTTGCCACACCCCATGAAAAAATCGTCCATCTCCTATCCAATGCTGTGGGAGAGGTGCGCCGCAACTGCTATTCAATTCTGTACATTTTGACAGTACTACACTAAGTGTACACACACTATATTGCTAAAAGTATTTGCTCACCTGCCTTGACTCACATATGAAGTTAAGTGACATCCCATTCCTAATCCATAGGGTTCAGTATGATGTCAGTCCACCCTTTGCAGCTAAAACAGCTTGGGAAGAATGTCCACAAGGTTGAGGGGAGTGTGTTTATGGGAATTTATGACCACTCTTCCAGAAGCGCATTTCTGAGGTTGGACGAGACTGCTTGGTTCTCAGTCTGCACTCTAATTTAGAGTTGTCAATTAACCTACCACGCGTGTTTTTGGGATGTGGGAGGAAAGCGGAGTGCCCGGAGAAAACCCACGCAGGCACGGGGAGAACATGCAAACTCCACACAGGCGGGGACGGGGATTGAACCCGGGTCCTCAGAACTGGGAGGCTGACGCTCTAACCGGTCGTCCACCGTGCCGCTGTATTAAACATTATAAATGTTAATATAAGGAATCTATAATGTCATGTCACTTCATATGTGAGTCAAGGCAGGTGAGTGAATACTTTTGGCAATATAGGGCATTAAAAGCAGTAAACGGAATGGATCATACAGTAGTAAGCGGTTCAGAAAATGGATGGATAATTGGAGAAAATTCTCCGATTTCCTGAGCTGATTTTTTTCAGCAGTTTTGATTGTCTGTTGCAGTCAGAGTTTGCCCTTTTTTGTGGCGGCACCAAACCAGACTGTGATGGATAAACACAGGACTGATTCTATGACTGCTGTGTCGCACGGCCTCAACAGCTCCTGTGGCAGGCCGTGCTTCCTCAGAAGACACATGAAGTACATCCTCTGCTGGGCCTTTTTTGAGGATGGAGTTGATGTTGGTCTCCCATTTCGGGTCCTGAGAGACTGTAATTCCCAGGAACTTGAAGGTCTCGACGGTTGACACAGCACCTGGGCAGCGTGAGAGGCAGCTGTTTCAAAGGGTGCCTCCTGAAGTCAACGTGTTCAGCTGCAGGTTGTGTCAGGCACGCCAAAACAACAGCCGCTCTACTTCCTGTTAATACACACACTCGTCACCGTCTACGATGAGGCCGATGACTGTGGTGTCGTCTGCAAACTTCAGGAGTTTGACAACTGCGTGTGTTGAGGTGGAGTCATTAATGTAGAGAGAAGAGCAGCGGAGAGAGGACACATCCTTGCGGCGCCCCAGCGCTGTTGGTGCGTGTGGATGAGGTGGTGTCTCCCAGCCTCACCTGCTGTGTTCTGCCCATCAGGAAGCTATAAATCCACTGGCAGATGGCAGGCGAGACGCTGAGCTGGAGAAGCTTGGAGGAGAGGACTTTGGGAATGATGGTGTTGAATGCAGAGCTGAAGTCAACGAACAGGATCCTCGCATAAGTTCCTGCGCCATCGAGATGTTCTCGGTTGAAGTGCAGTCCCGTGTCGACTGCATCATCCTCAGAGCTCTTTGCTCAGTAGGCAAACTGCAGGGGGTCCAGCAGGGGACCTGTGACTCTCTCTTTGTTCTCTGCTCCTGTTTACTTAAATCTAAGACATATTTATTCCAAAAAATACATTTAAGACATTGCATCTACTCCCTTATAGGGAAAGGATTTTCATTAGAATTCAAGAGTGCGTATTCGTCAGAATGTGACCAATTCCTGTCGACTTTATTTACCGGGAAATAAACCCCATGTATCTCTAAATCTAGTCGGAATCTCTTCACCCTCGCTTCTTGCTGAGGTTCTTTCCCTGCCAGAAAGGTGATGTACCACATCACTAGAGCTACCTTCTGTAGCAAGGGATTGGACCACCTTTGGGCACAACCAGCTCACTTTTCACCCGAACCACTTGGTCACCCACGTTGTCTCTTTGGGCTGAGCCCGAACAGGCCCCATGGGTGCAGACCCGGCCACCAGGTGCTCGCCATTGAGCCCCTCCTCTTGGCCTGGCTCCGGAGGGGAGGGGAGGGGGGCACCGGTGACCCATGTCCGGGCGGGGGAAAACGTCCAAATATTTTTCTTCCGAGGGGTTTTTGACTTGTGCTTGGTGTGGTCCCTCACCTAGGACCTGTTTTCCCTAACAGCGGCATAAAGTCCCTTACAACTTAGTTCCTAGTGTCATTGTGACACATAAATCCGTCCACCACGAGAAGGCTCAAGGTGGAATAATTCCGATCTCATCAATGTATTATACTCAACATTTTAGACCGAGCCTCACTCCGTGGAGACGACTAAATGATCTTTATGGACTAGTGTTACCAAGCATCATACAGATACCTACTACAGTAATAGAAGCGTGTCCTTCAACCGGTGTAATCCAAATGAGTGCCTGATCAAATGAAGCAGGTGCCAAACTCAAGGCTTACTTCTGTGCTTAAGTGTACTACTATGAATACAAATCTCATATCCATCAATTGTCATATATCTTTCGCTCAGATCCACATGAAGACGATGCCTGCAGCTATGTACCGCCTGCTGACGGCCCAGGAACCGCCAGTTTACATTTAACTAATTGACTTCATTCTGACCTTCCATCATTTGAACTTCTCCTGTCACCTCCCAGTTTTGCGTCTCTAACGCCGACCAGCATACATCCTGAAACTTGTATCCCTCGAGTTGTGGACCAAAGTGAGTTGTCAATTGAAGTGTTTTCTTTCAAGTTGTACGACCACAACTGACCATCTGCCATCAATAAAAGATATGGTTGATATTTTTAGCAGGATCTGTCTTCAGTACTTTAGCAATTTCTGCACAGAATTCGTTCCAAAATAATATATTTGACACTTTATGTTGGGAAATGACTTGGTCCAACATTGTTTTGTTATTCACAAGAGCCAAAAAGACGCAACGCAGCACATACTTGGCAAATTAAGATGATTCTGATTCTGAAACTGTATGTGGTAAAGCTACAGCTGCCTGTGATTATGCACATGGCCAGCAGGTGGTTTCGTGTGCAATGAAGCATCAAGAAATGAACCTTGACTCCAACCAATGGCTGAAGTGTTCCGACGCTTCGTGACGCTTCATCTCGCCATCGCTACTCTGAGCTCTGAGGGGCTCGACGTGGGCAAGAGATCGTACCCTGGCTCCAGTAATCACAGGCTATATCTCAGTTCACTTATTGCAAATTGATTGCATCACATACATCTTTCTTATTTGTAATAGGTCAGCGTCCAGTTACCTACACATCTCCAATGCGGTTACTTCATTGGCTACATGATTTTAATGTGGCAGCAATTACTCACACGAGGTCAATTTGGCTCTTATTCTCGGCAGAAAAAGAAGCTCGTATATTTGGTAAGTCACCATATTGCTTCAGGGTACATAGAACATGATCAGAAAGCTACTGTTTAAAACACAAGTCACAGTCAAAAGAGTTTTGCGAAATAAATTCACAAATACCAACCTGAACCTGACAAATAGAAGTAGTGTACCCGGCTGTACAAATGACGTGTGATTGGTAGTGGCTATGCAAATTCGAAACCTCTTCAGAAATAGAGTGCAAGTGAAGGAAGTTTGCATAGTTATGAGTTATTTATCGCAATGAGTAAGGTTAATTGACGTCCCTAAATTGCCCCGAGGTGTGAATGTGAGTGCAAATGGTTGTTTGTTTGTATGTGCCCCGCGATTGGCTGGCAACGTTTGATTCAACGCTGTATTGTTGTTGGAGTTTTCTGGCTGAAGCAGGTTCATCGCAGGAAGTTGGAGGGAGGAGAGAAGCGGTCTCCATGGGAGGACGATGGGTGGATGGAAGCTTGGGGAGATGCGGTGCATGCATGTCTGGCGGGATACAGAGTTGGACCAATATCGGAAGGTCTCATGCAAATACTGTCGAGGACGTTCACGTGATATGGTCGTAAGTACATTAGCGTCACACTGACGGTGAGTACGACATGATTGAGGGGGGATGAGTTATAATAATAAAAAAAAAAAACACGTATTGACACCCCTGCAGGAGTTATAATTCTTAAAGTGGCAGATATAGGGAAGTTGGCATTAACGATAAAGATAGAGTAACCATGGTATAATCAGTTATTATAGTCTTGATTTGACTCCAAGCAGTTGGTTTGGCAAAACAAAAGTAGAAACAGTCACTATGGTATACTTGACCTCTGAGTAAAGAGAGTACCGAGTTGAGGTTATTTTATATGAATATATGATTTTAAAGCCATTTTTGTCGTCAATTTACATGAGACCAAAATGCAAGAACAAACGGGGCTCCCGCACTTGAGCTTTTTCCTCCAAATCCCCCAAATCCCCCTCCTCTCCCCCTCCTCTGCCGTTTGCTCAATGGTCCAGGTTTTTATTACCATCAACTGAGCTACGCTCGTGAGTAGGGCATGGCAGTCGTTGCCAGAAAGTACAAAATGAGTGCCTACTAATTTTGGGGTAAAATACCAGCTTCACACAAGTTCCAACTTTGGACTAACTCAACACGCTGTAACCTACTCACGCTCATTGTTAGTCCAGCAACACACAATGTCCAATATTTCTTTCTATTACCGTGTTTATTATTCTCTTTTTGTGGGAGAGTCCCTCTTTATGTTACCCCGTTGTTCCCCTTTTACATTGAATACAATCTTCTATAAAATCCCACTTCCTGTCGTGCTTTGTGTGTGTTTGAGGTTGATGGTAAAACCGCTGCCATCGAGAAGTCGTATTTAATTCGTGTTGCAGCCTTCTAACTTACTGAGATGTTCAATCAGACTTAAGATTTCCTTTCTATGGGGAAAATGCAGTCACTAGTTGATCCTGTCCACCTTTACCCTCTTCTAATCCTGAATTGATTAGAATCACAATGAATCTTTCTATGACAATAATTAAAATGAGTACACAACCACATAAGCAAATTCAGAACGTGCAAACTCCATCGAGATTGCCCATTTATTTACACCACAATATGACATGACATATATGTGCAATGTCCGAAATAACATAAATGCATCCTTAAAAGCACACTTGGCAGCATCTAGATAACAGTCCATCTTATGAATACTGTCCACTGCAATTATAAACAGATGCTCAAATAACGTTTGATGTTATTTACTCTTTGTTGTTTTTAGAACTCTAGCAATAACAGGACAGCATAAGCATTGGCGTATCAGGAATACTGAAGGTCGACGAGGTCCATGTTCTTTTTGAATATGGCGGAAAACTCTTCAGACAGGAGCTGGTGCAGGCTTCTGCCATCATGACTATAGACCCAACCATGAACTGTCCAATTGTAGCGTTTTGGACCGCTGAAAACGCAAAAGAGAACCAAGGAAGTCTTGCTCAAAAGAAACAACCATTACAGAATGCTTGGGTGTAAAGTCAATGAAATACACATTCTTGCCTTTGTGTCCTGCTGATCTGTTCATTGTTTTGGTATGTACCTAAGTTATAACCTATCATGAACTTTCATGATAGGCTAATGACATTTTTCGATATAGAGGGTTTTTCTCCTATTGCTTAATGTCTCTTCCATGACAAACTGAAGCAAATAGATTTCGTGTAATTTGTTCAAATCACGTGGCTGCTGTGAGCTGTTTGTCTTTACCGTTATACGAGAAGTATTCCACTCGGAAACCACCATTTGCTCGGTCAATAAAGCTGTGGCAGAATCGAAGTCCGATGAGATACGGTACGATGACTTGAACACCTTCTACTGCGGATTTGAAAAGGATACTTTCCCACCCCCACAACCACCAAGCCGTACCACCATCGTTCACGAACAGGATGTGAGATGCATCTTCAAACTACAAAAGATCAACAAAGCGGCGGGACCAGAACTTGTGTCCCCATTCTGCCTCAAAGTCTGCGCGGACCAGCAATTGCAGTCTGGCTTCTGCCCCCTCCAGAGCAATTTTAGAGTCTTCAATTGAATGAATGAGCTCTATATATAGCATTGAAAACTGCAACCCCGATAACACGAAATGTTAAATAATAGCTGTCAGTGGAAACCAAAACAGATTGTTTGTCTTAACTTCTCGTATTGTAGATTGGTCATACTGTTGTGTCTATATCAGATCGTATCATCTGGTCTCACCTCGTCGGAGATGCCAACCAAATCTGTCTGTTTGGAGTTTGCTTGTTGATCACGTAGGTTCCGTAGTCACCCCCCACTTTTACTGTCAGCACGCCACTCTGTAAAGGAAAAGGGACATCTTACGGGAACGGAGAAACAACCACAACCACCACCAAACACACAAGGAATGTGTGTTTTTGACATACTTGGCTGTTCGTACGCCAATTTCTCTTTCTTTCACCACGTATACAGACGTACACCACGGAGGTGGACTCGGCTTCCCAGCCTCGACTTGTTCACCGCCAGGCGATCAGAGAAGTTGCTGATAAAAGTGCAAGTCCCGCTTCCAGCCAAGTGTGAGGTCTGTGATGTACCAGGGGGTCAACACAAAAGGCAACGAACGTGCGAAGAACAACTTCTTTTCCTTTTTCTGCCTGTTTTTGGTTTATTTTTGTGTACCCTTTTTCTTCAATCAAACCTGCCTCCCGAGACGACTGAGAAAGAGGAGGGGGGGTGGGGGTGAGCATGCTGTGACAACGCAAGAGATGGCCTTATTTCTGAAGACGACAAACATGGCGGCGCCCCTTGCATAGACTTGGAAAAGCAGCTATGACAAGACAAAATGTCTCTTTTTCCTTTTTCAGCGGCGGATGGTCGCTTCATTCTTTTCTCTTTTCCTACGCCAGCGGTGACTCGTACAGAGCCACTTGCGATTCACGCAGCTATACGTCAACGCCAACGTCTGTCATGGATGATCTGAGCCCTCGTTGTTGAGCTGCCGCTGAAGAGGAAAAAACCTGAAAGAAAAGGATTCTTCTACTTCAACCGAGGATTTACTTGATTTGACAGAGGCACAAATGAGTGTCCTCCTCTCAATCGACAAGAAATTGTCAACTACACTTGACTTGCTTCGCCAAGAGATCGCCAAACTCCGAAAGAGCTTGGAGTTCACACAACCACAGGTGAAAGAACTAAGATTAGATAATACTGCGCTTCGATCAAACACGATGTCAACTCCAAACTCTTCGACTGGAATATGAAATCATGAAAGAAGCTACGCTGGACATTCAATCACAAAGCACGCGCGACAATTTCATTTTCTCGGGCATTCCGGAAAATGCCTCGGAAGACCCCGAGGTGCAGATTAAAAAGTTCATGATGTACGTGCTCAAGATACAGTCGACAAGATTACCTTTCCCTGTTTCCACCAATTAGGAGGCCCTCGTCCCGGAAACTGACCACATCTCATCATTGCAAAGTTTGAAAACTTTCATCAAAAAGTGTTTGTGAAACCAAAATATCGGGAGCTCAAAGCGGCTTCGTTTGGAATGAACGACCAGTTCCCCAAGGAAATCAACGCGAGGCGTAAAATCTTGTACCCGTTGATGAAGAATTAGCGTGAGAGAGGGAAACGAGCGAGGCCAGTTGTCGACGGCCAACTGTTACGTGACGCCAACGTCACGCCCCGGCTCTTCTAGTACAAAAGATAAGTACTTCTTTTGATCTGTTGTCCTCGTGAATGGTCAAGTGTATTGTAGCTTGTGTCATTCTTTCCACTTTTTGCTTCGATAAAACAAACAAAACAAAAAAACAATCACGCATGCCGCCAGCATGAACTCTCACTCCCGCCCGTCTGCTTTCCTGCTCTGCTTGTTTCCACACACGCTAAACACAGAATTCGCTCAAAACTCTTCTCGCGCACTCCAAACAACCGCCACACACCATATTATCCCCTTGTCACTGTTTGTTTTCTATGTTCAGTGTTTGTTCCTTACCCTTCTATGTACCCTGGCTTTGCCGTGCTTAAATATAGCGTCTCTAGCACCCTCTCTAAAGAACATCTGTCAACACAATACCAAAAAGAGCTCCCGAAAACGGTCAAAAAAAACCAACAACAAAGAATACATCGTACCCAATCGATTTAAGATTACGATGCACGCACCCATTACACGTCGATGGCATCCGATCGCAGGCAAAGAGAATTAAGATGATGGATGATATCACAACACTTAAACCAGACCTCCTCCTATTACATACGGACCTTATTGAGTCAGAAGAAAAATACCTCGTTGACTACTTTCACTCAAGCTATCTCGGCCTTTTATAACAGTAGACAAGGACGAGGAGTCTCAATATAAGTCCATAAAAGACTACTTTTTACAATAAATAGTACAGTATCAGATCAAGAAAGCCAAATACATAGTCAAGTAGTCAAGGTTAGATGCTTTGGAGAAAAAGTTAGAGAGAGCAGACTTCGATGGTTTGGACACGTCCAGAGGAGAGAGAGTGAGTGTATTGGTCGAAGGTTGATCATGAACATGAACTGCTGAGGTCTTTCAACTTTATGGTACATTACTAGGAAGGAAGAACATAAATGTATGTCAACTTAATTATTGATATTCACACTCATGTTTTTGCCAATGTAAATATTAGCCATGTTTTGAATTGTTGTTCAACGACTCGTTATAACAAGCTCGCACATCGCTAGTCTACCATCAGAATACGGTGACAAATTCACAGCAAACAGACCACTACAATGTACTGCATTTTATGAATTATTAGACAGCTTAGTCACATTCAGAAGCTACGTCGCTCCTGCAGTGTCGCTAGTAATGGCACTTCTGAGTACTGTGACGTTCGCTTTCCATATAGTTTAGCTGTAGCTTATAATCACTCATGTAATGAATCATTGTTGTCTGACATCGTTTAATTTTATGGAAACACACGAGGTCATCATAATAACCTGAATATTTTCCTTCAGAGGGAGACCACCACCAGACAACTGTCTTCTACAACAGCACACAGCTCTCCAGAACTACAAACCCAGCTGGTACAGAAAAGGTTTGATACATTTTCTGTTATTATACATCTTCAAATAATATATGCAATACCTGAATGTAACCAATCGCACTAATACCATATCACAATATTGAAATTCTCCCAAATGTGAATAATATTAATTCCTATGTTCTGTACATGTGCCTTTTTTTTTTTTTTTTAAGATATCAAAAGTCAATGGTGCACATTATACATAGGTATAGGGGGAAATGAAAAAAACATATTTTATAAAAGTATGCCGCCATCTAGAGGTTATGAAAAAGCTGTAGACTTTAATTCTAATATACCACTGCCACGTAGAGGTTATGAGAGAGGTGTACACTTTCATTCTAATACACCATCGCCACCTAGAGGTTATGAAAAAGGTGTCGCCTACACTTTCATTCCAATATGACAGGCGTACGTATGACAGCATATATGTACAGTTGTGCTCATAAGTTTACATACCCTGGCAGAATTTGTGAAATATTGTTTTGTTTTTGTTTTTTTTTAAATATGACTGATGACTGAACAACAACCATAATTAATTTCTTCAGCGTTATGTTTTGTTTGATGATAATGCTTTTCTGAAATGATTGACAGTTTAATTTGAATCCCATTAAAATAAAATGGGTTTCGCCTGGTCCTTCATGTTTTCTTTAAAGAATTGTACCCATCTTACAAATTATGCCTGGGTAATCAAAAATATGAGCACAACTGTGTGTTTTCTTATTACATACTAATACTATTACTAAATAAAAAGAAAGTATTACATGTTCAAATAAACTGCTTTACTTCAGAATAATTCTTTGAAAAAAAACTAACAAAATACAGATAATACTTCATGCTTTGATTATATGGGTAGAAGCAAAATCATGCGTTGTATAAAGGCATTATACATAGGTAGAAGGGCTTTCCAGAATTTTGAGGTCAACTTTGGAGGTGCGTATTATACATGGGTGCACGTTATACATGAGAAATGACTGTATATGTTTCACCTATGTCCACTGTAGCTCAGTAAGAATGGTCAACATGAGTTTGACTAACAGACGGACTTACAGAGAACACAACATCATAGTCAGGTCCAGTGAAAGGTTCATCCATTAGGTTTTCAAAGTAATCAGCCAGGGCATCCAGCGTCTCATCGGCCAGCTTCTCATAGGCTGCCTCTGTCAGCTCACTGGGAAACAGATTTACATAGTCTTTCACCAAAAGCAGTGATGGCATTGTCACAGACCATAAATACTGATGAGTAGTTACTTTTTGTTGTGAGAGGGCTGCTCTTCCAGTCTTGAAGCCGACATATGGATAATTCTCCTACGCCTTTCTGTGTCAACTGTTAATGGAAACCACTGTGACAAAAAAGAGTCAATACCGTTGAAAGACGTTTTGGTTTACAGACATGCAAACGCCAAAGGCAAGAAAAAGGTGACAAACACATTGTTGGGGGGGGGGTCTGGGGGATCCCCGGGCCCCCGCAGAGATTTGTATTTTATTTTGACATAAATTAAGCAATATTGGAAGACTGAAAAGTACAATTGTGCAAAAAAATAATAATATTCACACAGAAAAACGTATTTCCACCGCTCATGTTGATGTACAAATTTAAGATTCAAATTAAATTTGCCTCATTTCTTTGCCTTTTTGTTCTGCCCTCCAATTTGAGCCAGGCCCATCTCCACCTGCACCTGATGCCTACTTCAAGCTGTGCCACGTGAATAGCATCCACCTCTTTAACCACTCTCATTCTGGAAAAGAACTGACGAAAATCATTGTCCGTTTCACTTCATTTTTTCACGATTACCAACTTCAAAGGCTAATCCCAAATGCATCCTCCAGGAAAATATTAAGTACAATATTTGTCTGCTTTTTATTGGCCATTTCTGAATTTGAAGTTAGTTCATTCCGTGTTGTGATATAATCCCTAACATCGCTCCTTCGCGCACTGCATTTAACATTAACATCCGTAAACTAATTAGATAATTGTAGGCGCGTTTCCTAATTAATACAAGACGCAAGGAAAAAGGAGACATAGTCTCTCCACCATGTCCTGGGTCGTCACCTCACCAGGGAGGCATCCTAATGAGATGCCCAAGTCACCTCATCTGGCTCCTCCCAATGTGGAGGAGCAGGGGCTCTACTTTGAGCCCCTCCCTGATGACTGAGCTTCTCACCCTCTCTCTAAGGTAGAGCCCGGACACACTGCGGAGGAAACTCATTTCGGCCGCTAGTCACCGGGATCTCATTCTTTCGGTCACAACCCACAGCTCGTGACCATAAGGGTAGGAACTTAGATCGGCCGGTAAATTTTCTCACCAAAACGGACCGATAACAAGTCCGCATCACTGCAGACGCTGCACGGATCCATCCGCCTGTTGATCTCCCGTTCCATTCTTCCCTCACTCGTGAACAAGATACTCAAACTCCTCCACTATACACAGTGTTGGTGTTGATGGTGCACTGCTTACCCCTCCGTGAGACAGCGGACGATGGACCAGAATTTTCTTGAAGCCGTCCGGAAATCATTCTCCATGGCCTCACCGAACTCTTCCCATGTCTGAGTTTTTGCCTCAGCGATCACCAAAGTTGCATTCCGCTTGGCCAGTCGGTACCCATCAGCTGCTTAAGGAGTCCCACTGGCCAAAAAGGCCCAATAGGACTCCTTCTTCAGCTTGACAGCTGGTGTCCACCAACGGGTTCAGGGATTTCCGCCACGACAGGCACAGATTACCTTACGGCCACAGCTCCGGTCGGCCGCCTCAGCGATGCAGGCGCAGAACATGGTCCGCTCGGATTCAATGTCCCTCACCTCCCCCGAGACGTGGGTGAAGTTCTGCCGGATGTGGGAGTTGAAACTACTTCTGACAGGGGATTCTGCCATACGTTCCCAGGAGACCCTCCCTCACAATGCGTTCGGGCCTGCCACGTCGGACCGGCATCTTCCCCCACCATCGGAGCCAACTCACCACCAGGTGGTGATCAGTTGACGGCTCCGCCCCGCTCTTCACCCGAGTGTCCAAGACACGCGGCCGAAAGTCCGATGACACGACCACAAAGTCGATCGTCGAACTGCGACCTTGGGTGTCCTGGTGCCAAGTGCACGTGTGGACACCCTCATGCTTGAACATGGTGTTCGTTATGGCGAGCACAGAAATCCAATAACAGAACACCGCTTGTGTTCCTCCCAATCACGCCCTTCCAGGTCTCACTACCATTGTGCCCACGTGAGCATTGAAGTCCCCCAGCAGAACGATGGAGTCCCCAGCACAAACAACAGTCAGGACCCGTCCCCCCACCTAAAGGCGGAGGGAGGCTACCCTCTCATCCATCGAGGTGAACCCCGATGTACAGACGCCGAGACGGGGCAATAAGTATACCCACACTTGCTCGGCGCCTCTCACCCTGGGCAACTCCAGAGTGGAAGAGAATCCAAACCCTTTCGAGAGGACTGGTACCCGAGCCAAAGCTGTGTGTGGAGCCCGACTATATCTCGTCGGAACTTCTCGACCTCGCACACCAGCTCGGGCTCCTTCCCTCCCAGAGAGGTGACGTTCCACGTTCCTCGAGCCGAGGATCGGATTGTAGAAATAACACAAAAGTAAGCAGACATTGTTGAGAAACTGATATATGAGCAGAGGTGGGTAGCGTAGCCAAATATTGTACTCAAGTAAGAGTACTGTTACTTTAGAATAATATGACTCAAGTAAGAGTCAAAAGTAGTCATCCAAATATTTACTTGAGTAAGAGTAAGAAAGTAGTCAATGAAAAAAACTGCTCGAGTAATGAGTAACTTCAGATTTGTTTTTTTTTTAATCCGAGTATGAACATCAAATCAAATAAAAGATGGGAGTCGACACACACCTGCCACCATTTCAATTTTTAACTGCCCCCCAAAACCAACAACACATACATTGAGCCCGACAGAAACATTATTGGCTTTATTCGCTTAAATGATTTCATGACGACGTCGTTTGCTGAACAGACTTATCGATTGTGTGTGCGTGTGCAACAGTTCTAATGTTGCCATATCCGCTGCCAAAGCAACAATTGATTAGCGACCGCACAAACATGCCGTCCACCGTTTAGCTTTAACGAGAATGTTTCGGGTCATTGGCTTACTTTTAAGTCCGAGCAAATGTCACGATTATTTCTCCATGATGAGCATTGGAATGCGTTGAAGTGAACCAGTTCAACTGGACAACGAACGGCACTTGTCACCCGGAAGCAAAAATGTACCCTTTTTGTTGCGTCGTTCACGCTCGGTTTCGGCACGGAGTGAACCCAAGCCAGACGGACGGCACGGATCTGAACGCAAAAAACGGCAACGTCAAGTTTGCTCACGTTGTCATCATGTCAACTGGTCAGCGAGTTATATAGCACATACCTGCTTCGAGACATTGGCGAACCTCAGCATTGTCGCCATGGTTCCAATCTGACATCCAATAGCGTATACACAATCGGTTCTGGCCAAAAGGGGGATCGTTTAGCAAGGTTTTACTTTCGCTTGTGGCTTGTTCGCCTTGCCTTCAACTTCTTCGTCGTCCCAGTACACACTAAACACGGAGGGCGCTACTGCCACCTAGTGTGCCGGATCAGATACCGTGCTTGATCGTGTACAGTGTCAAGACTTGAACTGCGTCTCTTTTCACCTTCAGCATCTTGAGATGTGAAATTCGGATCGGATGAAATCCGGAGGAGGAGTTTGTAAAAAATATGACCTGCATAAATAGGTCTAAACACATTTCTAACAAAATTTGGGATGGATCTGGTCGACGTGCTCAGAGCAGTACATTCAAATGTAACAGATGACATTTAGTTTTTACACTAGGTGGAGCTATGTCCATAACAAAATATATAATATATACACATATACTCTTATCAAACATGGAGTTGGGATCTTTTTGGAACATGTACAGGGAAGTTATTAAGCGTTTCCTGTTATGTGGCAAAAGCTTTGAACAACTTTTAATGTCCCGGGTGTTGAGATGATACAGACCGTTCGGCCGGTCCGAGTTCTCGGGCAGGAACGTCTCTCGGCTGATGAGTTCGGGCCCCCGAGCGGGGTGGCTCGGAGCGCTTGCGGGAAAGCGCAGCCGGGGATCGTCCGATGTGTCCTTGTCACCTCGGGTGAGGTGGGCGTCGGCGAGTTGGTCTGAGTGACCAAAAAGACTCGTGCACCAAGACTCCAAAAACTTCTCAAACGGGGGGGGGGGGGGGTTTACCACCTTCGCAAACACCGAGGGGCTGGACTGCCTTTTGCCGTTATTTTTCCATTCTAGGATCATTTTGTGGTTTAAAACCAGTGGAATAAAATATTCATTATTGGATTTAAGATAACGAGACCACTTTCCCACCCTGCATTGTTCCACGCTCATCCTTTCATACCTGTCATGAATGTTTCAAATGTTGTGTGGTGTGGAGAACATGACTATGTTCATGTGGCATTTGTGGCGTGGGGTGGAACATTTCATCTGGGTCAGTTAACAACAGATTTGACGTTAGACATTCAAGTTTGCAGCAATACAGTCACTCGTGTCGTTCTGTTGCCTGTTCCAACTCCCAAGTAGCAGCTCTCAGCAGGGTGGAGGCGTCGCTTCGACTGGCGGGGAGTTCATTAATTTAGCGTTCGGGAGCGAAACCAGCATCCGTGGGTCTCCCCTTTGAAGTCTCAGGCAGACGTGATTCACTTAGCGTCGGCACGGCAAAGCAAATGTCTGTGTCTTGTTGAAGATAGTTTATTGTGTTAATACGTTTAGAGTCTGCGTGTGACTCTGGAGTTAACGTCTACCTCGGCGGGGAGCGACGGTCGTCCGAGGTCGGGGCGCCGGGTGGCATCTTTTGCGTGGCGCGTCCGTGACAAGGGCTAATGGTTTTGGCGCGAAGACCTCTTAAAAGACAGGACAGCGTGTGAGGGCGAATAAAAAGCGACGACGCAGCACTAAAAAGAAATCAGTAGCCAAAAGGACCAGTCGGAGAAGCAAGCAATGTTTTTTGTTTTCTCTCTCTCAAAAAACATTCAGAAAAATGGCTCTTTGACATCTCAAGTCTCCGGAATGGCCCCTGACAGAGCTGGATCGATTTGCTCCGCCCATGACAACTCCCAATAGATCAGAGTCAATATGTCCAAATGTCACCTTTAGCCTCCCTCGCCGACGGCGGCCCTATTGAATTTTTTTTATCGTCACAAGGTCAATTGGCAGGAAAGCGCACCCCGAGGGGACAACAATGTTTCTCCTTTCGCCTCTTTTGTTTTTGGTTTATTTTTCTACAACTAAACCTGCTTCGTTTTCCCTCTGGGATGTCCAGAGAAAGCCCATCGCCACCGACCAACTGATCTCCGGTCGTGAGGGGAATTTACAATATTAGTGCCGAATAATTTCGGGGAAATTACTAGCTTCACACCAAATCCCAACTTTGCTCTCTCTCGTTCGGACTGAAGGCATTAATCGCTCACGTTTTCAATTTTAGTCCAGCAACACAGTGTTCTATTTCCCTTTACGAGCACCTATCTTTCTTTCTTTCACCATTATTAGTGTTATTTTCTTCCTGCAGTTAGACTCTTGTGTGTTTCCCTATAGATCCCTTGTAGATGTCATTCAATATTCTATAAAATTCCACTCCTTGTTGTGTTTTGAGTTGAATAAGGAAACCTCTGTCATCTAGAACTGATACAGTGGGTACGGAAAGTTTTCAGATCCCCTTAAAATTGACAGAAAAAAAGCAGAATTGTTGAAATTTTTGCAGATTTATTAAAAAAGAAAAATGGAAATATCACACAGGCATAAGTATTCAGGCCCTTTGCACAGTATTTGAAGCACCCTTTTGAGCTAATACAGCCAAGAGTCTTTTTGGGAATGATGCAGTTTTTCACACCTGGATTTGGGGATCATCTGCCATTCCTCATTGCAGATGGTCTTCAGTTCTGTCAGGTTGGATGGTAAATGTTGATGGGCGGGCAGTCATTTTCTTCGATTGCAACCAGTCGTCCTGTCCCTGCAGCTGCAAAACACCCCCACAGCATGATGCTGCACACACAGCATGCATGATCCCAAACGTCTTCCATTTCGGGATTATGGAGGCCACTGTGCTCTTCGGAACCTTAAGTGCAGCAGAATGTTTTTTGTAACCTTGGCCACAATTCTATCTCTGAGCTCTTCAGGCAGTTCCTTTGACCTCATTGGCGCTCTGACATGCACTGTGTCAATATGGGGTGCTTTGTGTCCATTAATGAGGAAAAAAATGAACTTAAATTATTTTAACAAATGGCTCCAATATAACACAGAGTGAAACATTCAAGGGGGTCTGAAAACTTTCCGGACCCACTGTATGCCATAAAATGTAGCAACCTTTAGATTATGAGACTGATAAAAGGTTTCTTGTCGCTTTCCCTAACGTATAAAAGGTGACGTGGTGCCCTCTACGAGACAAAATAGCTCGATTTATAACGTTGAGCGTCAAATCGCGCTAAACCGAGATGACTTTATCCTCCTCCAGATGCCTTGCGGCTGACGACCCTAACACTGCCAATGAACGGAGACAAAGGGGTGGCCGCCCCCGAGTCTTCTCTCTGTGGCCCAGGAGAGCGTGTGCAATGTGCATCGCTGTGAACATCCTGAAAAAATTAAATCCTTCACTGAATGACGTGCGACAAACTTGCTTCTTTTTTTTTCATTTTTATTATTATTATTATGTATAATCGACCGTTTTTATTTCTTCAATTCACATTGGGCATACAAGATAAGGCATTAACGGCCGTTGTGCAAATACACTTCAGCTAACATGTTTGCTTTTTGTGACAAATTGATACATTCGGTTCATGCTTGTGGATTTTTGAGCGAGACCGGCAGACTAGGAATAAGACATTCTTTGTACGACTCCAAGTTTTGGAAGTGCTCAGTTTTTTCAGACTAAAAAGAAGACACCTCAAGAGGAAACAAATATTTCCTCCATCTGACTTCCCCAAAACTCTCCTCTGGGTAAATAACCCATTTGACTCTTCATTCCGATCCCAACACCTTTGGCACGTTTTCCACCCCGTTGACTCAAAACGTAGCCACTTACAGATCAGATCCTAGAATACTGGCCATACGTATGTCACCCTGCCTGAACTGAGCAAAACTTTTAAGCACCCTAAAAGTAATTTCTGGTTGCTAGATTCATGTTATACTGTATTTGTCACCTTCGGAATTCGATGGTCGTCACAATTAACAGCGAGCAGCCCGAGGGCTAACATCATGTTAGTAAGGTAGACAGACAAACGTTAATCTCGTTGATTTGCCATATGGTAATTACGCCTCGTCTCTCGGGTCCCACCGTGCTGCGTCGTACTCTGCGTCTTTGGCGAACGGAAAGGGTCCGTGTCTGTGTACAAAAAAAGTAGAGGGGGAAAAAATGCAAAACTGCTGAGGATTAGCATGTACAGGAATAGATTTCAAGACACTAATGAAATGGCAACAGCTCCAATATTTTCTTCTTGCAAAAAAATGCAACATTAAGAGTTAAATTATGATGCTATATGAACACTAATAAGGGCATGCATTTGTTATTGCACTGGCTACGGCGTCTCAAGCGCACAGGAAAGGTCGTGGAAATGCCACCTCAAGTTGTGTTAGGCGGTGCGCTCGTTTTCTTTTGTGAAGCCGTAACATAGCCATGATGTCCCCGCGCCTGAAGCTGAGCTGCACTGTAGTTGCTTCTGGACTAAGTGCATGCGCAAGTGTGAGGCACTTCCACTTCTTGTCCCTTCCCTAATATGGTCGGTCTGGGAACCCAAACATTTGCCCTGGTTACAGTCTTGTCATTTTGATGATGAAGAACACATTTTTGACAAAAGTCAAGGGAAAATGGTGGGAACCTTTTGCGAAGGCCACATGAAATGACGTCGAGGGCCCGTGGGCCATGAGCTCGACACCCATGTTATAAGCGATCCTTTCGAGTTTAAATGTCAAGCAAAATGGGTTTCTGGTCCCAGCTCAGTACTTCAACTTAATCAAACCTCACTAGAGTCGGCAGCCTCGGAATCATCAAGGACCGGCTTTGCGCGTTCCTGCAGCAGGTGCTTGCGCTTCCTCAATCTTCAGGGTCTCCGTCTCAACAGTGTTGTTGAATCCTCCCGATGTCAAGTCTGCGGTCGCCATGGAGCCGGTGGAGTCATGTGCAAAAGCATTTGGAAGTCTGAGGGAGAGCAGGGAAAATACGGCCTGAAGGTACTGATAAAGGGAATACTGTACCAGAGATGTATGGCCGCATAGGGATTCCACACAGACCGCCATAATATCCATCAAATTCTGATATTTTCAGAAGTGGAAGGGGGAGAGAGAGATGTAGAGATGTCCATATTAATTTTTGGTGATGACTGATAATAGTTCTCTGACATTAAGCGACGCTGCTCCTTCACATTGAGAGGAACCAGATGAGGTGGCTGAGGCATCCGATTCGGATGCCTCCCGGACGTCTCCCCGGTGAGGTGTTCCGGGCACGTCCCACCGGAAGGAGACCCCGGGGACGACCCAGGACACGCTGGAAAGACTCCGTCTCTCGGCCGGTCTGGTAACACTCCGGAAGAGCTGAATGAAGTGGCTGGGGAGAGGGAAGTCTGGGCATCCCTGGTAAAGCTACTGCCCCTGCGACCAGACCTCGGATAAGCGGTAGAGAACGGACGGATGGATTTTTCATTGTTCATTTGGGAGGGAAATGATATATGACAGCAATAGAAGGTCAAACGCATACCAACTTCAACAAAACGGTGTTTTGAAACTCAACCACGCTGTCATGAAAAAAAATTCAATAATGATGGGGGGGGTCGATTTTGTCGATGAAAAAGGAGCATTCCAAAGGCAAACAGCTATTTACTAATTGCTCCAAAATGCATTGATATTATTGGAAATAATCTCATTTTCTTGAGCCAATTAGGTTTGATGACCAATTCATGCAGAAATGGAAGACATTCCAAAGGTTTCGCACACTTGTGTCTCATCCCACCTAAGATCCTCCAGAGAGTCAAAAGCACAGAAAAATATTGAAAAAGGCCAGTCATGGTACCAAAGAAACCTTGAAGCAATTCGATCCGTGCCTGCGTTTCTCAAACGATGGCTGAAAGTGAAAACCGAGTTGAACTTGAACACCTCCATTCCAAAAAAATCAATAAAATAAAAGCACTGTCCAAAGATCCATCTTTTTCTGCAATGCCAATATTTATTTTCAATGACAAATCTTCTGAGCAGTGCACTGGTTCTCACCTTCCAAGTTCTGTCTTTAGCTCTTGCATGTGGCAGTGGCACTGCTTATAATAAGTTGCTTGGGCCTCCACAAACTCATGCAGGCAGCGGAGGTGATTCACCTGCCGTGACGTGACAACAAGTCACAAACACACGTGGCGTCCATTTCGATAATATGAAATGAGTTGTGGCTCGCATACGTGTGTGCTGCCGATGCCCTCCAAAAGAAGCCGCGTGACCTCGGCTTGTCGGTCAAAGTCCGTTCGGGCAACCCTGAGTTCATGTTCAGCCTGAAAGGATAAGAACAACACTGATGTCGTCGCATTTGAAATCGTGAAGTCCAGACTTCGACCGAGAAACTTGATGGATAGGAATGCGGGTGATCAGTTTGTAGTCTTATTTCATCTGGTCATATTCAAGATTAAACGCAGCTGAGGGCGGATGAAGACAACCGTGTGTCACAGAGGGATTGTCCCTCATTCAACCTCTTCCCTATGCATTATGTATCCCTTTTAGTTCATTTTCCTCACAGGATTACTCCAATATCTAAAGGGCAGGTTGCAGAAAACAAGACCAAAAAAATTCATACTCACCTTTTCAACTTCGTCACTCCAAAGCTGAAAGGGCCAAGCAAAAATAGAATTTAGAAATGATGACATTGGAAATTAAAAGACAGCTGTCAAATGGTGCCATACATATTTCCATAATGGCCGGCAAGGGGGCATGGGGACTGGGTGGCAAGCGGGAAAAAAAAAAAAAGATTGCCACGTCACGACCTGAACTCGGCACTCCCCCTCCCACCAATTCACCCGAGTTACAGTATGAGAATACAATACAGTCGTTGGTTTGGATGAAGATGAATGTGTTCGCTTTCTATTTTCCCCCACAGTTGTGAACTTCCAGTTGGTTGTAGTCAAGCAGAATCTTCTTACGGCAGAGGCACTGGCAGAGAGCACATAGTTGCGCGGTCTGGTCTCCTGGAAATCTGGCGCCATCTTGAGAAGACAAAGACGCAGACGTATTATTTCCCCCACATACATTTTGGAAACGTGTCAAGGTATTGGCCCCCTTCTCAAATTCTTAAGATTTTTGCACAGTGTCCCCACTTGAATGTTTAGGATGACCGAACAAATGAAGTGAACTTAAAATGCTGTTTTTCGCTGTACTGTGCGTTTCGTAGCCCTTTTTGCCAAGGCAGCCAAGTGCAATGAGCATATTAGCATTGAGAATGACATCCTCCCGACATGTGGAGGTGAATAATTGCAAGATTTAAAGTCACAATGGAAAGCACAACACGTACTACAACACTAATGTTATTTCGACGGACTCTTGTTTGCATTGGAAACTTTTATGCCGACAGTGTGTGGGTGCATCGCAATACATTTGAATCTTGAATATATATTTTAAAAAGTCAAACTCATAACAGTACCCAGATCAAGAGTGTCCAAACTAGGGTCATTGTCATTTTTGATATGATTTTCCAACACATGATATTCACGATCTTCAAGAAACTGCTTTAAAAAAAAAAAAAATCATGTCATCTTTCGACACATTACTCTTATTTTGGTTGGGAATGTGGCCAAAGCCATGTTGAGTTTGATTGAGTTTGTCCCCGTGCGCAAAGGGAATCGGATGTATATCTGCGCGTCCTGTCGAACATTGCGTTTCAAACTAGGGGCAGTCACAGCACACCTGGAAAAAACAGGTTTGGGAGAGGCCAGTACCAGTTCTTACGGGGTGCTGAAACCACCCAGAAGCAAGGAAAACGCAGAGTAAAAAGGAGTTTTTGTCACAGGTGATATCCCCTGAACTGGTCGCCGGCCAATCGCAAGGCACGTATCAACAAACAATCCCTCACACCTCCGGGCAATTTAGAGTCTTCAATAAACCTAGCATGCGTGTTTTGGGGATGTGGGAGGAAACCGGAGAGAACATGCAAACGACACACAGGCGGGGCCGGGGATTGAACCCCGGTCCTCAGAACTGTGAGGCAGACGCGCTAACCGGTCGTCCACCGTGCCGCCGCTGGACTGGTATTCCTTTTCAAATAAAATCAGTCACATATACTGTATAATGTACAGTATCATCACAATTGTTAAACACTATAAAGACAAAATAAGAATTATATGAAAAATCACACTCGAAGTGGTTTCATAACTGAGGCAAAAAAAAAACAAAAAACAATACTGTGAGTCAAAGCAGAATGTTATTTTTCAAAACTCGCCTTAAATCAAGATGTGAACTTTGTTTTTTTGTTTTTTTTTTCTTCCCTCCCTGCAAGCCTTTGTTTTGACTTCCTCCATGCTGCTATGAACATTAACCAAATCATCATGGAAGCAAACGGGGCAGAAAGCAAAACGCTGACCAGCATCTTGTACTCTTAATGTCTTCACTACTCACATCGCCCTCGCACTGCCATGGTTATGAATACGCAGCAAGTGAAATATCCCAATACGAGCAGAATCATAGGATTAAACATGAACGATAGCAGAGGTTGCAATGCGGTTAACTCACCGCAGCCTTTGCCTCCGCTGCTTTGGCCTTCTTCAAACGTGCTTTGGCAGCATCCAGATCGAGGCGGAGATTCTCCAATAGACGCCGCTCTTTCTGCACGGGGACGTGTCCAGAGTTGAATGAACTATCAGACTGCAGTGCAGGTCTCGTTGGACACCGTTACTAGCTTCCGGAAAGGCTCAAAAGCACTGTGACGCACAATACGCAACTTTAAATATAGTACACTTTTGCAAACTTGTGGCCAGTATTCAAACATACTGTAGGCTGGTTTTACAGTTGTGATTTCCCCCACCCCCCCCCGCGGCAAATGGATGCATAATACAATTGCAACAATAGTGTCATATGATACCCCTGTGCTATAATTAGGTCCTCAACTCTAATTCGGAAAGTAATAAGAGCCTCGGGCTAGTTTAAGAAGTAGGTTAGGACAGGCACTCTGAACCAAGACAAGCCGTAAATAGTGGCATAAGCAGTCATCTACTGTATTGCGTTGCACACTAACTGCGATGGTCCTCCAGTCTCCTTCCAGAAAGTTCCTGAGGGGTGTAAGAAAACTGAGGGCTGACGTATGAAGTAACTCCCTCTCGGCTGTTCCTAATCGTCGCTCGCATCCTCCCACCTCGAGTAAACGGCTCCCTGCAGGGAATAGAAATAGGACGTGTGTATAGCATGTTGCACCTCTTTACTTTCTTGTCTCACCATTATCACAGGGTAACAGTATGCTGCCATAGACGACAGAAAGTAGGGGCTCTAGGACACTTGCGCAAAATACTTTTATTTTACCAACGACTAAAGCAAAGCCCCCCCCCCCCCCCGAATGTCGCATTGGGGAAAAAAAAAAGAAGAAATTCGACTTTCCATTCAATTTACCGGTGTAAATACAGGTTGCTTTGTTAGGCAACAGTGTTACACAAATACATCAATATAATACATAATGTATACGCTATATAAAAGGTATTTTCAATGTTCGTTTGTTGCCGATGGAACCTTTGCTGCTCTCTTGTGACCGTATGTAGTATGGCATTGAGAGCTTTCAGTCAGCAGGCCAAGGCGAAATATTTGACACGTTCTTCTTTCCCCATGTCGACCAACGCAAAATATTCAATGGGCTGAATTTGGATGATGTTTTCTTGCGTAACGCTTACCATACGGCGTGTCAGGACCAAATTCCTTAGCAGCCTCCTCCATATAATGACCGAGTAGTTCCCCATTGGTAACTCTGGATGGTGCCTTCCTGTCCAACTTTTCGTAGAGAAACTCTTCAATTCTAGCACCTGCAGAAAGTTAAATAGATATTAAATAGATGCTATGGACACTTCAGTAGTATTAGCTCTCACAGGTTCGGTTGCATTACCATATGACATGACCAACGTATAAGCCAATTAACAACGCTGATGACAAATTCATGCTTCCCTTAGATTAGATGATTATATATTATTATTATTTGTCAAATGAGTGTTACTACACTTTTTGTGTGTGTGCGGAATGCAATCAAACTGGACGACATTCACTTGCGTTGTTCAAATAACTAACAGCGCGCAGGTTATTTTACACACTCGTGGAAGCTGTTTATTTCATTCCATTATGCTGTATAAACTATGTCGCGTATACGGGTTACATAAAAATGTCATTCATTTAGGAGAAAAGAATGAGCTGGAAGGAGCGCCTGCGTTACTTCCCGTTTAGCGTAATTTGAAATTAAGCTATTTTATCTCGTAAAAGGGCCAATAAAATAAAATACAATTTAGGGAAAGGGACGAGAAACCTTTTCATCGGTCTCGTAATCTGAAGGTTGCTACACTTTCTGAAATTTAAAAAAAGAAAGAGTTCCAGGCGGCCAGAGGTTTCTTTCCCCAAACCCAAACAACAACGCGGGTAGTTGTCAATCAAACGTTACGTGATTGTTGAGAACACTAATATTTGCAAGGTGGCATTTGTGTGGTGTGGAGTGAAACATTTCATCTGGTTCAGTTGACAACAGATTCGACATCAGACATTCAAGTTTGCAGCAATACAGTCGCTAGTGGCATTCATGTCAAGTTCTTCAAATACGAGCTCCCAGTCAAGTCCAGTGGAGACTGTGGTGAGTGAACCCGCGTTTGCAGTGGCTTTCCGCCGCCTGTGGCTGTCGCTAGTACCCCACCCCGTCAATTGTCCCGGTCTGGCTAGGAGGCGTCGTAGGGGGGTTCTGGGGGGGGATTTTTTTTTTGGAACATAAATTAAGCAATCTGGAAGACTCTGAAGAGTACAATAAGCCAAAATCGACAAATTTTCTCCGGGCAGAAAAACATTTATTTACACTGCTCAAGTACATGTTGATGTACAAATTTAAGATTCCAATTCAATTTGCCTCACTTTTTTTTTTGTTCTGGCCCACGTCTGCAACCACTGCAACGAAAATACAAAAGACCAGCCTGACAAATACGACACTGGCTGCGCTGATGAGCAAATAATTTTGCTTCAACGTTAAGAGTAGCAATCGAGGATGTCCGCTCCAGACGTGGGTAGAGTAGCCAAACATTGTACTCAAGTAAGAGTACGGTTAGTTGACAATAAAGTGACTCGAGTAAAAAGCAGTCCTTCCAAAAACCAAAACTCAGACTGACCAGTTACCCACCGAGCCTCACCACGAGCCGTGTCGGATCAGGGTTTATTATTTGCGTCCTGTTGGCAGCACGGTTGGCACGCTGACACTGGGTGTCTCAATGATTGAAAAATAAGAAGAAGAAATATATTGTACATTTTAGAGCCAAGTCTGATCTTCATACAAAAAAAAAAAAAAAAGCTCTGTACAACTTAGTAAGGTGGCTAAAAGGTTCCCACTACAGGGGCTAGAGTAAAGAGGCAAAATACTCACCGGTGTGGTCAACTGTAGCATGGAGAATCAAACAAACCAAATGTTAAAAAGCGACTCAATATTTGAGTCTGTGAGAGTGAGCTAATGAGGTTTTTTTTTTTAAATGCAAATCACAATATCTACAATTTTCAAGCTTTGCTAATGCAGTTAAAATAAAAATGTGGATGAGTCTGTACATGATCCTGCTCATCAGCGGGTGGTGGTAGTGCGTGTAAAAATGGCGCGAAAAATGGCACCTTGTGCCATGCACAAATGCAAACAAACGAAATGCCAGATTGTCGACACTGGTTAACATCGTTTTGTAATACTGCAGAACAGCCGTTTTACATTGTGCTCTTTGAATGTTCTAACAGCCTCCCAACATATTTTTGGGCATAGCAGTCGGCGAATTGATTCATTGAGCATCCCGAATTGTGGGAATACATGGACGTTATTGTTAATTCGTGTTGAAACAATGGAAGCAAAATGTACTTCCAGTTTTCAACACGATGCCTGCTATTGGAGGTCAAGCTACTGTACATCCAGGCTAAAATACAACACCTTCGGGTGTTAATTATTTTTTGCTGCATTGAAACGGGAGTTTATAAGGTGACAAAAAATTAATTGAGGATTTCATTGTTGATTTTCTCCATAGGCAAGAAAATGCACATCCCTACCAACAGCCGTCTACGGCTCGTGACGCATGTGTTCATTTTCTCACAAAAACCAGTCAAGACTTCGGACGTTCCCCTCCACCTTTTGCGCTTCACGGAGACATGGCTTTGTGAACGCGTCCCCGATGGTGCCGTGATGCTTCCGGGTTTCCAACGACACCGGGCAGACCGCGTCACAGAGTTATTGGGGAAAACCACAGGCGGCGGGATATGCTTGCAGACCACGTCCACTCACTCCATGACCATTTAGACATCTAATGATGGATTTTGTAGAGTTGACACCCTATGTAGGCAAACAAATACCGCGTAGTCATGCTCGACATGTTCTCGAAATGGATAGTAGTCCCAACAAAACGGGCATCTGCATCTTCAGCGGCAAAAGCCCACCTGACCGACATTATTCGCAGGGGGGGGGACCCCCCCGAAAAACAAAGCTTTCAGATAGGTTACAACTTGACCTCAGAACACATTGCAGTTACAACCCTCAATCTGGTGGTGCAGTAGAGAAAGAAAAATGGAATAAATGTCGTGAAGACACTAAATTCAATTGGAATAAGTGCCTACCAATTGTGTTGATGTATATGAGAATGCGTGTGCGTCCTAGGCACAACTTATCTCCCTTTGAGATCCTCTTTGCAGGGCCTCCAAATGTCGGATTGAACCCTCCAGGCTTGCCGGCATCTTTGCGAAGACAGGATTAGGAACTTCCAGCGAACGCCGTGGAGACATTAGCGCTGGCTTGGACCCTTTCAACTCCTCTCGCGCCTCCCTATGGTCTCAACTCCCCCACCTTCTGCAATGGATGGTCGGAAAGCCCGTCCCGATAAAGCTGAATACCGACCGCGACTGGAAAGGAGCAGCTTGCTGGATAAGTTTGACGACGTTGAATAGTCTCTAAAGACGGTTCACTTTTGGTTATATAGTTTTAGTTCACTGATGGTGTCGTGGTACACTCCCCTGGCTTTGGTGCGGGCAACTCGGGTTGAGTTCCCACTCGG